>NW_028327187.1:90465808-90771071 GCF_987537825.1 Furipterus horrens
TTTAGTCAATGAGATTATCTTCAGTTATCTATAATAATTTAAAAATAACAGCCTTAAGATATAATTCACGTACCATATGAATCTCCTACATAATGTGTACAATTTGTTTTTAGTTTATTCAGAGTTGTGCAGTTATCACCACAATCAATTTTAGAACATTTTCATCACCCCCAAAATAAACCCCATATCAATCACTCCCCAGTCCCTTCTCCCTCATTCCCAGCTCCAATATAATCTACTTTTTATCTTTATAGATTTGCGTATTCTGGACATTTCATATAAATGGCATCATATAATATGGAATCTTTGTGACTGGCATCTTTCACCTAGCATGATTGTTTGCAAGGTTTATTCAAGCTGTAGCATTTCTTTTTATTGTCCAAAACTATTCCATCCTATGGTACACATTATATTTATTAGTTGAAGCACATTTGCATTGTTTCTGTAATACAATTTTACACATGTAGAGTCCATTAAGAAAGATCTAAGGGGAAAACTAGCCTTTTAAGCCTGCTTGTCTTCAAAATAACACTTCAGTATATTAGAAGACTAATACTCAAATCAAAGAAAAATCAAAAGTGGAAGCTATATACCAACTTACTGCAAACGAAATTCTTAAAGAATAGAATTTTAAAGCAAAAATAAAACTCAACATTAAGAATTTTAAATGTAGCATACAAAAAAAAAAAAAAGCCACATTCTAATTCAAGTATGGCACACACCCCTACCCTTATTATCGTCGTCGTCGGCAGCCGTCCGTCTCGAGAGACGATGGTGTAGGTTCTTAAGAGTCTATCTGCACCGCCGAGAATGGTTGTGCAGTCCGACTCGGGAGTGACACGGTATCTGTCTCCTCCCGTGTTGAATCGACATCTTGCGATGAAGCTACAGAGCCTGGGCAGGGTGATATGGAGGGTCTGCTGTTGCCCATGCAGCAGACCCCCCCTCTCTTCGCAGCTGAAGGGTCCAAGGGAAAGACGGAGTCAATACAGCTTGGCTTCAGGTGCGCCGCAGGAGTTGCCGGTGTTGACTACAACGTCAAACCGCCTTAGGGACTCCAGCTCCGGATTTTCTGTCGGGGTTTACTCCCTTAGCCTTTCCCCTGAAGAGGTATGCCGCAAGGCAGCGGAGGTTTTTTGGAGTCAGAGTTTTCCTTCTCTGATGTGCCCTGACTGGAAGATCGAACCAGCGACACTTAGCTCGCAGGCCGACGCTCAATCCACTGAGCCAAACCAGCCAGGGATGACCCTTATTATACCGAGACATTATTATTAAAGAAAAAGTCCAGATCACAAATGAAATAAGAGCTGAAGAAAAGGCTGTGTGCTAAGGTCCCTTTTCTAGGTGTATTTTATGAAAGAACAAATAATGCCTGTGTGCTACTGACAAACTGAAAATGCTAACAGAGTTTATTCTCTTAAGACCTTATATACTGTAGGGGTTAAGAGTACAGACTGAAGATAAAACTGCCTCAGTTTTAACACCTGCTCTGCCATCTACCTAGGTGTCCAAGCCGAACAAGTTCTTTAACAGCTGTGGTTTGGTTTCCTTATTTATAAAACTGGGATAGTTTTAGGACTGTTTTTAAGAATATAAAGAATGTATTACGTATGTGAATTTCACAGTTCCTCACATATAGGTGGCTAAGTATTAGCTATTGTTGAGATTTACAAAGCAGAATAAGAGAATATCTAAGAACTACATTAAAAACCTATAATTTAGAATAGAGGAGACAAATTATTCTACACAAAAGTATTCTGTGGCTAATTTAGGGACTATCCCTTTAAATAAAGGTGGCAGTGAGTAAACCCCTCCCTCAAACAAAATACCTTTCTCACAGATCACAGAACTAAATCATTTTCTATTCCATCAGCAAAACCTCAAGTTACTTGCCATCCCTATCTCTTATATAGCTGCACCTTAATATCTTTTTGTTTTCTAGATTTCTTCTACTTCTGTCAAGTTTTCTACATTTTTAGGTTTCCAGTACTACTGGGAGCACCAGGGAAAAACACCTAAATTGGACTGGGATATACTGACATATTTAAAATGAAATGCTGTCTGGGATTTGTTTCAAAATAGAAGGGGTACATAAAAAAAAAAAAAAAAAAAAAGCCATGAAATAAAGTTAGTCGATTGGAGTTTTATTTATATCTGTATGTTTGTTTTTTCCTTAATAGTTTGGAAAATGAGGGAAGTAAGTTAGATGAGGGTACAGAATATCTACAAATATTTCTCAGAAGAACAACATTTGAATTGTATCTTAAAGGATAGGATGAGTAGTAGGTCAAATAAGTGTGGGATAAGGAAAAAAGGTAAAGAACAGAATGGAATAGCCTTAATACAGTAAATATAACAGTAATTCAGAATCAGACCAGCACCAATCACCTCATGTACCACTGAGTGGCATGAATAACTTCATTTCGCCTATCTTTAACAGCAAGCATTAAATTTTGGCCTACTCAGGAAGTTCACTGATGATTAAAACACATGCAATCTTATCAAAACAAATCAGATATACTTAAGGGTATAAAGGGTTATTTATATCCTTGCCAATTTCTTAAAACATATCTATATGGGTGAAATCTAGTTAAATTAGTTATATAAGTGAAAGGCAGGGTAGGAAAAAATATCTATAAAAAATATAACTTGTTCTCCTTCACCCACATCTCTCCCCAACCCCTGTCTCTGGAAACCAACAGTCTGTTCTCTGTATCTATGAGCTTGGGTATTTTGGTTTGTTTTTAAAATTCCACCTATAAGAAACATCATATGGTATTATTTGTCTTGCTGTACTCAGCATAATGCCCTCAAGGCCCATACATGTTGTCACAAACGGCAAGATTTCATTCTTTTAATAACTGAATAATAATAGTTACATACACACACGCACACCATAATTTTATTCATTCATCTATCATCTTGGCTACTGTAAATTGTGCTGCAATGAATATGGAGGTACATATATCTTTCTGAGTTAGTGTTTTCGTTTTCTTCAGATAAATACCCAGAAGCAGAATTGCTGGATCATATGGCAGTTCTACTTTTTAATTTTTTGAGAAACCTCCATACTGTTTTTCATAGTAGCTGAACCAATTTACATTTCCACTTACAGTGCACAATGGTTCCTTTTTCTCCACATCCTTATCAACACTTGTTATTCCTTATCTTCCTGGTTTATATCTGAAGGCCATAATTTAAAGTATTGAATCTCTCAAGAGCAAAGATCTTTCCAGACATATTCTAAAGCCAAAAATGCATATTTTAAAAATAACATATTTAATCTCTCCTGTCACTAACAGATCAATTAAGTTTATTTTTTAAATCTTTTATTTCAAAGAATTCACTCAATTATTGATTTTGAGCTACAAGACGTAATTCTGTCTACTGGTCAAACTTCAAATTTTATAGGGAAGCAAGAGTTAAGTAGCAGAAAGACCAATAAGCGCAAGAAAAGATTCTATACATCATTAGACACAAGAAAATGAATATTTAAGCCACAATTAGATATCCCTAAATCTCCATCAAAACGGCCAGTTAAAAGGACAGACAATATTAAGTGTTGATAAGAAAGAGCAACATAAACTACATTGCTGGTAGGATTTTAAACTGGTACAACCAATTACTTGGGAAATCTGGGTGGCAGTATCTACTAAAGCTAAACACACATATTACCCTATAACCCAGCAATTCCACTTCTGGGTGTGTACCAAAAGACACGTACTATAATAATCATGGTTACACTCTTTATAATTGGTGAAAACACTGTAAACAACCCCAATGTCCACCAACAATAGAATGGAGAAATAAACCTCAGTATATTTCATACAATGACTACGCAGTAATGCAAAAGAGGAAATTACAGTAATCATCTTAGGTAAAAGTGTGAGACTCAGGGATGCATACTGTAGTATTCCATTTATATGAAGTTTAAAAACAGATATAACTACTTTATTGAAAGATAAAAGGTCAGAATATTGTGGGTTTTTTTTTTTTTTGGTGAGGGGGAGAGGCATGAGGGAGCCTTCTGGGATGCTAGAAATTTTCTATATGTTGATATAAATGGTAGTTATACAGATGTATACATTTGCAAAAATTTATCAAACTACACGCTTAAAATTTGCAGGCTTGCTATATATGCAAGTTATATCTCAATTAAAAAGGAAAAATTTACAGTACACAAGCCACTCAAAAAGATAATGCAAACTTTCCTTGGGAGTCTAAGGCACGGTTTCTCAAAATGTGGTTCACTAATGCCTATTTTAGTTTCTAATATAGTAAATATCATTGACTGTAACCTCACATAAATAAAAGCTCTCTGGGGTCCTCAATAGATATAAAGGAGTCCTGAGACTATTAAATTTAAGAATAACTGGCCAAATGATACGCAATAAAAATGATAAGCTTCTTTTCCTACTTCTCTTATAGTGATGAAAAATGAGGTATCAACATTTTCTCTGAAACCATCTGTGCTAAACAAAATTACTGCTACTATATTTACGTGCATACTTCCATCCTCAATTCAGAAAAAGAACCAAAACTAAAACCAAAAACCAATTTCCCCTGAATATATTATTTTTTCCTAGTAGGCTACATCAATTTTTAACAACAGTTTGTTCTTAAAGCTTAAGCTAGACTTCAGATGAAAACTTAACCAAATGTTAAGCTGCTGTGCCATCAAACAAATTATACCCCCTGGTTATCAGGTCTGTGGTCCTGAAATTCATACTACAACTGTGGGCCAAGCACAGTTAACCCACAGGACTCTTAAATAAAATAAACCACTCCAGACCCAGACACACACTCAGAAAGGCAATAGAGAAGGGAGAGGAAACAGTCAAATTATATTATCCCTCCCTTTACTTGCCAATCCAACTACTTCTATACCTATTAACCCTTTTTAATCTTTCCTATTTTCCTTCAGTACTTGAAAAATTTCTCTTCTCTATACTCCATTTTTTCCCCCAGGAATAAAGACAAAAATTATTTTTTTTTAAAGAAGAAGCTTGAAGTAATCTTTTGCCCAAAACCTTGGCTTTATGGATAAGACTAGTGAGAACCCAAGAGGTAAGTTAAGTGACTCACAGAGTGAGGTAACTGGAACTAGAACATAGCCCATTTGACTCAAAGTCCTGTACCCTTCCACTGACTATACCATTACCACTTAAGATATGAACATTAACAAACAAAACCCCCTCTTAAATAGAAGCCAATGGAATTACTGCAACTATTTAAACAATATATTATTTGTCTGTTTTTTAATATTCTTTTTTAAAAATTGATTTGAGAGAGAGGAAAGGAGAGAAATATTGATTTGTTGTTCCACTTAATTATGTATTCATTGGTTGATTCTTTTATGTGCCCTGACTGGGGACAGAACCCACAGCCTTTTAATACTGGGACAACACTATGAGCAACTGCACTACCCAGCCAGGGCTGTTATCAATCTATTTTAAAAGCTGTAAAATAACACCTACACAAACCAGGGAGTGCTAGGTGTACAAGACTATACCTTTGAAGACCCCAAACTTTGCCCAACAGTTTAATACTCTCTAAACACCAGATTCTAGCTCCCTCCATTTTGGGTAGGTGGCATGGTAAGAGTTTTGAGCAGTACTTGGAAAAAGAACAGAAGGAGATAAGGAAGTATCTGAAGAATGTGATTGTTGTGGCTGTGAAAATGAACGGATGCCAGAGAATCTTTCCCCGATTCTCCTTACAATGACATGATTCTTCTTCCCATGATGCAATGAGGATAACTGAGGTAATCCTCGAGCAGGAGCAATCTGAGACAGCTAACATTTATATGGCTCAAATGATGACATCTATCAGACAAGGAATATACCTGCAGGCACTATATTAGGTTCTTCCTCCAACCCTCAATCTAGACTCACAATCTCTGTCATCCTAGGGTCAGCAAGCTCCATGTCAAAAACTCAAGAACTTTGAATAATTGATTTATATCTACAAGGGACACAGTAAATAGATATATACATTCTAATTAACTATCAGTAAATGAGATTTTCTGTAGTCATTTCCACAAATAGAGGCAAATGCTGTATATAGGCAGTACCCTCCTTTCATACATAATGTATTCCTAAAAATGAGACAGAAGTCAAATACTTCAAAGCCAAACACTAAATTCACATGTTTCTAGTTCTCTCAATTCTCAAGTCAGAGGGCAGAAAAGTATTATAAAATCCCTAATTATATACTTCATCTTTCATATATAAACTTTATTACACATTTGCCATACTTCTTTCCTGTTTCACTCTAATTATTTCATTCACCACTGAACAATGTCGACCAACATAACCAATGAGTACGACCTAACCCAGTATAGTTACCCTGACTCAAGGCTACCAAGTTTGAGACCTCCAGCTGATGCATTTTTGTTTTCCATGCGTTTTTATAAAAGAGCAAAATACAACTGAACTTGCAAATTAACATACAAGACACTGCTGTACAAATACAGCAAAGCTGCTGAGACAGAACTGTTCTCAGGCATGCAGTATCACCCTGCAATAAAAAGAAAAACCTTCCATCGGCTAATAAAAGTCTGAACTTGACTTAAGAAATGGAGGTTCAGGGTTGTTAACATAAGTTGTATTAAAATGGAGACTATACAAAAGTCAAATATATCATAGCTGAGGGTGGACTAACATTTTTAAATGGTAAAAGGTATAGAATTAGGAAGCAGAGTTCATTACAAAGTTATTGTTAAGAGATCCTCACTCTTCATATACAGTGTATATGCACTGTTCTCATTTCCCAGTCCACAGCACGTACAAAAGGGAGGTAACTAAGACTTGAACTACAACAAGAGTGAAAACAACCATTACTGGAAAAAAAAAAAAAAAAAAAAAGAAATATGTAGCTTAAAAAAAAATACACCACCACCAAAAACATTAACTCAAAGAAGCCTGGAGCCTTTAGTATATGTGAACAATCCTATAAACATATAAACACTTAAGAGGAAAACCAACAGATACATATAATGAAACAGGCCAAAGAGTAATTAAATGATGTTCATGAAGTCACTGGCACTAGCAAAAAAACTGGGAAGCCCCTAAAAGAAATACCGAAGAAAGCAGAAATGAGAAAGCATAGGGAGTGTATGGAGAATTGGCAGAGTCAAGCAAACAGGATTGAAGGAGAAAACAAAACAGTGGGAAATGAAGTTGGAAAGTTATTAAAAATAACTTCATGCCCTGGTTAGGGAGTTCAGTTGGTTACAGCATAGTCCTGATTATGGCAAGGTTGCAGTTGCAGGTTCAATGCCTGGCCAGAGCACATACAAGAATCAACGAATGAAAACATAAATAAGTGAAACAACAAATCAATGTCTCCCTCCCTCCCTCCCCTCTCTCTCTAATCAGTTAAAAAAAATCAACTTCATGATGAGAGTTTGGAGCAATATTTTCAAAACCACTATCTTAAAAAGAAGCTGGGAAGGAGGAGGGACATGAAAACAAACAGTAGCTCCTAGGCAGGATGAACAAATGGCACACGCAAGTCCTGAGGCAGGAGTAAGTGGAAGCAAAGAACATGACTTAGTAAAATTCGTTAGGCAACTGATGAGAACCTTTGATTTAATACACATTAAAAATATGGTTGCGTTAAAAAAAATATATATATATGAATGACCCACAGACAGGTGCAACTGAGTGGGGACTAAATGTGGGGGAGGGGAGGGACAGGGTGCAGGGAAACAAGAGGGCTAAAAAAGTGAGACAACTGTAATGGAAAAACAAACCAAAATTTTTTAGTGGGGGAAAAATGAAAATATGAAGAATGGAAATGCCAGTTCAGTGAATATTAGGACAAAGAATTTCCTTCACGTTGTATATTTTTCTCCCTATTTGATCCCTCCAGAGTTTGGCATTCTAAACAAGTAAGTAATGACATAAGTTCCTTTGCATAGAACTAATAAGACCAGTTGTCAACAGAGGTTCTTTTTTTTTTTGACCAAGTCTTTGACTGGAATGTCAAGCCTAAAGGAAACATACTTGGGCTCAGATTGTTACCAGAAAGCCCTGAGGAACTGGGAATGACTTTCAAAGGTAATAAAAGCCCGTGAGATAAAAGGCCTGGTACCATGGTTGGTTGTACGGTCCACAGCAATCTCTCCAGGGAAGGAACGAAGGTTGTTTTCCTGAAAGATGGCTAGAAGGGACCTTAAGGCACAAGGAAAGACCAGAAAGACTTGGAAAAAACAGGTGTGTACAGGCAAGGATGAATGCCAGATATGTAGCACAGCTTCTGTGCCCTGAAGAACAGACTGAAGGTCACCCCAAATATTCCTTGGGTAAGTTCCAGCAAAGCAGAACTAAAGATCATAAGTGATCATTTGCTGCTCTTGTTATGTTTATGCAAAAGAACAGGATAAATTAAAAATGGATTTAATGTAGTCCCTTTAAAGACAAGGAGGGTAACCTTAGGGAGAAAAATTATTATTCAAGGAAAATCACAATGATCAGTAGTAGAGTATAAAACAGGGCAACTAACCGTCTTAAAAGTTTCTTCTCCAGATTTAGAGACTTGTTTGCGGGTTATGTTACATAAATTAACACGTGTTTTTTGTTTTCAAAGGACATAAGCCTATGATCGCATTACCTGAGTGATTATCTGTACGCATAAGCCTCACTTAATCCTCTCTGCAGCGCTGCCTCCTGAGACTCAACGGTTTGGCTGAACTAAATGGCTGGGTTGGGGAAGAATGGGGTGGTCTGTGGGCTTCACTTTAAAACGGGTTTCTCTTTTCTATCCTAATGGCTTGGAAGAAAAGGCCCAGAGGTCTGAGAGGGGGAAAAACCTAAACTATTTCCCTCAGCCCAAACTAAGTATAATGGGCAAAAGGGTTTTGGACAGGCGAGATGTGCCTAGCACACCTTCTTACAAAGAAGCCTTTTTTTTTTCCCCCTAATATGGAACATTGAAAAATTAATCCCTGCCTTTTGTCATCTAGTAGTTATGGATTGAATGATGTCTTTTAACCCTTTTCGCCAAATCTGTTGCCCTCAGAACACAACAAGGACACCAGCCTGTTAAACCAAGCACGCCGTTGACCGGAGGCAGCCAACTGACCTGGAGTCTGCACGATCCTTCCCCATGTGGGAAGGCCACCCTCCCCTCCACACCCCCACTCTTATTAGGGTTTTCTGGACCCAAGGGTAGGTAGGACGACGACCATGTCCAGCTTGAAGCAGCTAGAGGAGCTTGAGACCTTCACCCATTGTCCTTTACAAGATTACAAAGGGTCCTAATATTTGAGGGGGGGGGGATAGTTAATTTTTACGAACCAGGGGTATGGACTTGGGGGGCATTGCTGGGGGAGGGGGGTGCTGGGTGGAGGGGAACAAGGGGGAGAAAATTGGAACTGTTGTAACAATATAATCAATAAAAAACATTAAAAAAAAAAAAGAAAAAAAAATTGGTTGCTGTGACATGATGGAATTATTAGAGATGGGGTTTGTATCCCCCACCTTTCACTCCCCAAACCTTTTCTTTTTAAAATTTTTAACATTTTAATGCAGATCAGCATGTCTGAGTTCATTTCAGCTCCTTTGCTGCCAAACCTGGGGGCAGGGACTGCTTCAGTTTCTGTCTTCTGTCTATGATGACCAATGCATAAAGTTATCTGGGGGACTTTCGGCCAAGATGGAGGCATAGGAGACATAGGAGGTGTAGGTAGACATGATGCTTTGCCTCCTTCCACAGCATAAGAAGGATTACATCTACCTCAAAACAAAAAACCAGAACTACCTGAAAACTGAACAGCAGGGAAATCCAACAAAGATATAAAAGCAATATTCATAGAGACAGGTAGGAGGGGTGGAGCCAGTGCAGAGAGGACTGCAGTGTGGCAGCCTGGGGACACTGATGTCATAAAGAGCAGTCACACGTTATAAAAGCCAGGAGGGACACTTAGGGTGCAATCCCAGTCCCAGGCTAGATCACCCAGCTCAGAGTTCCAGCGCTGGGAAAATAAAGCCACATTGTTTCTGGCTGTGAAAACCAGTGGGGACTGGGGGCAGCGGAAGAAATTGTCCATCTCCTGAGTCTCTTTAGAGGCACCCCCCTCTTAGAATTTCCGCAAACCCACCCACTCTGGAAACCATCACCAGGGCAACAGCTGGAGGGGCGCCAGTCCCATACGGAAATGAATGAAGTGACAGAAAAAGGGGTGAGTGCTGAGCAAGCGGCTTTATTCCCTTCCTGACCCTTCCCCCACATACAGCACCACAAGGTTCCAGTGGGAGAATTCTGCCACGAGGAGACAGCCAACCTTAACAGACAGGAGTTCAAAACACTGGTGATAACGATGCTCACAGACATTACTGAATAGAGCAAACACATAAGTGAAGAAGTGAAGGCTATGCTAAGTGAAACGAAGATCCACATGAAACCAATGGTGAAGGGAAGAAAGCTGGGGTTCAAATCAATGATTTGAAACATAAGGAAGAAACAGTCAACCAGTACAGAATGAGGAAACAAGAATTGAAAATAAGGAGGAGGCTTAGGAACCTCTGGGACAACTTGAAACATGCCAACTTCCAAATCATAGAGGTGTCAGAAGGAGAAGAGGAAGAGCAAGAAATTGAAATATTATGTGAAAAAATAATGAAGGAAAACTTCCCAAATTTGGTGAAGGATTTAGTCATGCAAGTCCAGGAAGCACAGAGTCCCAAACAAGTTGGGCCCAAAGAGGACCACACCAAGACACATCATAATTAAAATGCCCAAGGTTAAAGATAAAAAGAAAATCTCAAAAGCAGCAAGAGAAAAGCAGAGCTACCTACAAGAGTTCCCATCAGACTGTCAGCTGATTTCTCAAAAGAAACTTTGCAGGCAAGAAGGGGCTGGCAAGTATTCAAAGTGATGAAAACACAAGGACCTACAACCAAGATTACTCTACCCAGCAAAGCTATCATTTAAATGGAAGGGCAGATAAGTGCTTCCCAGACAAGGTAAGGCTAAAGGAGTTCATCATCACCAAGCCCTTATTATATTAAATGTTAAAGGGATATATTTAAGAAAAAGAAGATGATCAAAAGTATTAACATTAAAATGACAACAAACTCACAACTATCAACAAATGAAGCTTAAAACAAACAAACTAAGCAAACAACTAGAACAGGAACAGAACCATAGATATGGAGATCATATGGAGAGTTGTCAGTTGGGAGGGGGAAGGTGGGGCATGGGGGGAAAGGCGCAGAGATCAAGAAGCATAACTGGTAGGTACAAAATAAACAGGGGGACATTAACAATAGTATAGGAAATGGAGAAGCCGAAGAACTTTATATGCATGACCCATGGACATGAACTAAGGAAGCAGGGAGATTGCTAGAGGGAAGGGAGGTGCCTGGCGGGGGGTGGGGGTGGGGCGCAAAAGGGAAAAGACTGGGACAACTGTAATAACTTAATCAATAACATATACTTAAAAAAAGATATCTGCTGCACCAGACTTAAACTCCCTATTATCCTTGTTTTCCTTGATCTTGACAGATCTAGCATCCTTTCACCTGGCTGTGAGCATGAAGTCTTTATTTGCTCAATTTTTTGAGGCACAGTTACAAGGCGCAAGAGCTCATGGCCAGCATAGCAAGCAGCAAGAAGCCTCCTAACTTATTTCTTAACAACAGAATATATTGACTTCATAATCACATAAAAATTATAAAGAAAAAGTATGTAACAGCTTTAGAAAGCTTTCCATCAAATAAACTGGTTTGAGTATTTAAAAGTGAGCTTTAGTGTGTTCTGAAAATTTTATTTATAGATTATCCCTCAATACATGAAATTAATAAAATATTTTGATAATATATCTTTCCAATTTAGCTTTCCTTTAACATAAGTATCAAACACCACTACCCTGCCTTCAATAAGAGTGCTGTGTCTCAGACTCTGGCTCTAAAGCATTTATGGAAATTGATTTTTAAACTTACTTTAGCCTATATGACAGGGGCAGTTATGTTTTGCTCACCTTGTGCCCACATTCCTGGTATAATACCTAGCACATGATATGCATTTATAACATATAACTGTTGAATTTAAAATAAAGTACAAAATTTAAAAATTCAAGAGAAATTAAAGTGGCAAGCCTGAAGAAAAGTAGGTATGCTGGCATTCACCTCTAAACCAGTAATTCTCCAAGGGTGATTCCATATGAGGGAACTTGTTAGAAATGCATATTTTTAAAATTATTTACTTTTAGAAAGACAGTAAGGGAGAAAGAGAGAGAGGGAAAGAAGCATCAACTGTTTGCCTCTTGTATGTGCAGCAACCAGGAATCTAACAGGTGACCTTTCCATTTGCAGGACAACGCCCAACCAACTGAGCCACACTGGTCAGAACTAGAAATGCATATTCTTGAGCCCCATTCCAGTTACTGAATCAAAATCTGGGGGCAAGGACCAGCAATCTATTTTAACAAGCTCTCCATGTTTTAGAACCACTGATCTAAACCAGGTCTGGCAAACTGTGGTCACAGACCAAATCTAGCCTCGTGTTTTTACACAGCCTACAAGCTGAGAACGGTTTTCACACAGGAACATATTATCATCAATTTGATGACAAGGAACACTAACTTTAAACCCCAATTCGACAAAATACTGTTATATTAGCGCCCCCCACAATTCCATTCTTTTTAGACCTGAATCGCAAATAATTGTACTGAATTATCACTATTTTGAATTTCACCAATAGAAAGCTTACATAATATCTTCAATTTTGCCTCTTAGAGCCCTTTATAGAAAGCTTGCTGATACCTGGTCTGAACCTGAAGAGGTGCTATCAAGGAGAGCAATCAAATTTTTCTAAACTACCTTAGAGACAAAATAGTATTAGGTAAAAGACTATGGGTCTAATGCTGTATGTAATAATTTCCATGCTCTCTGGGATCCAAGTTAATTGAGTACACTTACACAGAAATTGTAAGTTACTAGTTCACAGAAAAGACCAGAAAAGAGATGTAATCAAGAACTTAAAACTTACAACTCTCAATAGCCACCAAAGGCAACAGGAAGGAAATGGGCATAAACGGAAAAGGAAAGGGAAAGAAGTCAAAAGCCCTTTTTAGTCTTTCTAAATTTTCTTCTCTTCCCACTACACAGGCTTTGTGGCTGAGGATAGGATCCAAAACTACCAACTCAAACTCATTCCAAGAAACACAATTCCTTTGATAAGGTTGGCTACTCTGAGTCTAAAGTGTTCAAAACTCACACGATTGATCAGTTACAGAAAGGATAAATTGAAAGGGGGCCATAATACGATAATATGTCAATTTTGTACCAGCAATTCTAGGTTACTAGAATAAATATTCCCCCAGATTTTGCCATTCAGGCAAAGTTATTGTAAACAATATAATATTATGTGTTATATAATAAACAAAGATAAGGGACAGAATGCCTGCTTACTATCCATTATCAGGGAGAGATTTAAGTATAAATTTTATGAGTGACTACCAAAGAAATGAGATTCAAAGAATTCATTAATTAATGTGACTCATTAGATATGGAAATAGCTTCCTGAAGCAGCATGCTATCTTAGTTAAGTTACTTCACCTCTTTGAGCCATGTTCCTCACTTGACTAGAGTTTGACTAGATCTAAGACTCCTTTCAGGATTGATAATCATAAAAGGATTATTAGGGTTAATTAAGTTCAGTGACTCCACGTACTAAGAATTAGGAGAAAAAAAGAAAAAAGAGAAATCACATCAAGAATACAATATGGTGAACTAACTACTTATCCTACAAATTATTAATGACTGTCTGTGTGCCAGGCATTTTCTAGATGCTGGGGATCTATCAGTGGACTTAGGATCTTGAGCCTGACCAGATGGATGCCACCAATCCAAAAAGAATGTGGAGGACAAAATTAATCATCTAAACAAAATAAGTAAAACAAAAATTTTGACAATCATACAGTATAGGGATAGCTTATAGAGCATGAGTATAGGAAAGGAATGGCAGGAGGAAGGAAGGGGTGACACCAGAATATGTAATTTCTGGCAAAAATTAAAAGCACCATAAAGCACACTGACTCCTAAAGCCAATAAGCAAGAATTCTAAAAGAACCCATTTCTACTGTACATGACATCTGGGCTCACTGGAGAAGACTGGAGCTCAGAATGAAATTTTGTTTAACTTATTTAAAGAAACTAAAAGGTAAAAGGAAAAGTCCTTTGGCTTAGACCACAACTAGGTATAAATCTAAGAACTTAATTCATTCTCCTAGGAGGCACAATAATGAACGACAAAATTAGAGTTAGTACAACTTAAAAGATCAGGTAAGTCCAGTGCCCCTCATTTCATACAATATAGCTTCTAGACAACAGTAATTTCTAGCCCAATATTTGTTGAATGGATAAAAAGGAAAGTAATGCCTTAATAGATGTTGTATTAGAACTTGAACCGTAACTATAAGGTGCTCAGTAAGAGATAATGAACAAATATATATGTGTATATGTGCATAAAATTCTATGTGGACTCCTGGTGTCTCCCAACTATTTATCCAGTGTCTGAATTTTTCGCTGCATTTGTGTCTGGAATTTTTGTCAATGTGACGGAAAAAACTTAACTCAAGCAAAAATATTACTGCCTAATAGTAGGACACAAAACAGTATCAGATCTCCCCTTTCCCTGAAATGAATTTCAAAACAAACATATCCTAACTGCCTAACAGAATTGTCTTTTGAAGATTTTTTTAATGCCCTGTTTTCACCCCAAACCCATTCAATTATAATCTTCAGAGAATAAGACCTAGGTAAATTCATTTTTTTTAAGGCTACATAGGTGATTCCGATACAAAGTGAGGTAGAAAAATCATTGTTAGTGACTAAAAATAGAATTGGAAACTCATTTGCTGTGGAATACATGTACAATGTATGTGTTTATTGACGCTCACAAAACAAGTAAAGGCACATTTAAAGAACAAATGTTAAGGAAGATATCTCAACAGTATTTTTTCATACCTTATTCCTTAAAAGTATATTACACTGGCCACTGCATTGAATAGTAATAACTGAATGATAAATTCAAACTCCAATTTACATAACAGAAGTTTCATGAAGTCTTTTCCCCTTATGATACTTTATAGCATAGAGAATAGGACTACGGTAATCATTAATTTAACAGAAAGATCTTTGACAAATCTTGTGCCACATTAAGAATGCTCAAAGATTAGCAGGCTTTTCCCCACCTCTCTCAATATAGAATTCAACAAAATGGCCTAAGGGAATTAAAGAAACAAACCATTATGGTGTTATTGTTATTCATTTCATAAAATTATCAACCAAAACTACAAAAATGCAAAAAGAAACAGTTTTAATAAACTTTGGTAAAATTCAGATTAAACAAGGTAAATAAAACTCAGAATTCTCATATTGAACTAACACAGTCATAAGATACTAAATGTTCACTTATGAGATGATTTAAATAAATTACTGGGAGACAAATGCCTGGATTTCACATCTTTTAAGAACGTTTAGTTGCCTAACATCATTTTAATCATAAGCACACCTACCAACTAAACTATCATCTGAAAATGTTGGGAGACACATGGATGGGAAAAACCGTATTTGCTACAGAGCTTAGCATCTCCCTTGGCAAACCAAGACATTTCCAAAATTGCAGACTACTGTCATTTTAAAATTTTAATCCGAAGTTTCTCTGGTATAGGAAACAAAAGTTCTAAGTGGATTTTTAAAAAAGTAATTAGCATTACTTCAATAACATGACACAGTAGTCAAAGCACCACTGGATGGTTGAGCCTGACAGACCTCAGTCCCTTGTTTGTATAATGGAGATAATACTATCTATATAAGGTAATAAATAAAAAATGTTTAACATAGAGCTAAGCAGCTGAGAAAAAAAATCCATCTTATTAATCCACTTGAAAGTTCAGTAAGAACATGCTCACAGCAATAACGCAGTGGTTTTCAAGCCTGACTGCATATGAGAAATCACCCACAGTGCTTTTAAAATATACTTTTGCCCAGACCCCAAATAAGACCAGTTCATCAATCTCTGGGAGTGGAACCCAGGCATCTGAATTCCTTTTAAATCTCCAGCAAGTGATTCTAATGTGCAGCCAGGACTGAGGTCCAATGCATTAACCCTTTCCCAAATACTAACATTAGACTCTTAAAATAAGACAACTCATTAATAAATATAATAGCTTTTAAAAATACAGCTCCTAAAAGAACCAAATGGAAACTAAAATCCTGTTTTTCAATTAAAACACCCCCCCCCAAGTTTCACAAAACACAGCATCATTAAAAGGGGGAAGTAATGCAAGGCTGTTGTAAAACATTACATTCTTTAAAATTAAAAAACAAATCAACTCACTCAATAACCACAAAATCAGACCCCCGTGTAACTGCCCGAAAATCTTCCAAGAGAACTAATCTTTTACCCCACACCCCATATATTTCAAACAACTTCCTATAACCTGATTTAGAACAAGCTTGATTTCAGTATTAAAATTCTGAAATTCAAGTTATTAGTTTTCAAACTGACCTTATGAAATAAAAAAGCAAGCTAAAAGAATGCTTCTTTGGAAAGGGTGAAGCGGGAGAGCTTGTATGTACGACCCATGGGCATGGACTTGGGGCGGGATTGCTGGGGGAGGGGGGTGCTGGGTGGAGGGGAGCAAAGGGGAAAAAATTGGAACTATTGTAACAATATAATCAATAAAATATACTTAAAAAATAAACAGGAAAAAAAAGAATGCTTGTGTCCGATTAATCAAGAACAAATTCATGACAAGTAAATTCATGAAAAACATCCATTTTCAAAAACTCTAATAACATTATTAATACCATGTCAAAAATTATCTGAGGATATATCCATGAAATCTCTCACCTTCCCAAGAAGTTAGGAAATTTATTTCAAAATCCTTTAAGATAAAAGATCCAAAGTAAATCCTATTTGAGCATTCTAGCCATAAAATGAGAGCTATGGAACACCAACAAGAGATCCCAATAATTTGGTGAAAGGTAAAATCTGCTCTTCAAAATTACTTCCTAAAGAATTTAATTCTCATATATATTGTTCTTGCTGTTATTTAACCCCTCCAGAAATTTTCCCTCAGAAACTACCAAGGTCAGCAAACAAAAGAACGTAATACGTTGAGAATTACAAGTTAAATGTTTGTGCAAAAAATTTTGGGAGAAAAAATTCGTGTTAAGGTCAAAAAGTCTTTTTTAGTTAGAGAAAGCAAAAGAAAATAGGATTATCAGAAGCATTTTGAGTTCATTCTTTGTACACCAATTCAAAATACTTATGGTTTTCACTCTATCCAAACAGTGAGACAATAAAGCTTAAAGAGTTAAAATTATAAGACAATGAACGAGTTTTAAAATTGAGAACATAAATTGACATATTTATATATTTAATACACGAATCTTTTAAGGACTTGTGAGACATTTGCTGAAACCAAAATGGCAGCCCACTAAAATCAGCAGACCAGGGAGATATAAAGGAGAGTTTGTAGTCTCTATTTTTATAAAGTTAAAGTGTACGAATTAAGAAAGCCAAGCTAGTTACGGTTAAGCAGTCCGTACCATCTAATCACTAAAAGCAGGTAATGAGCTCCAAGAGGGGATTTAAGTATCTGCCAAAAAGTTTCCTAATCGATGCACTCCAAATATTTCCTCAAAAGTAAAGATACACAAACGTTATGTAGATTTAGGGGACTCAAGGGTTTCCAGGTGAAAGAACTCTCTGGCATTTCTCCTCCCCCCAAAATAAAGCATGAATATTTAACGTACGCTGTTAAATTCAAAGACAATTTGAAGAAATCACACACACCTGTAAACTTAACAGTGGCAAACCCAATTAACATTTTAACTATGGAACTTTCAAAAATAATATGCCTAATTTTAAGTTGTATGGGAAATATGAAAAACTCAGGGTAAGTTCCAGTTGCCACAGAAATGCATACAAATCTTACAAAACAAGTATACACCTGCTCCATTAACTCTACCTTAATTTTTCACAATGAATGAAAAATGAACCATTTATCAATCCTTAATCCTTACATCACAAGAATCTGGAGGTTTTATCATTAACGAACTCGCACATGCTACTATTTTTGGCAGAAACGGTTAAAAATAGAAAGGTGGTGGGTCCAAACTGGCTTGGAAGCGATTTCTGCATCAAAACATCGTTTGAGGCTCTGGCCCTGGTGGGGGTGGGGGCGAAGGAGGTGTAGGAGGCCGATAACTCGGCTCCAGCTCCGAGCTGAGAAACTGCGGGTTATCGCGGGAGGGTGGGAGGAGGCGGACAAGTCGTTCAGCCTGATAGCCAGGCGTAGCCGAGGCCTAGCTCTACTGCTCCAAATCACTCCACCTCAGTAATGGCGTTTGGTGTCAACTGGAACGAAAATGGGGAGGAGAGCCGCCGTCGAACTGCAACCCCCGGGGCTGGAAGCTTCTAGTCCCCAGCGCTGACCCAGCCCCCGAGTGCGGATGAGGAGGCTGCCCGCAAGTCCGAGAGACTCCATCCTCCCACTCGGCCCCAGACAGGACGGGAAGAGAGGAGGGGGAGAACGGGGAAGAACGGGGGAGGGGGGAGGGGCGAGGGGGGTGGAGGAGGGACGGAGCCGTCAGCCATTTTCCCTTACAGTCCAAAACACACAGACACGCTCCCGGGACGCCGGCTCGGAAAACCCAGACCCCGTGCCCCCGTTGCGCGCTCACCCAGCCCAGGGCCAGGGAGGGAGGGGACAGAAAAGCCCCCGGGCCGGGGTAGGGACCGCGCGCTCGCGCACACACACACCCCTCGCCCTCCTCCCCTTAGCGAAGTCCAGCTGTCGGCCCAGGAAAAGGGTCTCCCCGGCGCGGCTGGGTCCTTACCGCACAACACAGGGGTCTTCTCTTCAGAAGCAGAGCACGCGGAGGCGGCAGAAAGACTCAGTCCCGGGACAAGGCCCACCCGGGTGCATCCCAAGCCCGGGGGGACGGGCGACAAAGTGTGTCGAAAGGCTGCAGCGAGCCTAAGGACCAGGGGACTGCACAGGCGCGCCGGAATTCACTGCTCGCAGCGCCCGCCCTGCAACGGCGGTGGCCGCTGTCGCCTCCCCCTCAGCTGCTGCCGGCCCTCTTCCCCCTTTCTCTCCTCAGGCTGTGGGGCTCTCGCAGAGCTCAGACGGGCTCCGGGCGGTGCGTTTCTCCTGCGTCACCTCCTTCTGCTCCTCCTCCCGCAGTGGCGGCTTCACCTTCCCCTGCTCTCCGTGTCGTCCCCGCTTCGGGCCTGGTCGCTTGACTGCAGCTTACTGCTCGCTCTCGGCGACGACCAGGCGCTGAGGCGACCGCCTCCCGTGAGGCGGCAGCGGCAGGCTCCCGCGAGGCCTGTGAGCTGAGCGAGGCGGGGAGGGGCTCAGAACGGCAGAGGCCCGGACCGGCCGGGTGCAGGGATACCGCGGCTCCGCCAGCGGCGGAGACTATCTACCGCAGCCGCGAATGCCCGTCCTCGTCAATATGGCGGATCCAGCAAACACCCTCCCTCAGAAAAAAAAAACCGCTCGGCCAGTGGCAGCGGCAGTAGCGGCGATAGGAGTAGGAACGATGGCAGCTAAGAAAGCAGCTCAGCGGCGCAGACTCCCACTAGCTCCAGAGCCGCCCAAAGCCCCGAGGTCACCGCCCCCTGTCAAGCCCCGCCCCCTGTCAAGCCCCGCCCCTAAAGGGCCCGCCTCTCGTACCTCCTCCTATCCTCCACCCCACTCTCGATCAGCTGTTCCTTCCACTCCCTTAGCTCCTCCTCCTCCGTCAAGCCTGGGAGAGTGGCGCCAGTCGCCGTGGGAGCGTAGCGTAGCGAGACGCTTGGAAGTCAAAAAGCTGGGGCGGGGGAGGGGAAGACAATGCGGTGAAGATCGTTCGCTCAGAACCGTTTTCCGCCTCGCCCCTCCAGTCTCGCGCTATGACTAGAAACAAGAGTTCCATAGGCAACGGCTGGGGAGCGGTGTGAGGGCAGAGGTGGCAAGAGGACGGGCAGGAGTGGGGGAAGGGAGTCCTGAAAGGATCTGGCACACCACGCCGGAGGAGGAGCTAGGAGATCGGGACTGGCAGGGTGCGTGGCCAAGACAGAGTTAATCGCGCGAGCCAAAGCCGCGTCGCCGCTTGTTTTTGTTCCATTGTGAACCGTGGCTCCGCCAACCAGTGCCCGGATGATGACGTCACTACCACCCCCCAGTTCCGGGATTGTGGGGGGAGGGGTAGCGGATAGACGCGATCTGGAGACCACGCGCTGGGCGGTCGCACCCGTGGTGCCAGGGTGTCCTGGCGGCGCAGCAAACCTGCGTCACGGGGCCGGTGAGCCAGCCAGGCCCACGAGGCTGGTACGCTGGAAGGCGGCAGCGGTGCGAGGTTCCGCGGGCCTGGCCACCTGCTCTACGCCGATATGAGAAAGGTGTGGCTATCGCCTGAGACTGGATGGGGGGGCAGTTGCGAGTGCCCCCCCAACCCTACGAAGCAGGTGCTCTGAGAATCTCATTCACTTAATTCTGCAGCATCAGTACCTGAAAGCACTTAGGCTTGCTTACAGCCTGATTCTTACCACTTTCAAAGGAAAAATTACGAAGTGCCAAGGATGGCATTGCACTAATACAGTACTAAATGAAGCAACCTTAGCCCCTTATGCCAAACCACCAGCACAATTAAGTGTTAGAAACCGGAAGGGCCTTATGAACCCATAATATCCACTATCTCATGAACTATTTTCTATGTTGATATCCCAAAATAAAAGTTATCAAGTTAATCTCAAATGGAGTGCTTGAAACAAGTCTTTAGAGATTATCTTGGATGCCCAAATGCAGTTTCTAGTTTTATCACAGCTTTCCTTGACTTAAAAGTGCTGTAGACACCAAATCATATTCAAAAAATCATAGCAAAACCGCACTAAACAAATCACTGTTTTGTACAGAACAGAGCTGAATTTAGTTATACTATACTTAACGCTAATTTGTAATGAAGGGTTACCAGTATCCTAAATTTTAAAACCATTTGTCTATACGTTAGACTATACAGTTTTCACAAAATTTATCTAGTAAGATGTCAAGACAAACATCATAGCCCTAATAACTCATAGCATTATTTTCTTGTTTTTATAATTATTTCCAGGGTGCCTTGTCTTGTCCACTAGCTTATGAGTTCCTGAAGAGTAGGCAGTACTATCCATGTACACTGTAGGTATGCTAACTGCATGGTTGTTTTACTTAATCCTCAGAACCCTGTGAGGTAGCCCATACATATACTATCATTGATTTTAAATAAGGAAACATTAAGGGCAAGTGATTTGCATAATCACCAAACAGTACTGATAAGTGTTGAACACATACCTTTAACCCTATCAAAAGTGCACCTTTAACAAGTATGTCTGCTCTCACCAATTCTATTGTTTCTGTTTGGGACTATAAAAAAGTTCTGGAAAGGGAAAGTACTGATGGTTGTATGACATTGTGAATGTACTTAAAACTAATGAATGGTGCATTTAAAAATGGTTAAAATGATAAATTTTGTTACATATTTTACCACAAATTTTAAAAAGTGGGAAAAATTTGCCCTGGCTGGGTAACTTAGTTGGTTAGTGTCATCCCCATACACAAAGGTTGGGGGGTTCAATCTCCAGACAAGCACATCAAGTACAAAAAGCAACCAATGAATGCATAAGTGGAACAACAAATTGATGTTTCTCCCCCTCTCTAAATCTATAAATTCAAAATAAATTTAAGTGGGAAAAATTCAATTTCATATAGTTTAGTCCATAAATTACACTCCCACCAGCAGTTCTAGGGGGGCCTAGTCTATCAAGTCAAGCTCACCAGCAACTCACTCCTTCCCATGCTTTGTGGAACTGCCCAGGACTGATGCCTTACAGGACTGCTCATTTTTGAAACCTTCCTCTCAGTTAATGGGATAAGGAAATGAACAGTTCTGATTTCAAAGAATAGGTTCACTGCCACAGTGCAGATTCTTAAATTAAAGTCCATATGATCCAGGTCCCCTTCTTATTTCTTTTGTTTTGGGGCTTCTCTTTCCTAACCCCTGTGCTATAGCTTTAAAACTAAAATTTTTACCTCCTGGTCCTGCCTTGGTAGGGGGCAAGGCCTTATTATATTGCATTTCCTCATAAAATTTCCCAATGCACTCTTATTTTTCCCCTCTGAAATGGTTGATAAGTATTCTCATTGTTTATTAGGACATCTATCTTAAAGAATACACAGAATTCCAGGTGTCCCTGGTTGAATTCCAGGTGTCCCTGGTTCGATTTCCAGTCAGGGCACATAACTAGGTTGCATGTCAGGTCCCCGTTTGGGGGCGCGAGTGAGAGGCAACCACACAGTGATGTTTCTCTCCCTCTCTTTCTCCTTTTCCCCCCTCTCTAAAAATAAATAAACTAACAGACATAAATAAATTATTTAAAAAAAGAATACACAGAATTTCCTGGATAAGTTGATATTTTTTAAAACTTTCAAGGCTATGAATTTCAAAGTTCCATAGACAAGACTGTCAGTGCTGCACAAGAGGGTAAATGCTTCATACCTGTGGAAATGTCTTCTGGGTTAATAGCTAAGCTAATATAAAACAGGAGGGAGCTTTGATAATATGTCCCCTAGAGTATGCTTTGTGATTTGAATGGAATGAGAAAAGTCCACAATGACTTGGTATTCTTTTTTAAAGATTTTATTTACTTATTTTTAGAGAGAGAAGGGAGAAAGGGAAACATCGATGTGAGAAACATCGATCAATTTTCTTATGCGCCCCAACTGGGGGCTGAACCTGCAATCTAGGTATGTGCCCTGACCAGGAATCGAACTGGCAGGACGATTTCACTATGCAGGACGATGCCCAACTGAGCCACGCTGGTCAGGGCAATGACTTGGTATTTTTAGTATAAAAATGTTAACTAAGAATCTAAGTAGATGGTCCCATTTCATGTTCCTTCATGAAAACAGGCAGAGGGCACAGCTAGGGAAAGAACATTGGGAGAGCAAAGTACCATATGAAAAGAAAGATCACAGACTGCTAATATGCTACTGCTTATGGATATTCCTACAGAATTTTGGACACCAGCGCCTAGCAGAATGAACATGCTTAAAAATAGTCTGCCCATCCTATGTGAAAATCTCTCTGAAACTGACCTGTTCCCAGCCAAAGAATTGGATGCAGAGTCCATGGTATTATTTCACTCCTTTTACTCTAGACTTTTTGGATCTTTTGGCTTTTATTTAAAATTTGAAGGGTTGTATTTTATAATTTTTTATGTAAACCACCACACTACAAAGTAATCTGAGCCTTTTCATTTGTTTTTACTAGCACAACCTTGCTTATTTCATGTAACCCCAAGTACATATTTTCCTAGTTGGAGAGTAACAGCTATGCTTCCTGAGAAGCCTCAATCTTCCCATCACCAGTTTGCGGCTTAGTTGAATTGCCTCAGCAGGACTTAGGAGTGCTAATTACTCCTCATTCCTGAACCTAGGCTAGTTCTAATAAACTCAGAGCTCCTAAATAGTAGTATAGCTTAGCTCTGCCTACGTGTCTGTCCAAAAGATTTCAAATTTTCCATGTTTTACCTATCTAAAACACAAACCTCATTAATTTAAATGTGGACCTGCAAAGTCAACCTGATTTTCACAACCATTTCACAATTAAAACTGTACTGCATTCACCCAGAGTGACCACTTGGTAATTCAACTTAGACATCAAGTGTAATTCTAACTACATTCTCTCTACATGATTGCAGGCTGGTCAAAAGCTTCAGCTCCATCTTGCTTTTTGCTTTATCACACCCTCCTATTCTTCTTGGCCAGCCTGGAAATTGTTCAAAAAGGCAAAATTTCAACCAACTCTTTTGCCAGAATTTCTTCAAAGGCTACTCTGATTTGGTCATATTATTATTTATCCCAGAAAAATGTAAACATTAAGCTCTAAGATTCTGATTACGAATTTCAACCTGTGTGGGGGTAGGGTGGGAGGGGTTCTTTCCTGGCATCACCAACTAATGATTCTCCAACAGCAGTTGGTGTTCTACCATTCAACTCAATTTTGACACCATCTACCCAGATTCCACCAATTAAGGGCTCAATCAGTCCCACAAGACTGCCCTCCTCCACCTCAGATGCCAATTCAAGTCCAAGTTGTTACCTGTGCTTTTGACCAACCAACCATATATTGGAGATTTCAATAACCCCCTCCTTGGGTTATGGATTAAGGGCTCAGTCCTACAACACTGCCTCCCTACTGCATCCCCCGCTTCAGACACCTATTGAAAACCCCAGGTGTCACCTGTGCTTCTGACCAAATGCTGTAAATCAGAGGTTCCCATAATTCCTAAATCATTCTTAGTAATTAAAAGTAGCTTTTCTATGGCATCTGAAACCAGCATAGGAATGGCCTGAGGGCTCAACTTCACACAGAGCTTTTTAGAATCAAGAGTAGAAGGGCTAAGGGTCCAAGTTAAAGAGGTGCCCCCTTCCCCATGACTCTATTGCAGTCTACTAAAGTTTGAGATTCACTTTTTTCAGGATTTCTAAGACAGAATTCATCTGCTAATATATATAGTATTACACAATAATATAATAATGTATATTGCATATAATATAATTATGTTAATATATAATGTAATTACAAAATATATACATTTATGTAATATACAATATATCTCATATATATATAATAAAGTGCTATTTCTCTAAATATATTCTACAATTCAAACTTTTAACAAATACAAGGAGGCTTTCTTTCAGCCTAAATTGGTGAGGTTTTGGTTTATATTTTTATTTCAAACATTGCATTTTTGACTGCTAGAACAGCTATTCTTTCTTGGCTTGTAGGCATATTTTTTGCCGCATTCTTTCTGGGTAAAATTTATTCTTTTTAGAAAAAATGCAAACAATTTTGTCAACCATACAGCATCAATTCTTTCCCTTGTTTATATTTTTGGGCTTGTTTCAGGGCATCCTTGCTTCCTTTGGGGGTTGTCCTAGGTAGTGCAGAGGATCCCACAGCTCTGCTCTTAGGTTTGCAGACTCAAGTGGCTGTTTGCAGCAAAGCGTGCATCGCTGGCTCTCAGTTGTCAGGGCTAGAGAAAAACTACACTGTTTCCAAATCAGCCAGTCTTTTATGCTTGGTCAAGTCCTTTAACATGGGATTGTATATCAAAATAGTGATTTACGATGCCTTTTTAAATGTGTGTTAGAAATGGTAGTACAACAGGTGGTATAACCAAAAGAAGCAGGCCTGGTCCAAGCACCATTTTGTAAAAGGGCTTTTCACTTAGTTTGCCTAGGATAGATATCAGAAGCTTAAAACCTGCACGTGTGTCACAAACAAAATAACATTATTGTAAATGTAGTATGACATCACAAAATGTCTCACAAGTGGGAGAAAAATTTTCTTTTTTCCATCACCAAAACCAATGACCACTATCAGTTTTGTGTATTTCCTTCTAGATTTTTTGTATGTACAGTACTTTTAAAAAGTTATAGAAATAATGTAACCAAATAAGGAAAGTTTGCAAAATTGAGAAATAAGTAAAAATAACCCCCATAATGTTAAAATGCAATCGTTATAATTTTGGTGTATTTTCTACTAATCTTTTAAAATTCCATTTTATTTATTTATTCTGAAAAATAGGTGTGGATACATGTCCTTTTTAAAAACATTCACTTCAAAAAATATTCAGCAAATGTTAGCATGCTATTTATTTTCTGCACCTTGCATTTTTTTAACTTAAAATATCCTGCAGCTCTTTCCATATTGAGACATCTAGAACTGAATTTTTTGACTGCATAGTATTCCATTGGGTGCAAGCAGCATAATTTGGACAGCCAGTCCTTTACTGATGCACATTTGGCATGTTTTTAAATCTTTTGCTATTATAAGAAAATGCTGACTTCCAGTTTCCTGTCCAATGTGTTAGGAGCTTGGAAGTCATCACTCCCATCCTCACAAGAAAAAAGTCAGACAGATTGAATATCAACAACTCCTGTTACATCTATCAGAAAATTGAGGTCACAGGGCTAACTGCTACCCCCCAAATTGAAGAGACAGGCAAATACAAAGAATCACAGCTTACCTGAGCAGAAGCCTTGGAACAGAGGCCTGCAGCTGGAGCCAATAGCAGGATAGAAAAACGAACTGTAGCTGATGAATTGCTAGAGGCTCAGTGTGGACAAGCTAGAGGTAAAAACTCCTGGAGGCGTGGCGGGGCAGGGAAGGCAGTTTTAGGAGGGTAATTCTGTTTCACCTCTAGGAGCCCCACCAGGTTTTCAGGGTATAGAATCAAGAAAAATCCCTTCCAGTTTCTCAGAAGGGAAAGGGAAAGTAACCTTTCTGAAATTTCTCAGAACATTCTGTTCTCCTTAGTAAATATCTGCCCTCAAGGGGGACTCTTTTATTACCAGTGCTTAACCAACTTGTGTATTACCAGAGATGGGGGCTATCCCTCTATCCTTCCACATGGGGAAAGGGAAATACTCAATTCCAGCCCTCTCTAGCCATCCTGTCTCACCTAAAGAGAGGATGGAGAAGAGATGAGAAGGTCTTGTGAAGGTCACCAGTCAGGGGAGGGGACACCAGACTAATTAAGACTGAGCCCTAATCATGCATAAGACTATAGGATGCTTTCCCTTCCCCACACATTACCTCCATGTCACTAAAGGGCCATTTGCCACAGTTCCTTATCCCCAGTACATCATGTATGGCCTTCAATCCAAAATTACAAGGCATACGAAAAGACAAAAAAACATAGTTTGAAGAAACAGAGCAAGCATCAGAACCAAACTCAAATGAGGCAGATGTTAGAATCACCCAGGAATTTTAAAAATCTATGGTTAAAATGCTAAGAGACCTAAAGGGGAAAGTGGGCAACATGTAAGAACAGATGAAGAATGAATACAGAGTTGGAAATAAGAATGAAAAGGAAATGCTAGAATAAAAAACACGAAGAATGACTTTGATGGGATCATCAATAGACTGGATGTGGCCATGAAAAGAATAAGTGAGCTTGAATATATGTTAACAAAAACTTCTAAAACGGAAATGCAAAGAGAAAAAAAAAAAGAATGAAAAAGAACAGAATATCCAAGAACTGGGGGGCGATTACAAATGGTATAACATACATTGATTCCAGGTTAGGGCACATGCCTGGGTTGCAGGCCAGGTCCGTGGTCAGGGGTGAGGCAGAGGCAACCTGTCAAAGTTTCTCTCTCACATTGATGTTTCTCCCCCTCTTTTTCTCCCTCCCTTCACCTCTTTCTAAAAATAAAATCTTTTAAAAAATGAAGATGTGAAAAATTTGCGTTAAGAATGAATTCAGCATCATTGGATATATAGCTCTGCAGTTAGTGTTGGACAATGGTTTTAAATACCATCTATGTTCTGAGGGCCCCCAGATTTATATTTTCAGTCCAGACCATTTTTGAACTATAAACATGCGTATACAATTGATAATTTAATGTCTCCACGTGGATGCTAACAAGTACTTCAAAACACATGCCTAAAACTGAGTTCTTGATACCATATCAGTATATGGCAACACTCTTCTTCCAACTATTCAGGACAAAAACCTTAGTGTCAACAAACTGATATTTCTACCTTCATATAAATCCTTAATTCAGCCACTTCTCAACCACCTGCACTGCCAATACACTATTCCACAGCACCCTGTGGCAGAGGTTGCTACTGATCACCTAATCCATGGTTTTCCTTTTGCCCTGGGCACACACTTCCCAGCCTCCCTTGCAGTTAGGTGTGGCTATATGATGAAATTATAAGCAATGGAATATGAGAAGAAATTTCATGTGCCACTTTAAGCCTGCCCATGTAAACCTCCCAAGCATACTCCTATGCTTTTTTCCTATTCCAGCTTGCTACAATGATGCTGGCTCTGTACTTTACTCACTGTATTCAGCAAGGTATTGCAAGAAAAAGAAATAGCTCAGGTAATTGGCTGGTTCAAAGGCAGAAGTAAAATCTGGAGATACAGGGTTAAAAAGCTGACTGCTTCTGTATTCCAAATAATAAAAAGGCTTTGCATAACAAAGTGCGGGGGAAAAACTCAATTATGATATGCTGGTGACCTTGTACATCTCCATGTAGGCCACACAATAAAGGCTAGTCTGTATGCAATCTGGCCCAACTCTTGGCAAAATGCTCTGTGATTCCTCCCACAACACGGGGAGATAGGGGAGGAAGCTGCAAGAAAGTTTCTCACCCCTACCTTGTGGGAGACTGCCACAAGGCCATTTCTTATTCCTTCCCCTGTTTTGGGGGAGGGCAACCCCTTCCCCCTTCTCCATTTATGTGCTATAGGATATAGCTGCTGGCTTCTGTGGCTCTCTATAAAACTGCTTGGCTATGGTTTAGAGTTGGCTTCTCTATGGCAGAGGGTTTTCTGGTGGTCTGTCATTTGCCTCACGCTCAGTGTTACCCTGTGGGACTAAGGACTTGGGGAGCTGACACCATGCTGATCTTGCTTATGTTTTAAGTAGTTTGTCATCTAAATTTATTTGGCCCCATTATTTTTTGCCAGCCTAACAGCCACTGTAGTGTCAGCCAACCATGCTGCGGCCTAAGGACTGCTTGACTACTTGACACAAAGGTGCTTTAAGACTACGCAGGTAAACCATCAACAAAATGAAAAGAAACTACTGAATGGGAGAAGATATCCAATCAGGGGTTAATATCCAAACTATATATAAAGAACTCATACAACTTAACACCAAAAAAACAAACAAAATCTGATTTAAAAATGGGCTGAAGACCTGAACAGACATTTCTCCTAAGAGTACAATGACATATGAAAAGATATTCAACGTCATTAATCATTCAGAGAAATACAAATTAAAACCACAATAAGATATCATCTCATACCTCTCAGAATAGCTATCACCACAATAGATCAACAAACAACAAGTGTTGGTGAAGATGTGGAGAAAAGGTTCGGAACCCTCATGCACTGCTGGTGGGAATGAAGATTGGTACAGCCACTATGGAAAACAACATGGAGGTTTCTCAAAAAATTAAAACTAGAACTACCATATGACTCAGCAATTCTACTTGTGGGTATTTATCTGAAGAAATCCAACACACTATTCAGAAAGATATATATACCCTTATGTTCATTAGCTGCATTATTTATAATAGACAAGATATGGAAGCAACCTAAATATCCATCAATATATAAATGGATAAAGATGTGGGCCCTGGCTGGTACAGCTCAGTTGCTTGGAGCGTCGTCCTGTAAACTGAAGGCCTGTGGGTTTGGTCCCTCCTTGGGGAACATGCAAGGGGAGTGTGGCTCAAATTCCAACTCCACTATTTCTTTGCAGTGTGTCTTTTCAATTACAGTTTACATTCAATATTATTTTGTATTAATTCCAGGTCAATTTGTACTTCTTAATCCCTTCCTCTTTTTCACCCCCTTCTTCCCATCTGGCAACCATCAACTTGTTATCTGTTATCTGAGTTTGTTTCTGTTCTGTGTGTTCATTTATTTTATTTTTTAGGTTCCACATATAAGTAAAATCATATGGTATTCGTCTCTCTGTCTGACTCATTTCACTTAGCATAATACCCTCTAGGTCCATTCATGTTGTTGCAAATGGGATTATTTCATTCTTTTTTATGGTTGAGTAATATTTTACTGTTTTTATGTACCACATCTTCTTTACTTTAAAATGGATTTTACAGAGAGGGAAGGGAGGGAGAAAGAGGGAGAGAAACATCAATGTGTGGTTGCCTCCCGCGCGCCCCCAAATGGGGACCTGGCCCACAACCCAGGCATGTGCCCTGACTAGGAATCGAACTGGTGACCCTTTGGTTTGCAGGCCGGCGCTCAATCCACTGAGCCACGCCAGCCAGGGCAACTGCCAGATTTTAAAAAACCCTTGGGCAAAAAATGACCTGAGACAGTTGACTTAGTCTCCAATACCCATCCAATACTCCAATACTCTCTGACTGCTTCCTACTGTCCCCTTCTCTCTGTTCCAACTAATCTTCGCCTCCTTACCATTCCTTCAACACAGTATGTAAATACATTCTCACCTTAAGATACTGGCTTTTGCTGTTTCTATGCCTGAAAAAAAATTTTTTTTCCTCAGATGTTTGCACAGCAAAGTACACCACAGATTCCAGCCTCAGGTATATTTAGGGGTAATTGAAAAGAACTGTCTAGCTTTCTCTCTGTACCTGCCACTCCTACATGCACCAGTCTCTTGTTAGTGGAATAAAACAAAAGCTAGCTGTAACCTAACTGGCCTGCCAGCCAGTCATGCAAGGACCGCAAAGCCCCAGAAAATATACCTAATTGTTTCCAGGAGTTGCTAGGGGTTGTCACCTATGTTCAGCAACAAGTCCATTCCAATAGTGTCCATGAGACTCTGCTCTCAGAGGGATACCACAGACACTACTGCCACTCTGAAAGCTCCCTGAGAGTGTTGATCTCCTGCCAGATTATAGCAGTTATGCTCTGGTGGCCCCCAGGTACAGTAGGGTGCAGAAGACACTTGGTGGTTTGTGGGGCAGTTGGGGTAAATAGCTCTCTCCTCCCTGTGCTATCTTCTGCTAAAGGAGCCCAGAGCAGTGCCAAATGGAAAATGCAGGCTAAGGCAGCTATAGTGAGTCCTGTAGTAAGAAGGGCAATGGCACCCTCCTGGTACACAGGTCCTTTGGGGTATTCTGAGACCCATTTTCCAATATGTGGAGGGAAGGTTTCACCACACCAACAAATAATTCTCAGACACCAGAGTGTCTAATAATTCATAATAATTCAACTCCATTCAACTCAATCATAACACTATCTACCAGGAGATAGTATCAGATCCCACAAGTTATGGGTTCAGCCCTCTTAAGATTGCCCTCTCCCCCTATTTCACACACCAATCACAAGCCCAGGCTGTATGGCCTGTGCTTCTGACTAACCGGCTATAGATTGGAGGTTCCAAGGACCCCCTCCTTGGCACTCAATTCAAACACTAGCCACAAGTCCAGGTTGTTACCTATACTTCTGACAGACTGGCTAGATTCCAGGGACCTCTCCTTGGGTCCAATTAATTTGCTAGAGCAGCTCATAGAACTCAGAAATATTTTACTTACTAGTTACCAGTTTATTGTAAAAGAATATGACTCAGGAAGAGCCAGATGGAAGAGATGCAAAGGACAAGGTGTGGGGGAGGGGCACAAAACTTCCAGGCCCTCTCCAGGAGGGCCACTCTCCCCAAATCTTGTGTTCACCAACCCAGAACCTCTCTGAATCCTGCCCTTTCGGGATTTTAATGGAGGTTTTATTACATAGTCAAGATTGATTATATCACTTGCCATTAGTGATTGATTCCACCTCCAGACCCTTTCCCCCTCCCCTGGGGGGAAGGGGATAGGACTGAAAGTTCCAACCCCTCGTAACCAGGCTCCACCCTTAGGCCCAGTGTAGCCACCTCATTAACATAGCAAAAGACACCTCTGTTGCTGTAACTTAAGACATTTCAAGGATTTTAGGAACTCTGTGCCAGAAAGAGGGATGAAGACCAAATATATATATTTCCTATAAATCATACTATCACAGTCTACCCCTTGGTCTTGAAACACTGATCCCTAATAGCAAAACAATCACAAAAGTCAAAAGATTCTGGCACATTACTAGAATCTCATTCAGTCATTAGTAACTATCCAGTCCAACATCATCATATCACATAAAAATGTCGCCCAGGGCGAGGCCACTCAGGTTTGCAGGTTTCCATTTGATCTTGTCAGGTTCCGAAAGCAGGAGTGGTCTCAGTAATACATGGCTTAACCTTTTCAGGCATCTGGTATAATCGAGTTATGAGACAATATCATCTCTAGCTCTGAGCCTCTTTTGAGATGTTAATATTGGATTTCTCCCATTACATACCCCATTTATTCATCCCTTACCCGCAGCTACTATTTTTCTTTCTCCCCACCTATACTCAAACTTTCCCACCTCTGAAGGGACATTAGGTTTGGCCACTACACTGGCCTAGATTGCAGGCAGCAATACTAGTCTAGCAAGTGCCTCCTCCTCAGTGCACTCCTGTTCATATACAGTAAGGTTACACAGGTGCAGAATCAGTGAGTGGGCTGCCTTTACCACCAGGCAATAGAGCTGCACCCACTGTTAGCCCCAATTTATCCAGATGGGATAAGGCACAGCCTTCCCGTCCCATTAGGACCTTAGGGATTCTGACATAGATTAAAAACACAGTTATGGTTTCTTGCTTAGAAATCAGCCCTGTTTCCAGCCCTTATAGTTGTAGTCCTGGTCCAGCTACTATTGCATCAAGGAGGGGGAAAAAGTTGATGTGGATAAAAAAGAATACCAGCACCTTCCCCACCCCCTCTTCCCCAGATACACACACACACACACACACACACACACACACACACACACACACAAAAGAGAGAGAGAAAGAAAGAAAAATCTACCCAGTAGGAACACTCCTTTAGCCCCAACTCATGTTCATATTGAATGTGAGCACACACTCACGAAGGTGTTTAAGGCAGGACCTAATGCTTTATCCCCCAGTTTTAAGACAATCATCGTCTTATTTGCCCATTTCAATTCTCTATTAAACTTTTACTCTGAAGAGGATATTGCTGCCTATTGTTAGATGTGGGATTCAAAGTGTATTCCTTGGTGGGCCATCCAAATTGGTGCAGTATCTTGTTTAGGTCTTTGATAGCTGAGTATAGGGATCTACCACCAGGTAAGCAAAGTGTAGTCTTAAGTGTCTACTACTGTCAGGACCCATCTGTAGCCCCCAGGGCTACCAGCTAACTTGCCAACTATGTTCAGGGCCTTCTTCCCAGGTAATCTACCACAGCCATTTTTTTAAAAAGGTTTTATTTATTTATTTTTTAGAGAGAGGGGAAGAGAGGGAGAAACATCAATGTGTGAGAGGAACCACTGGTTGCCTCTCACATGTCCCCAACTGGGGACCTGGCTCACAATCCAGGCATGTGCCCTGACTGGGAATCGAACCAGCGACCTTTTGGCTCACAGGCCGGCACTCAGTCCACTGAGCCACACCAGCCAGGGCTGTTATAGCCATTTTGCACTCTCTCTTTTGCTGACAGAACAGTTCTTATTAGCATTTTGTGCCTCAGACGGTGCAAGGGGAATATGGCTAGAACCAGCCCCACCTTTGCATTGTTCCAGACCCCAATGACTGCTATTTCACGGACCTACGTGGCTATTTCAAGGGAGCACCCAGGTATATCTGGTTGTGGATTCCAGTCATCTTCCAAATCTGGAAGCGAGCTCTTCTGATGGGCATCAACAAGTCCTACTTTAATGTACCTCTCAGATTCCCAGAGGGCCATGCTCTGCATGGACATCCCTTTAATAGGCCATGTTCCCACTGCTCTCCTGCCTGACCATAGGTCAGTAAAAACCCAAACATAGGTGGGCTTTTTCCACTATTCAGGTCTTCCACAACTGCTGGGAAAAAGTATGCAATTCAGACCACCAGGCTGATCTGTTTCTACCTTCTTCAATCAGAGTGGTGGCCTTCCAAATAGGATATTGTCCATTTACCTTGGAACTACTGTTCACAAACCAAGCAGCTCTTTGTCAGTCAAAAGCCATTTATAGGGTACTGTCCAAGTGAAAATAGAATTCAACAGCTCCTCACATAAATCCAGAGTCACTCCTAGGGGAAGAGGCTCCCTGCTAGTGAATATCTCCTCCTTGCATTCCACAAGGCAGCATGGTCCTATATAAGCCATTTCCACATTATTATGGCACTCTTCTGGGCACTGCCATCCACTTCTCCAACATCATCCTAGACATTATGGCTATTTCAGATTTTAAGATCACTTTATGTCCTTCTGTAATAGGAATAGCTTCAATAATTTCCAATAACAAGGTAGTAAACATCCCTCAAATGGAAACTCTCTAGTCCAAAGGACCAGTAATCATAACTGGAAGGCACTCACAGGCTCTTGCCATAAACTCCAATTTAAGCTCCACAAAGGACTACTATTGAGAAATCTGTCCCCACCAGCACTCCAGCTTCTATCCTACTCTGTGTGGGCTCCAGCAATCTCACTGGTTCCCATTTAGCACATCCAATTAATACTGTTCGAAAGGCAGGTTTACATGCCTCTGTTTTACAATACTAGGTAAGGTAAACATTCCTCAGATACAAGCCCATCCCCATAATACAATCAGATAAAAGCCTGTTCAAACATCCCAATTCTACAAACTTTTTACCTTACTTCCACCAACCCTCACATTCCTCTATAGCCTCCATTAGGACTTCATCAATAGGTTTTGATTTTACAAGACTAGGTATGGGAAGTGTTTTTAAACCAGACATAATATCCAGTCTCATAAAAAAATTCAGATAAAGTTGACACAACTTCTTTATATCATACCTGCTTAGACTTCCATAATCCTATCTACCATTACATTTTTAAAAAAACTTTCTCTTAATCTAGTTGTAGCCCAAGTAAGGGCTTCACCAATGGGTTTTGGTGCCACCATTCTGTGGGACTCTCAAATGTCAAGGAGCCCAGGAAACATCTCTCCTCCACTCCCTGATCATTTTACCCCTCCTTGTGCAATTGCTTTAGGTCCCCAGTGAGGGGGTCGAACCAAAAGACCCCTGGCCCTTTTCTCAGTCTTTGTCTTGATTAACACACCTAACTGCTGTCCCAAGAGATTGTTACTCAGGTTTCTCATTGCAATTTTTCCTTCCAACTTAAAAAATTTCTTCACATGGGATAAATACAGCAAACTTAATTGGGGCTCTTTAATATTGGGAGACCAACAGGGGGTCCCTTTGGCCCGCTCAACCTTAGGCAGAGCTGTATTAAAACCTTTGTTTTAACATCAACGTCCATTTTATTTACCCCATTTCTTAATAACCATTTAAAGATTTCCAACCTGCTGGGACAAGTCCTGTAACTTTTCTGTTACCAATATTCACTTTATTCACCTTCATTTCTTCCTAACCTTTTAAAAGTTTAAGTTCCTACAGGAACAGTCCCTAAACTCTCCCCAACTCAGCCTATCACCATTCTCTTGTTAATTAACCTAATGTTTGTATTAGCATCTGTAAGGCCCATGAGCGGAAGCTGAGAGAGCAAATTCCTTGAGGCTTCCCAAACTGTTTTTCCATTTTGCAACATAAGATTATATGGGTGCCCACGTGAAAGGGGTCTTCTTCACTACAGCATTTGCTATGACCTGAATGGGCATATTTGGCAGGTGAATATCCCGCTTATAATAAAGCCAGTCCCACATGGCTCACAAACGAAGCATTATCAGAGGCTTCATTTGGGTTTTTCCAATTGGCCTTTATAGTGGGAGCTGGGCAAACAGACCTCCCAGTGGCCTTGTATCCATCGCACCACGCTGGCTATGTACTCCAGGAAATAACCTCCTCTGTGTCTGAATCACACAGAACCATCTGTGATTGTTCAACAGTGAGCTGTAGGTCCTGTATCAACCCAAACAAGCTCTCCTACTCTGCTACTCCGCAACACTCAAAACCGAAGACTCAGCCTCCAAATTAGTTACCCTCACAACCCATTTCAGTATGTAGTTTCTTCAGGAAGCTGGTGATACTGATCCACCCCCTTTGCCTTCCAGTTCTTTTAGTTTTACCCTTCCGCCACATGAATTTGTACACTGAGGGTGGCTTTGAGGCTAGTGGCCAAAGCTCTTGAATCAATAAAATCTAAGCTTGGTCTAGCATCCAAGTTCGACCCAGCATCCCTCTTTTAGTTCAGCTATTACAGATAACAATAATGGGGGGTGGAGGGAGGATAGAATATTTTGCCTTTTTCCTATTAGTTTGCATTTCCATATGCATACAGTAAATCAGCTCCCTGGGGGCCGGATCTCTCTTTAGTAACTGATTGCAAAACAGCTGCTGCTCCACACCACGGGTGACCACGTGGCCGCCCAGAAACCAAGGCTCTTCATCCGACCCCCTTTCATCCTTTCTCTTCCCAAACCACATGTTTTGGCAAGCCAAGGCCATTCCAGCAACTCCCATTACACTGACACAAATTCTGCATTCCAGAATCCAACTCCAAAGTATGTGGGAGATGGGGAGGCTACCCACACAACACCAAGCAAATACTCAAGACACCAGCAGGATGTCTAAGAATTCAACTCAACTCAATTCTGACACTATCTACCTGGATATTGCATCAGATTCTACAGATTAAGGGTTCAGTCCTATAAGACTGCCCCTGACCCCGAACCCCCACTTCAGACACAGTCACAAGCCTAGGCTGTTAACCATAACCACGCTTCTGACCAACTGGCTAGGTTCCAGCGACCCCTCCTTGGGTTCAATTACTTTGCTAGACTGGCTCACAGAACTCGGAAAAACATTTACTTACTAGATCACCAGTTTGTTATAAATGCATATAACACAGGAACAGCCAGACGGAAAAGATGCACAGGGCAAGGTGCGGGAAAGGGCGAGCAGCTTCCATGCCCTCTCCGGGAGAACCGCTCTCCACAAACCTCCACATGTTCACCAACTTGCAAGCTCTCTGAAGTCTGGCCTTTTGGGGGGGTTTTATGGAGACTTCATTACATAGGCATGACTGATTAACTCATTGGCCACTGGTCACTGATTCAACCTCTAGCCCCCTCCCCTTCCCAGAGGTCAGGGGGGTGGGACTGAAAGTTCCAACCCTCATCACCAGGTTGGCTCCATTGCCAAGGAGCCCCCATCCTTCCCAAAAGCCACCTCATTAACATAACAAAAGACACCTCTGTTGCTCTGTGATTTCAGGTTTTAGGAGCTGGGCGCCAGAAACCAGAAGGAAGAAACTACATTTTGGAGGACATATTTTTAACACCTAATGCAAGTTTTAAAATATGCATTCTCTTAGCCCCAGCAATCAGACAAGACAAAGAAATAGAAGGCATCCAAACTGGAAAAGAAGTAAAACTCTCATTATTTGCAGTTGACATAGTTATACATAGAAAACCCTAAAGACTCCACCAGAAAAACTATTAGAACTAATAAAATGACTCAGTAAAGTTGCAGGATACAGACTCAATATACAGACATGTGTTGCATTTCTATATACCAATAACAAAAGATCAGAAGAGAAGATTAAGAAAATAATCCCATTTACAATTGCATCAAAATCTAACCAAAGAGGTGAAAGACCTGTACTGTGAAAACCGTAAGACATTGAAAGGCAGGTGGGAGGAAATAGAAGAGGTTATAGGAGGGATAAATGGTGATGAAAGGAGACTGGACTTTGGGTGGTGAAGCCACAATACATACAGATGATATATTATAGAATTGTACACCAGAAACCTATATAACTTTATTAACCAATGTCACTCCAATAAATTTAATTTTAAAAAGAGACATCGAAAAAAAGATATTGAATAAGATGTAAATAAATGGAAGGCTATACCTTGCTCATGGATTGCAAGGATTAATACTGTTAAAATAACCTTAATACATAAAATAATATTCCTATTAAATTACCTATGAGATTCTTCTCAGAATTAGAACTAATCCTAAAATTTACATAGAACCACAAAAGACCCAGGATAGCCAAAGAAATCCTGAGAAAGCACAATGTGAGAGGTATAGTGATCCCTGAAATCAAACTATAATACAAAGCTACAAATAATCAAAACGCTATGGTACTGGCATTAAAACAGATACATAAATCAACAGAATAAAGAGCCCAGAAATAAATCCTTGCTTATATGGTCAATTAATACATATATGACAAAGGAGGCAAGAATATACAATGGGGTAAAATAGTCTCTTCAATGAATGGTGTTGGTAAAACTGGGCAGACACATGCACACACACAAATAAAACCGAAATTGAACCACTTTCTTACACCATGTACAAAAATAAACCGAAAATAGATTAAAGACTTAAATGTCAGACCTAAAACCATAAAACTCCTAGAAGAAAACATAGGCGGCAAACTCTTTGACATCACTCTTAGCAATAACTTTTTTAATAAATCTCCTTGAGCAAGGGAAACAAAAAAAAAAAAAACAAAAAAAAACCAAATAGGACTACACCAAACTAAAAAGGTCTGTGCAGCAAAGAAAACCATCAACAAAATGAAAAAACAGCCTACTGAATGGGAGAACATATTCAAAAACAATACATCCAACACGGGGTTAATATCCAAACTATATAAAGAATTCATACAACTTAACACCAAAAACACAAATAATCTGAATAAAAAATGGTCAGAGGACCTAAACAAACAAAGAGACACATGAAAAGATGCTCAATGTCACTAAGCATGAGGGAAATGCAAATTAAAATCACAATGAAATGTCACCCAATACCTGTAAAAATGGCTACCATCAATAAATCAACAAACAACAAGTGTTGGTGAGGATGTGGAGAAAGGGAACCCTTGTGCACTGTTGGTGAGATTATAAAACTGGTACAGCCACTATGGAAAACAGTAATGGAGGTTCCCCCCAAAATTAAAAATAAAGCTGCCGTATGATCCAGCACTTCCACTTCTGGGTATTTATCCAAAGGAAACAAAAACACTAATTCAAAAAGATATATGCACCCCTATGTTCGTTGCAGCATTATTTACAATAGCCAAGATATTAGAAGCAACCTAGGTGTCCATGGATGGATGAATGGATAAAGATAATGAATGTATAAAGGAATATTATTCAGCCATAAAAAAGAATGAAATCTTGCCATTTGTGACAACATGTACAGATCTAGAGGGTATTCTGCTGAGTGAAATAAGTCAAATACAGAAAGACAAATACTGCGTAATCTCACTTATATGTGGAATCTAAAAAAAAACAAGGTAAGTGAATAAAGAAAATAGAACCAGACTCAGAGAGAACAAGCTGATGGTTGCCAAAGGGTGTGGGGTGGGAGGATAGGAATAAAAATATATATTTAAAAAAATCAAACATAATTGTTATTCATCCTGGCAACATATAAATAAATAAATAAAATATGCATTCTCTTTGATCTGGCATTTCTACTACTCTGTATGTACCCTAGAGAAACACTCCTGAACAGGTACGAAGAGAAGGGACATGGATATTAATCATAGAATATTGTTAACAGGGAACATAGAGCAACAGTGAAATAAACAACGGCACATGGACATTAGGGAATATTATGCAGCAGTTAAAAACGAGGTGGATCTATGTGTCCTAATATGGAATGACTATGAATTGTTTTAGTGAATAAAGCAAATTGCAAAAAGATATATATACTATCAAATAAAAACAAAAAAATCTACAAAATAATGTTTTAGTGAGCATATGTGTAGAATAGAACATATAAATGATAACTGATAACGGTTGTTACCTTTGGGGAGAAGGAAGAGAAGGGAATCAGGATTGGGGATGGTGATTGAAAGGACCTTACTTACCCTTATGTTTAGTAACTAAATGCCTTTTAAGGATAATGACTGCTTGTGTAATTAAAATTAATTTTTTATAAAGGGCATTTGACTGTGTAGTAAAAACATAGTCATGCCATCCCCCACCTTGTCCTAGCTCCTTATCACTTTGGAGCACATATTGCTAAGCTCACCATTACTTTGCCTGAGGGCTTTCTCTTGCCGTTGGAGCTGGCTGTACTGTTGCGGTCGGTTTTGCCACCCATGTGGTCCGCCAGAAATGCTAGAGAGTGAACCCCCAGAAGCAGCCCTCAGTCAGGAGGCAGAAAGCAATTCGGCTATTCGAACAGACATGATTTTATATAAAAAATATTAAATAGGTATAAAGTCGGTAACTCAAATGGTGAAAAGAACGGTAAGGTATAATAAAAAGAGTAATCGCAAGAAGCTATCACCCCCAGGGCCGGGTACAAAGGAAAGAGAAAAGATTACAATTTAGAACCTTCTAGAAAGGACTCCATGAGGGCCGGACCCCAGCCCTCAAAAGAGGGCTGAACCCGAGCCCTCAGAAAAGGGGCCACTGCTCACCTCATGCTGCTGTTTCCGATGGAGGTACGATGAGACTGGCTCTGTGAACGTTGGAAAAGGCCACACAGGATTCTGCTGTAGACACGTAAACGCGCTCCCGCTGAGAAGAACTGCTCCTGAGGCGAAGCTGAGAGAAAAAGAAAGCTGCCCGGAAGGAACAGGAAGCACAGAGAGTTTAAGTTCCTCAGTCCTCCAGCCGTACATCTCCCTCTAGCGCCCCCTACAAGCAGGAGCGGATGGCGGACTCTCACCCCAGCATCAAAAAAGGTCACGTATAGAAGCGTGAGTTTGGAGCTTAATAACATACACAAAAATTGAGAATAGTTTCATGAGTCCCAGTTTATCTATCACTCAGTTTCAACAGCTATTACTACTTTGACTTTCTTGTTTCATTTTTTTCCCCTCTGTATTTTTCCCCTGGAGCATTTTAAAGCAAATCACCTAATTCCATCCATAAATACTTAAGTATCTATGAGGATACAGACCTTAAGAACACAATACTATTACCACACCTAGTAAAATTAATACTAATTCCTTAATATCATCTATTTCCCAATTTGTGTTCATATTTCCCTGATTGTCGCGAAAATGGCTTTTTACAGTTGGTTTGCTTGAATCAAGACCCAAACGAAGTCCAGGTATTGTTTTGGTTAATATGTCTCTTAAGTCTCTTTTAATATATAACCCTTCCTTCCTCGTTTCTTTTCTCTTTTATATCCTTAACTCATGGAAGAAACCATGTCATCTGTCCTGTAGAATGTGCCATATTCTAAATTTATTTGGTTTTATTCTGTTGGTATCATTTAACATATTCCTCGATCCCCTTTATTTTCTGTAAGTTATATCTCAAGCCCTAGTTAGATTCAGGTTCAATTTTTTGGCAAGGATATTGTGTAGGGTGCTGTGTACTTCCTATTACACCTCATTGGAAGGCACAATAGTGATTTTTTTAAATTGAGGCAAAATTATTAAATTGAGGTATACTTTACCTACAATAAAATGCACAAAAATTAAGTGAACTGCTTGATTAATATTTACATATTCCATTTGGATCAGGAGATTAAGGCATTTCTATAACCCAGAACACTCCTTCATGAAATGGTGATTTTCCGATTCTGTCATACTTTCAGAGCTTGAATTTACTTTTTAAAAAATAAAGCTTTCATTCCTTTTTTAAAAAAAATTTAAATTTATTTTTAGAGAGAGGGAAGGGAGGGAGAAAAAGAGGGAAACATCGATGTGCGAGACGTGTGAGAGGTACATCAATTGGCTGCCTCTTGTGCGCCCCCAATCAAGGCCCTGGCCTTCAACCCAGGCATGTGACCTGCCTGGAAATCAAACCAACAACCCTTTAATTCACAGGCCAGCACTCAGTCCACTGAGCTACACCAGCCAGGGCATGAGCTTGAATTCTTTTATAATGAAGAACTTTCTCATCAATTCTGGATGCTTTGAAATACAGTCAGACAGGATGTTTAATTTTTTTCCTTTTGCTGCCAATTTTATTATTAATAAGTTGGTGTGTCCTAGAAGCCTCCAAAAAGTGACTATTCATGTTTTATTTATAAATATTTATAATATTAGAGTTTTACAATATTTGATGTATAAATATATATATATACTACTTTGCAGTCATTATGCATTTTGATGCTCCAGTTGTTCAATCTTGGGTCAGTGGAGACCCTTTAAAAAGTTGTTTTTTTAGGGCTTTATTATGACTCTTGTAGTTCTTAATTTCTAATAAGACATGATACTCCAGGTTCATCTTTTACATTTCCAGCCTCGGAATTGAAATTAGTCGTTTTCCTAAGGAGTTCTGTATGTTTGTTTGTTTTAGATTACATTTAGTCACTACAAACTGGATGCTGGGTATTTGTTGCTATTGTGTTGTCATTTCTTTTAGGTTTTTCATTGCAAAGAACTAGGAAAAATATAATTTATAGAAAAATAAAAATAAATTATGAATTAATACTGCTATTTCCAATCCAAATAGATTAAAGGATTTTTACTTAATTTCTTTGATTTTGTGTTCATATCTGTTTTTCTTTCATGTATAAAATCTTGGTTCTTAATGATATTAATTATAATGACTTATTTATGCTATTATATGGATAGAATAATGTCACAGTAACAACACCAATGTTATTGCTAAAAATTAGATCACTGAATGCCATTTAAGATTTATTTTCAGTTCTTCTTGTCCTTAGGATCCAGGCCACTAGGGATGTACAGTAAAAATACTGTGTTTGCAAGTCACTTGAAATAATTATTCTGTGTAGTTTTGCCGCCAACTTGATGTATAGTTATTTAGGTTCACTTGTTTCAGTTTATCTTCAATTAAAATTTTTTTTTAATGTTTATTGATTTTAGAGAGAGAGAAACATCGATGTGAGAGAGAAACATCAATTGGTTGCCTCCCACATGCTTCCGTCCGGACTAGGGATCAAACCTATAACCTAGGTATATACCCTGATCAGGAATCAAATCCCCAACCTTTTGGTCTGTAGGATGGTGCTCCAACCACCCAAGGTGCACTGGCCAGGGCTTATCTTCAATTTTTAAGGAAGGCGTTTTTTCTTTATTATTTTCAGTTTTTAAATTATTTTGAACAATTTTATGGTTCCAATGTGTATTAATGATCCATTGCTGCATAATAAACCAAATTCAGTGGCTTAAAATAACAAACCTTTATTATTTCAGTTTCTAAGGGTCAGAAATCTGGACCCGCTTAGCTGGGTGATTCTATTATAGTTTGGGATCTCTCATGAAATGTAGTCAAGAAATCATTTTATTTGGGGGGTGGGATTGCTGGAGGGAAGGAGGGTACTGGGCAGAGGGGAGCAAAGGAGAAAAAAATGGAACTACTGTAACAACATAATAAAATATACTTAAAAAAGAAATAATTTTATGCTGTTTGTGTATTGCTAAATTGGTTCACAAAAGAGGTACACTGCTTTATGTTTTCACCTACAAAGTATAGAGTGCTCATTTTCTCTGCATTCTTATCTGAATTGGATAGTCTAATTCTTTTTAATCTTTACTATTATGATATACTTAAGTATATTCTTGTAGCAGCCATGTATTTTCACATCAGACTTTTGTACTAAGGTAGTTTATTTCAAAGATAACATTAACTTAGACACTATAATATAGCAAATATTTTTTACTAAATTCATTTTTCTACATCTTTAACCTTAAGTGCATGTGGACTTGTAGAATATTTTTCTGAGCTAGTAAATATTTAGTACTTATCTGCAAGACTGTAATGTGTGCAAAAATTATAAAGTACAATAGTGATTATACAAGTCATAAAATGCAATAAAATTATTCCAGTCATTTAGGTACAATATATTCATATATATAAATATAGTAAAATATTCAAGTTATTTTGTTGGATTTGTAGCATTATGATTGTTTTTACCATAATAATAGCTGTTAACCCTTCACTAAGAAAACATAAACTGGAGTTAGAGATCTGTTATTCATGAACTACATATTTAGTAAATGTTTTGAAAACAGAACTGCCATGCTTCCCAATAAGATAGCTATGATATATGTTTCTAAATTCATGTCATCATTCTTCATTGGATTAATTAGCAAAACGATTTTTCTTCTTTTTCCTTTCTGAGTGATATTTTAAAAATATTTTTGGCACTTATACAAAATGTAATTTATAGGTCATAAAAAATTTTATGTTGTAAATTACTTTTATGTAGCTCTTCTGCTGCTTCTGCAAATACTAATTATGAGTTTATGTTTAGGTATTATTAACACCTAGCCATTTTCCTGAAGTGTAACCAGACTCAATAGCAGAGTGGTCCAGGGGGGTGGTGTAGGGGTTCTGGATCACCAAGGCCCTCTGTAAATCTTCAGTCTCATTATCAGCAAAGAGTTTTAACAAACTGTGTTTAAAAGCCCTGAAATTCTTCCAGCTGTGCTTTAAAGGAAACATTATTAATCAGTATGTTTCATTCTTTGGTCAGCAAAACAACTCGGGCGTGTTGGAATTAACCCTCACAGCACATAATAAGACACTAATTATATTTTAATACTTTCCAAACCATATTGTTTTGGACCACAGTGTAAAAATTAGCCAATATGGCCAATAAAAATCAATACAGAATGCGTACAGACAATCACTCAGGTAATGAGATCGTAGGCTTATGCCCTTTGAAAACAGAAAACACATGTTAATTTATGTAACATAACCCACATACAAGTCTCTAAATCTGTAGGACTGTCTTATCGGAAAGACATCCAGTTGCAAGGCATTTGACATTCTTCTTGCCTGTAAATTAAACATCTTTGATAATGCCACAGACATAGTTTAACTTTCAAATGAAAACAAATTTTAAATGAAAAGAAACTTTAAAGACGGTTAGCTGCACTACTTTATAGTCTACCACTGGGCATTGTGATCTTCCTTGAATCGTGATTTTTTCTCCCTAAGATTACCCTGCTTGGGAGAGGGGGTGGGTTGGGTGGGGGAGAGAAATTGGGGGAAAAGGGGACAACTGTAATTGAAAAACCAAAATAAAAAAATTAAAAAAAAAAAAAAAAAAGATTACCCTGCTTGTCATTAAAGGGACTGCATTAAGTTCATTTTTAATTTATCCTGTTCATTTGCATAAACACAACAAGAGCAGCAAATGATCACTTATGATCTTTAGTTCTGCTTTGCTGGAACTTACGCAAGGAACATTTAGGGTGACCTTCAGTCTGCCCTTCAGGGCACAGAAGCTGAGCCACATACCTGGCATTCAGCCTTGCCTGTAAACACCTGTCTTTTCCAGGTCCTCCTGGTTTTCCATTGTGCCTTAAGGTCCCTTCTAGCCATCTTTCAGGAAAACAACCTTCATTTCTTCCCTGGAAAGATTGCTATGGACCGCTCATCCATCCAAGGTACCAGGCCTTTTATCTCGTGGACTTTTATTACCTTTGAAAGTCAGTCCCAGTTGCTCAGGGCTTTTTGGTAACAACCAAAGCCCAAGCATGTCTCCTTTAGGCATGACATTCCAGTCAAAGTCTTAGTCAAAAAAATCGTTATTAACAACTGGTCTTATTAGTTTTATGCAAAGAAACTTAGGTCATTACTTACTTCTTTAGAATGCCAAATTCTGGAGGAATCAGATAGGGAGAAAATATATACAGTGTGAAGGAAAATCCTTGTCCTTCTAATATTCACTGAACTTGCATTTCTATTCTTTATATTTTTATTTTTCCCCCCACTAAAAATTTTTCTGTTTGTTTGTTTTTCCATTACAGTTGTCTCACTTTTTTCCCCCTCTTGCTTCCCTGCACCCTGCCCCCCCCTTCTTCCACATTCAGTCTCCACCCAGTTGTCCATGTCCATGGGTCATTTATACATGTTCTTTGACTAGACCCTTCCCCTTCTTACCGCTTCTCTCCGTCCCATCTCCCCCTTTGTTACTGTTAGTTTATTCCTCGTTTACATACCTCTGGTTCAATTTTGCTCATTTGTTTGTGTTGTTCATTAGTTTCCTGTAACAGGTGATAGCATAAGGTAATTTTCTTTTGTTGCCTGGCTTATTTCACTAAGCATAGTTCTCTCTAGTTCCATCCATGTTGTTGCAAATGGTAGAAGTTCCTTCTTTCTTTCAGTACTTATTCATTGTCATTTTCCCCCTTTGTAGACTATAAAGTAGTGCAGCTAACCGTCTTTAAAGTTTCTTTTCATTTAAAATTTGTTTTCATTTGAAAGTTAAACTATGTCTGTGGCATTATCAAAGATGTTTAATTTACAGGCAAGAAGAATGTCAAATGCCTTGCAACTGGATGTCTTTCCGATAAGACAGTCCTACAGATTTAGAGACTTGTATGTGGGTTATGTTACATAAATTAACATGTGTTTTCTGTTTTCAAAGGGCATAAGCCTACGATCTCATTACCTGAGTGATTGTCTGTACGTATAGGCCTCACTTAATCCTGTCTGCATTGCTGCCTCCTGAGACTCAATGGTTTGGCTGAACTAAGTGGCTGGGTTGGTGAAGAACGGGGTGGTCTGTGGGCTTCACTTTAAAACTGGTTTCTCTTTTCTATCCTAATGGCTTGGACAGAAAGAGCCCAGAGGCCTGAGAGGGGGGAAACCTAAAATATTTCCCTCAGTCCAAACTAAGTATAATGGGCAAAAGGGCTTTGGACAGGTGAGATGTACCTGGCATACCTTCCTCCAAAGAAGCCCTTTTTTTCCCTAATGTGGGACATTGAAAAATTAATACCTGTCTTTTGTCATCTAGTGGTTATGGATTGAATGATGTCCTTTAACCCTGTTGCCCCCAGAATACAACAAGGATGCCAGCCTGTTAAACCAAGCATGCCGTTGTCCAGAGACAGCCAACCAACCTGGAGTCTGCACGATCCTTCCCCTTGTGGGAAGGCCACCCTCCCCTCCACACCCCCACTCTTATTAGGGATTTCTTGACCCAAGGGTAGGTAGGATGACGACCATGTCCAACTTGAAGCAGCTAGAGGAGCTCGAGACCTTCGTCCATTGTCGTTTATAAAGATTGTAAAGGGTCTTAAGTCTGAGAGGGAGGGATTGTTATTTTTTATTGTTAAAATATTTAACTAATTAATTAATTATTTAAAAAAAAAAGAAGAAGAATATATGAAAGGGTGAGGCAGGAGAGCTTGTATGTACGACCCATGGGCATGGACTTGGGGAGGGGATTGTTGGGGAAGGGGGGTGCTGGGCGGAGGGGAGCAAAGGGGAAAAAATTGGAACTATTGTAACAATATAATCAATAAAATATACTTAAAAAATCAATACAGAATGCAAATTAAAATTAGGTACTTTTTAAAGACTATCAAACTGATGAAAATTAATGAGAAAGTTAATATCCAGTATCAATAAGGCTAGGTCTCTTCCTTCACTGTTAAGGAAAACAAATTTTTAGAGAACTTTTTAAGATACATCCTGGTAATCTGCACTGGAATTCTTTAAAGTTATGTTCCTTCTGCCTAGCAATTACATATGTAGCATTTCATCCTGAAGAAATAATTGAGGCTATGGGCAGTGAAAAATTACGAGAATGTTTATTGCAGCACTGTGGCTAATAGCAAAAATCTGTAAACAACCGAATGTCCAGCAATATGGAGACCATTTCAATAAGTTTTCTCCATATGCAGTAATTCAAAATAATTCTCTAGAAGTCCATTTGTGGCCAGCCTTGTTAGTTCTCATGTCTAATATCCTCTTCCCTTTTCTTGTTAGCTAACAAATCTCAGAGATTTTTCAGGGCAGTAGTGTTCACTGTTCCAGGCACAAAATCATGACAATGCTGTTCCCACTTTCCCAGCTTCCCCTGCACCTAGGGATGGACCTGCGATCCAGTTCTGGCCAATTACATATAAGGAGGAGTATACTGGGGTCTTCTGGGAACATTTTTGCTTCTCTAACAAAAAGGACAGATACTCTTGATGCCAGCAATCTCCTACTACAGACCTTCTGTTAAGTGAGACTGACTCTAATTTATTAAGTAAGGGTTAGTCGGGTTTTCTGCTATTTGGAGTCAAATGTCCCCAACTATGGTGGATTCTGTGATGTGCTCCATGCATATGCCTCCAGGAGTCCCAGATATTGGCAGTGGTACAGGCTGACAGCTATCTCCAGGGCTTGTACTCCGTTGAAGTCAGCTGCCTTACCCAAGTCATGACCACTTCCTGGTTGGGGGTGGGAGCTGGGGATGTTTGGGGGGCAGGGACAGCCCACATCCAGCAACATGGAAGTATAAAGGCCCAGCCTTCTTTCTACAAGTTGAGGCAATGTTACAGGGCCCTCTAAGCTAAAAATTGGAGCCCTTGTTGCTCCTGCACCATTGTCTAGCTTGCCCTCTTGTCTAATCCTACTTTATTTCCTTCCCTCGTACATTTGATACTGAAAACATTACCTAATAAACTTCCTGCATACAAATCTCTGTCTGAGTCTGTTTCCTGGGAAACCCCACCCACAACACTACTGACACGTTTATTCACTTGAAAAGATGTTCAAGATATGTTGCTAAATGACAAAACAACAGATTATAAAACTATGCATGATGTCATCCTGTTTTCTTATTATACAGATTATATATCTGCAGATAAAAATACCTGGAAAAGTCTTTAGGTGATAATATAAATCAGTATCTTTTTAAAAGTATAATTGGTATATATCATATTAGTTTCACTTATAAAACATGTGTCTACCTTTATGATCTTGTAATAGCGGAAAACTTCTTAAATTTAAGACATAAAAAGTGCAAACCATGAAGAAAGGCTTATACATTTGAATACACTTAAATCAAAGCATATGTTAATCAAAGGAAACTATAAAGACAGTGAAATCATAAGCCACAAAGTAGGAGAAAATATTTTTTTATATTTTCAACACAACTGACAAAATATTGTATCCAGAATATATAATAAACTAGAAAAAAGTCAAATCTAATAGAGAAGAGAACAAAGAATATGAAAAGGCAATTCACAAAAGAAAAACCATACATGCCAATAAAATACTAAGAGATTCACAACCTCAACAACTCTCAGGAAAATGCAAAACATTTTTCACCCATTGGGTAGACAAAAATGAAAAAGATCGATAATACGCAGTGTTGGCAAGAGTGTGGGGATCAGGCATTGATACATAATATTTTTTACAATCCTACTTTTTATAAGTAATCTGGCCCAGGTTTTAGGTTTCCTTTTCAAAAATGTATGGTTTTACCACTTACACATAGGTGTGTGATCCACCTCAGATTGATTTTTGTGTATAGTGTGAGGTAGAGGTTGACATTCAGATTTTTCCATTTGGAGAGCCAGTTTTTAGGGCATCATTTGTTGCATAAACTTTCCTTTCCCTATTGCTTTTGTGCTTTTGTAAAAAATCAAACGACTATATAAGTGTGGTCTATTTTCATCTCTCTATTCTATTTGTCACTTTACATGCCATACTCTCATGAATAGTGAAGTCAGGCAGTTTAAGTTCACAAACTTTTGTTTTTCCCTTTCAAACTCTTTGGATATTTTAGGTCCTTTATATTTCTATATACACTTTAGAACTAGATTTTTAGTACCTACAAAATAATTGCTGGTATTTAGAGATGGATTGCATTGACTCTATAGATCAGTTTAGGGAGACCTGACATATTAGCAATACTGAGTCTTCTCAATTCATGGACATGATCTATCTTCCCAACTATGTAGTTTTTCTTTCTTTCTTTTTTAACTTTTATTTATTGATTTTAGAGAGAGAGAGGAAGGGAGGGAGAGACAGACAGAGAGGCAGACATCAGGTTTGTTGTTCCACTTATGTGTGCATTCATTGGTTGCTGCTTGTATGTGCCCTGACCGGCGATCAAATCGCAATCTTGGCATATGGGGACGGCACTCTAACCTACTGAACTACCTGGTCAGGGCTATTCAATTTTTTTTTAATTTCTCTCAAAAATATTTTCTAGCACAGAGGTCTTGCATATGTTAAATTTATTCCTAAGTATTTTTATGTTTTTTAAAAAAATATTTTATTTATTTCTTAGAGAGAGGGGAAAGGAAGGGAGAAAGAGGAAGAGAAACATTGATGCGTGAGAGAAACATCAATCGGTTGCCTCTCGCACACCCCCAACTGGGTACACAGCCCGCAACCCAGGCATGTGCCCTGACTGGGAATCAAACAGATGACCTTTTGGTTTGCAGGCAAGCACTCAACTCACTGGGCCACACTAGCCAGGGCTACAATTAAGCTATTAAAAATTAATTTTGTATTATATGACTCAGAAAAATTAGGTGGTAGCTGTTGTGTAATTTTCTTCAGGTTTTCTAAATTAATAGTCAAGTCATCTGTAAATAGAAACAGCTTTACTGCTTCCTTTCAGGTCTGTATTCCTTTTATTTTTTTTGCCTTGTTGCACTGGGTCAGGCTTTAAATACAATCTTGGAAAAGGGGGTGAGAATGGCATTCTTACCTTCTTCCTACTTTTAAGGAGAAAATGTTCAATATCTCACCATTAACTATACTGTTAGCTATAGGTATTTTTGTAGGTGCCCTTTATAGTTTTGGAGAAGGAAAAAAATAGCGAATTTGAAGACAGAGTAATAGAAACTACCCAAAATTAAACACGCAGAGAAAAGAGAATTTTTAAAAATTAAAAGAGCATCTGCTGGGGGAGGGGGGTGCTGGGTGGAGGGGAACAAGGGGGAGAAAATTGGAACTGTTGTAACAATATAATCAATAAAAAACATTAAAAAAAAATTAAAAGAGCATCAGTGAGATGTTTGACAACTTCAAGTGGCCTAGTACATGGTAATTGGAGCCCCTGAAAGGGAAGAAGGATGGAAAATATATTTGAAGAAATAATGAACAAAATTTCCAAACCTCATGAAAATTATAAATCCACAGATCCTAGAAACTCAACAAATGCAAGAAAACTAGGATTTTATACCTGAGGAAAACATCTTTCATAAAGTAAAGCAATATAAAGTCATTTTCAAACTTATGGAAGCTGGAAGAATTTATCACCAGGTACAAGAACTGTTAAAGGAAGTCCTTCAGGCAGAAGGAAAGTGATACCACATAAAAATCTGGATATATACAAAAGAATGAAGAGCACCAGAAAAGGTAACTACATGGGTAAATATTTAAGATGTCCTTTTATTACATAAATATCTTTAAAGGACAATTGACTGTTTAAACAAAGATAATTACAATGTATATATAAAAGTTAATTCATGGCAACAATAGCACGAAGGCCAAGTGGAGAGAAAGGGCAGTACAGTGTATACAGACTTCTGGTCAAGATGGCAGCATAGGCAGACAAGGCTTGTCTCCTTGCACAACCACATCAAAATTACAACTAAAATATAGAACTACCATTGCTCAAAATAATCAGAAATAGAGTTGAATGGAAGTCTGACAACTATGGAATTAAAGAAACCACATCCACCCATACTGGTAGGAGGGAGCAGACACGGAATGGGCTGGTCCCTCACCCATGCGTGATGGATAAAAATTCAGGAGGGATATCTTGGGCGCGAGGAGTCCCAGCTCCACACCAGGCCCTCCAGCCCACGGTTACAGTGCCAGGAAGATAAGTCCCCATAACTTCTAGCTGCAAAAACCAGTGGGGATTGAGTTGGTGGAAGAAACTGCTGGAGCCCTAAGCAGTTTCTCTTAAAGGGTCTACTCACAGACTCACCTATTCAGACTCACTCCCTCTGAGCTCTAGCAGCTTGAAAGGCACCAGTGCCATAAAGGGAGGAGCTGAAGTGTCTGGCATTAAGGCGAGCAGAGACCATTGTCCCTTTTCTAAATGTTCCTCCCCAGAAAGCCACAGAGCCAGCAAGCTGGTGCTATATCTGAGACACCACCAACCTGACTAACATCGTTTGACCCACCCTGGAGATCCCCAGAGACTCTGCCCCACCGACCTTACAGCCCACCCAAGCTGCTTTTCCATATGAATGGCTGATCTTGGCTCATGCTTCACAACTCCCTAAATCCTCTCAAACAAGTAACAGCTGACCTCAGTGAGTTCCAGGCCCGGCACTAGCAGCAGCCAGCTTAGATTCACAGCTTGGCTTCGCCTGGGAATCTCCAAGGCCAGCACAAGTAGCAGCCATTTCAGATTGTTTTATAGCTCAGGCAGGGTGGCCCCAGGCAAAACATAGGTGAGGACTGACCTTGGCCTGCACCACCCCAGAAACTCCAGGGCCAGTGCACACAATGGACAGCTATGGACCATGTCAGAGCACCACCACCCTGGCCTTGCACAGCTGATATTCTACGGAGGGCAGAGGTTGGTGGTCAGTGGTCACAGCCATTGCTTGCAACTGACTGGCCTGGGTAAAGCCCTCCCATTGATCTGCTAATAGCAACCAAGGCTGAACTACAAGAGGAGGGTGTACTCAGCTCACATGGGTGATAGGGAAGGCTGTGCCACTGGGCCCTACAGGACACCTACTACATTAAGCCACACTGCAAAGACACGGAGTCAAAACAGCTCTACCTAGTACATAGAAACAAACACAGGGAGGCTGCCAAAATGAGGAGACAAAGGTCTAAATGAAAGAACAAATCAAAACTTCAGAAAAAGAACTAAACAAAATGGAGATAAGCAATTTATCAGATGCAGAGTTTAAAACTCTGGTTATAAAGATGCTCAAGGAACTTAGTGAGGACCTCAGCAGCATAAAATAGATCCAATCAGAAATGAAGGATACATTAATTGAAATAAAGAACAATCTATAGGGAAACGACAATAAAGTGGAAGAAGCCAAGAATCAAAGCAATGATTTGGAACATAAGGAAGCAAAAAACAACCAATCAAAACAAGAAGAAAAAAGAATCCAAGAAAATGGGGATAGTATAAGCAGCCTCTGGGACAACTTCAAGAAGACCAACATTTGCATCATAGGAGTGCCAGATGGAGAAGAGAAAGAACAAAAAATTGGAACTCTTATTTCAAAAAAAATAATGAAAGAAAACTTCCCTAATTTGGTGAAGGAAATAGACATGCAAGCCCAAAAAGTGGAGTCCCAAACAAGATGGGTGCAAAATGGCCCACTCCAAGACACATCATAATTAAAATGCCAAAGGCTAAAGATAAAGAGAGAATCTTAAAAGCAGCAACAGAAATGCTGTTAGTTACATACAGGGAAATTCCCATATGACTATCAGCTGATTTCTCAAAAGAAACTTTGCAGGCTAGAAGGGACTGGCAAGCAGTATTCAAAGTGATGAAAAGCAAGGACTTACAACCTAGATTACCTTATCCAGAAAAGCTATCATTTATAATGGAAGGGCAGATAAAGTACCCAGACAACATAAAACTAAAGGAGTTTATCATCACCAAGCCATTGTTATATGAAATGTTAAAGGTAAGTATATAAGAAAAAGAAGACCAAAACTATGAACATTAAAATGGAAACAAATTCACAACTATCAACAACTGAATCCAAAAAATAAATTAAGCAAGCAAGCAAGCAGAACAGGAATAGAATAATAGATATGGAGATCATTTGGAGGGTTATCAGTTGGGAGGGGGAAGGGGGAGTATGGGGGAAAAGGTGCAGGGATTAAGAAGTACAAATTGGTAGGTACAAAATCGACGGTGGGGGTGGTGTTAAGAACAATATAAGAAATGGAGAAGACAAAGAACTTATCCGCACAACCCATGGGATTGCTGGAGAAAAGAAGGGTACCAGGGGGAGGGGGGCAAAGGAAGAAATATTGTGACAACTCTAATAGTATAATCAATAAAATATATTTACAAAATAAATAAAAGTAGAAGTTTGAAAAATACAGAAAATAAAATAAAAATAATATTAAAAAAGAAAGAATGGCAAAAATTGAAAGACTGACTATACCAAATACTGGCAAGGATTCAGAGGGACTGGAACTCTCATACACTGCTGGTGGAACTGTAAAATGGCACAACCACTCTGTAAAATATTTGGCAATTTTTAAAATGTTAAACATACACTTACCTTATGATCCAGCTATCCTACTCCTATGTATTTACCCAAGAGAAAAGCTATAGATATACTCCGTCGTCGTCGGCAGCCGTCGGTCTCGAGAGACGATGGCGTAGCTTCTTGAGAGTCTATCTGCACCGCCGAGAATGGCTGTGCAGTCCGACTCGGGAGTGACAATCCCTGCCGCACTTGTTACAGGTGAAGGCAGATGGCTGTTGTTGCTGCTGTTGACGCTGCTTCCGCCTCGATCTTTTCTGGACCGTCTCCTCGTTGCGCGCAGCCTCTGCACGTGACATACCTTGCCTGACCGAGCCTCCAGGCTAGGCGGTCGTCTGCTTGAACTTCCCATGTGTTGAGATTGATGGAGCATTGTGTCATGTCCTTTTTGCAGATGTCTTTGAACCGCAGTTTTGGGCGCCCTGTCATCCTCTGGCCTTCTGCTAGCTCGCCGTAGAGGAGGTCTTTGGGGATACGGCCTGCATCCATTCTTTTGACATGGCCGAGCCACCTGAGGCGTCTCTCGCTAAGAACTGCATGCAAACTGCTCATGTTGGCTCGCTTCAGCACCTCAGTGTTGGGGACCTTATCCTGCCAGGCGACATGCAGGACGCGTCGCAGGCACCTCATGTGGAAGCTGTTGAGTTTCCTTTCATGCCTTGCGTAGGTGGTCCACGTCTCGCTGCCATAGAGGAGAGTGCTGAGTACGCAGGCTTGGTAGATGCGCAGTCTGGTTTTCTCAGTGAGGCTGGAATTGTTCCACGCTCGCCGGTTCAGTTTGGCCTTAACTGTGGCTGCCCTGGCGATTCTCCGGTTGACCTCCAAGTCGACTGACAGAGAGCTCGAGATGGTGGACCCGAGGTAAGTGAAGTCGTTGACAACCTCCAGGGTGTATCCGTCGATGGTGATGCATGGGGGAGTCCCCGTGCCTTGAGCCATAATGTTCGTCTTCGTCAGGCTGATGGCTAGTCCGAACTCCTTGCATGCGTGGGAAAGGCAAGTGACTAGCTGCTGGAGTCCCTCTTCGGAGTGTGATGTCAAGGCTGCGTCGTCGGCGAAGAGCATCTCATGGATGAGCACCTCTTTGACTTTGGTCTTGGCTCGTAGACGGGCCAGGTTGTAGAGCTTGCCATCGGATCTGGTGTGAATGAAGACACCCTCGCTACAGTCCTTAAAGGCGTATTGGAGGAGCATGGAGAAGAACAGTGCAGACTGCGACACGGACCATGCCCTCGTGGTAAGCAAGGTGCGCATAACGCCGAAGAGGTTGCACCACTCCAAGATGAAGGGTCGCCCACGCATCAACACCAGTTGTGCCAGCAACCCAGTTAAGACCCAGCAATTCATCAACAGGATGGAAGATGCACTCGGCGAGGGAATGGCGGCAGATGACATTATCGAATCCAATTGGTCACGTCTCCGCGACGCCATATACAACTCCGCCATTATTGCTTATGGGAAGAAAGAGCGGAAGAACGCTGACTGGTACGAAGCTCACTGGGAAGAAATGGAACCCGTGATCGAGGCTAAGAGGAAGGCCCTACTGGCTTACAAGGCCACGCCCACTCCCAGTACACTTCAAGCTCTACGGGCTGCCAGGAACAAAGTCCAGAAGACCGCCCGCCACTGTGCCAACACCTATTGGCTAAACCTGTGCAGAAGCATCCAGGAAGCTGCCGATATAGGCAACACATGAGGAATGTATGAGGGTATCAAGAAGGCAACAGGCCCAATCCCCTCCAAGATCGCCCCCCTTAAGTCCAAGACAGGTGAGGTCATCACTGACCAGGAACAGCAAATGCGGCGGTGGACCGAGCACTACCTTGAGCTGTACGCAACGAGGAACACTGTAACAGACACTGCTCTTAATGCCATCCCAGACCTACCAGTCATGGAGGAGCTAGACACCCCACCTACTGCGGCAGAGCTCGGCAAAGCCATCGACCGCCTCGCTTGCGGGAAAGCACCAGGAAGCGACGGAATCCCTCCAGAAATCCTAAAGAGCGGGAAACCAGTCCTGCTACAGCCGCTCCACCATCTACTCTGTCTCTGCTGGAAGGAGGGTTACATCCCCCAGGATATGAGAGACGCCAACATTATCACCATGTACAAGAACAAAGGAGACCGCAGCGACTGCAACAACTACCGGGGCATCTCTCTCCTCAGCGTCGTCGGCAAAGTATTCGCCCGGGTCGCTCTTGCCCGCCTGCAGACCCTTGCTTCCCGCGTCTACCCAGAGTCCCAGTGTGGCTTCAGAGCTGGCCGATCAACAGTGGACATGATCTTCTCCCTACGCCAGCTGCAGGAGAAGTGTCACGAGCAGCATAAACCACTCTACCTCGCCTTTATCGACCTCACGAAGGCGTTTGATCTGGTCAGTCGAAGCGGACTCTTCAGCTTGCTACGGAAGATTGGCTGTCCACCACATCTGCTTGCTGTGGTCATGTCCTTTCACGACAACATGCACAGCACAGTGTCCTACAACGGCGCAACCTCTGAGGCCTTCCCAGTCAGCAGCGGAGTAAAGCAGGGCTGCGTCCTCGCGCCTACGCTGTTTGGAATATAGATATACTATACAAAGACTTATACGTGAATATTCATAGAAGCTTTATCTGTAATAGCCCAACACTGGAAACAATATAGATGTCCATCAACAGGTGAACAGAAAAACAAATCGTGGTATATTCATTTGATAGAATACTACTCAACATGAAAAGGGATAAATTACAACATGGATGAATTGCCAAATCTATATGCTGTGTGAAAGAAGCCAGATGACCCTGGCCACGTATCTCAGTTGGTTAGAGTATTGTCCCTGTGTGTCAATATTGTGGGTTCAGTCTCTGGTCAGGGCACATACAAGAAGCAAGCAATGAGTGCATGAACATGTGGAACACCAAATCAATGTTTCTCGCTCTCTCTGTCTCTCTTTCTCATCAATCAATTTAAAAAAGAAGCCAGATGATAATGAGTATATACTGTATGATTCCATTTATATAAAATTCTAAACAATGCAAAATAACCTCTAGTGACTGAAAGCAGATGAGTGGCTGCTTGGGCCAGGGGTGAGGTGGGTGGGGGACAGGTGGGAAGAATGACAAAGGGGCACCAGGAAAATTTTCAGTGATAGATATTAATTATGGTGATGATTTCATGAATATGAAACATAAAAGAAATGCAGTGTATCATAACATAAAACTATATATATTCTTATATATTTCAGATTATACATTTAAAATATGTTCAGATTTGTGTATATCAATTAACCTCAATAAAAACATGCACAGAAACCCACAGACTTGGGTTTGTTTCCCCCCAAAAACTGGATCTATGTTGTCTTACACGATCTTGACAGCAGGGAGACAAAGTTTTGGGAGGGGCTTACTTTTTCAAGATTAAAGAAAAAATTTTTTATTTATTGATTTTAGAGAGAGAGGGAGGAAGGGAGGGGGAGACAGAGAAAGAGAGAGACAGAGATAGAGAGACACACAGTGAGAAACACTGCTTATTGTTTCACTTATTTATGGTTGTTTCTTGTATGTGCCCTAACTGGAGATTGAACCCACAACCTTGGCATATTGGGACAATGCTCTAACTAACTGAGCTAGCTGGCCAAGAAGATTTTTTTCTAACAAGTAATTTATTTTTTTTTAAATGTTCCGCTCTCACACATGGAGTGTCTTACAATAGAAAAGGCTCACCAAACCCAGATATAGAGCAGTAGAGCAATAATTTCCTGACTGTGGCTAAATATCAAAAGGGAACCTTTGGGGCTTCCACTTTTGGGGCAATGGAGTAAATGTACTTTCCCTTAGACTGTATGTGTAACATGAGCATAAGAAGAGTCTGAAAAGTGGAGAGAAACAGGCAGACCAGTTAGGGGCCTTGGGACTCAAGAAAGAACATGGTGGCAAGTTCCTACAATTTTCTTTTTGTCCCTGACTGGGAGCTGGAGAAGCCAGCAACCCAGAAACATCAACAGGCACAGACAAGAAAAAAAAGTTCCACAAAAAGCCCGCTCTTTCTAGCCAAAATACCAAGAAAAGGATAGATTAACAAGACAGAAATCTTTTAGACAATAATCGTTGTACTCTAGCCAAACACCATAGAAGGCCCTGATTAGGTAGCTCATTTGTTTAGAGCATGTGAAGATATATCAAGGTTGCAGGTTTGATCTCTGGTCAGGGCACATACAAGAAGCAACCAATGAATACATAGATAAATGGAACAACAAACTGACCTCTCTCTCTCTCTCGATCTCTCTCTCTCTGAAATCAATAAATTAAAAAAAATTTTTAAGAAGAAAAAGACGGTGGGCCCACTCTGTCATCAAAGGCCAAGTGAGGAAACGAGACTTTCACTCTTGCTGGACTGTAAGGAGGTGCCCCAAACTACCCTTTCACCCGACTCAGGTGGTATGAGAGAAGGCTGAGTGTGAAGGCAGGACTTATATCCCTGCTGGGTAGTAAGGAATCCCCCACCCCTTGGTGCCAATGGAAACCACATGGGAAGCCTGGGCTTCCACCCCTAATAAGCTGTAACAAGGTGCCCGTCCCCTTCCTTTCTAGGGTGGTGTCACAAGAGACCTAGTGGAGGATTGGAACTTCCACCACTGCTTATTAGTTGTGAGACTACTCCCACCAAAGTGTCAGTGAAGGCAGTAAAGAAGCCTTTAACACTCCCAGCCAGTGGGTATCAGTGGAAGCCTAATGAGGAGCCTGAACTCCCACCCTTTCCTGGCAGTACACATGTCAACAAAGGTCCTATGGAGAACTTGGACTTTCACCCCCATCTGACAGTAGTAGGGTAGTGCCGTCAACTTCCCTGCCTGAGCAGCTTCAGAGGAAGTTGCTAAAGAACAAGTTTAAATAATATTTGGAATCTTACAGCATCATACCTGAAATGTCCCGGTTTCAATAAAAAAAAAAAGAAAAGAAAAAGGTTTTTCATACCAAGAACCAGGCAAATCTCAATTTGAATGAGAAAAGACAATCAAGTGACAGAACTGTTAGAATTATCTGACAAAGGTTTTAAAACAGCTGTCATAAAAGTACTTCAATGAACAAATTACATACATGCTTGCAAAAATATTCTTTAAAAAGTCTCAGCAAAGAAACTCAAGATATAAGGAAGAACAAAAAGGAAATTTTAGAATTAAAATTGTAGTAACTAAAATAAAAAAAATTAATGCATAGACTCAGTAGCAGAATATACAGGACAGAGGAAAGAATCAGAGAATTTGAGGCTGAAACAGAAATTGCCCAACCTGAAAAACAGAGAAAACAGACTGAAGAAAAAAAAATACAGTTTCAGAGACATGTAAGACTATAACAAAAAAAAAAAAATAATGTTCAGATCATGGGTGTCTCATAAGGAGAGGAGTAAGAAGGCAGAGCTGAGATAGAACTCAAAGAAATAATGGCTAAAAATGTCCAGAATTTGGCAAAAGACATAAACCTACAGGTTCAAGAAGCTGAGCAAATCCCAAATATTATAAACCTAAAGAAATCCATACCAAGGCTCATCACAGTCAAACTTCTGAAAATTAAAGACAAAAAATAAAATCTTGAAATCAACCAGACAGAAAGGACACTACCTATAGGGGTAACACAATTAAAATGATTTCTTTTTATCAGAAACCATGGGGGCCAGAAGGAAGTGGCACAAAATTTTTAAAGTGCTGAAAGAAAAGAACTTTGAATGCGGAATTGTGTATCTAGCAAAAATATCCTTCAGGAATGAAGGGGAAATCAACATATTTTTTTATGACAAAAGAGTAAGAGAATTTGCCCTGACCAGTGCAGCTCAGTTGCTTGTGCGTCATTCCACAAAGCAAAAGGTCACCAGCTCAATTTCCAGTCAGGACACATACCTGGGTTGCGGGTTCAGCCTCAGGTCGGGAACATACGGGAGGCAACCAGTCGATGTTTCTCTCTCACATCGATGTTTCTCTCCCTCTCTTTCTCCCTCCCTTCCCCTCTCTCTAAAAATAAATAAAATCTTTAAAAAAAGACTAAGAGAAATTGTTGCCAACAGACCTACTCTTATGAATGGCTACAGGAAATTCTCTAAATAGAAAGAAAATGATAAAAGAAGAAATTTTGGCCCATCAGAAAGGAAGAAAAAAACAACAGAACACAAATATGGATAAATACAATAAACCTTCATTCTCTTCTTGAGTTTTCTAAATTACATTGCATGGTTGAAGCAAAAATTATAACACTGGCTTATGTAGTTCTCAATGTATGTAGAGGAAGTATTGATATTTAAGACAATTATAAGGGAGGAGGGTAGAGTTGTAAAAGGAAGTAAGGTTTCTACACGTCACTTGATTGGTAAAATGCTGACACTAGTAGACTAATAATTATGTAAATATAATGTATAGATGCTCCTCAACTTGCAATGGGGTACATCATAGCTTAGCTTAGCCTACCTTAAACATGCTCAGAACACAATATCCAAAAAATTCTGCCAATGCAGTATACTACAGAGTATCGGTTGTTTACCCTCATGATTGGGTGCCTGACTGGGAGCTGTGGTTCGTTGTCACTGCCCAGCGTCACCAGAGAGTATCTACCATGTACTGCTAGCCTAGGAAAAGATCAAAATAGAAAATTTGAAGTATGGTTTCTACTGAATATGTATTATATAGGAAAAAAATCATAAGTCAAACAATCGGAAGTTGGGGACTGTCTGTAATACTTAGAGCAACACTAAAAATGCTATATAAAGAGGTACACACAAAGAACAGTATAGAAAAATAAAAACAGAATTCTAAACAATGTTCAAGGAACCCATAGGAAGTCAGGAAAAAGGTTATTCTGCTGGCAAATGAGAGGCTGATGGGTCTGTGTGTCTGTGGTGGTGCGGGGTTGTGGGGAGAGTGTAGGTTTCTCCACCTTTACACCAGGGTTATTCCAGAGCTAACCTAGACCTTTTTGCCCAAGGAAGCACAGTCCATCGCACTGCTTTGGGATACATCAGGGGTGGGGACAGAGAGAGAAACCGGCCAAGCTCTTCCAAGGAGCTTTGTCTCGGGAGTCGTGGGTTGGCGAACTGTTTATACTGCTACTTAGGAAGGCTCTTGTCCTGGCCAGCAGGCTGACCTACCAAGACACAGTAACGGGCTCCTTGCCAAAGCTTGGGCTTGTCTAACCTTCAGTACCATAGGGGCTTCCTCCTGGAGCAGGATGGTACTTTTGCATTCCGATTACAAAAGCCAAAAGCACCTCTGTGTATGACATACACTGCAGGGAAAATGGAATTAAGGTGGCTTGAAAAGGGCCTGATGCAACTTTGGCAAGGGGAGAAGCAAACTTGATATATTTGGAGCTGTGCCCTAAATGCTTAAAGCAATATTTGGGTTCAAAATCAGGCAATTTTGGCAAACTCTCCCTGTCAGAACATTAAGACCTATTTTGACAGGCATCTTTACTCTTTGAACAATTAGGAAGGGAATGAATACTGAATTTCAGAGTAGTTCAACTTCCCTTTCATTTTATTGGGGAGTTCTGTATCCTTCTATGGTGGTGAGTTTTCTGAGCCTTGTAGATCACCTCTTAGGACCTGCCGGCCCTGTTTCTGCTCTTCAGTCCTGAGTCTCCCAGGAGAATGCCTATGAAGACTTTCCATTATAGTTGTTCATAATTTCCATAATTTATTTTTATTATTTTTATTTTTAAATTTGTATTTATTGATTTTAGAAAGAGAGACAGGGAAGGGGGCGGGGGCAGGGAGGGGGAGAGAGAGAGAGAGAGAGAGATTTGTTGTTCTAGTTATTTATGCACTCATTGGTTGATTCTTGTATGTATCCTGAAGGCGGATCGAACCCACAACCTTGACATATTGGGACGATGCTCTAACCAACTGAGATACCCGACCAGGGCCTATAATTTCTATACTTTAAAAAAAGAAAAAAAGTGTTGGGTTGGGGGTTATTTGTGCATTACATGTCATTTATTATTACAAATGGTATTTTAATCATTTCAATATTAAAGCATCTTAATATTTTCAATAATGGCACTTAAATATGACAATTACTTTAAGAAAAAATAAGCTATCACATTTGTCCTTATATACAATATAAAGATGCTTAAGTGTAGCTGATTTGTGGAAAAGTGCTATTTTTGCAATCTTAAGTCTTCTAGGTTTTCATAGATTTCTGTTAATAATATTAATAGTATTCTATAGCTTTCTCTGTAGAGTTCTTGCACAACTATGGTAGATTTATTTTACGTATTTAGTGGTTTTGATGTTAATATGAATTATTTCTTTTAAAGTTGCATTTTCTTCTTATTTTTTCACGGCATGTAAAAATACAACTGATTTTGTGTTTTGACATTTTATGCTGCACCTTGCTGACCTTTCACACACACACAACTTTCCACATACACAGTTTGCTAACAAAATAGTGATGGTTTTATTTTTTCCTTGCTAGACATGATTTCTCATTTATTCTTTTTTGCCTTATTGTGCTGACTACATTACAATGGTGATTAAATAGCAGAAGTGAACATCCTTGTCTTGTTTCAGTTTCAAAGCCTTCAATATTTTATCATTGTGTATGTTTGCTGTAGGTTTTTAGTAGGTGTCACTTTAAGGAAGCCCATTTCTATTTGGAGCTTTCTAAGAATTTTTATCATGAATGGATGTTATATTAAATGCTTTTAATGCATTTTGAGATACTCATAATTTTCTCCTTTACTCTGCTAATAGAATGAATAGCATTTATTTTCAAATTACACACCAATCCTGTGTTTCTGAAATAAACATATCTCTTTTCATAAAAATAAAAGGCAGCCTTTGCAGTTTTACTCAGACTGCGTCACGATGACTCACAGTATCAGCCTCCTAGAGCTTTAAATATTTTTGATGTTATGTGCTGAAATTTTGTGGAAAATTCATTCTTTAAGAATGAATTTCAGGTAATAACCTGAATGGGAAAATCTATAAAAAGATTTACTAGTTGGTTTCTTGCATGAGGGAATGCATGTGTGTGTGTGCCTCTGCGTTTGTGTTTGCTTTCAAACCAGATTCATAATTATCTGTCCTTTTCTTATTAATGCAGGTATTATCTATTTTGGTTATGCATTACCATATAAGAAACCACAGCAAATTTAGTGACATAAAACAACTAGTATTATATTATAGCTCACAAAGAAATTCATGAAAGACGGTGTGGGGTTGGCTTGTCCCTGTTCAATGATGTCTGGGGCCTCAGCTGGGAGACTGAAATGTCTGGGGATGACTTGAACAGCTTGGGAAAAGAATCACCGGGAGGCTTTTCATTTAGACGTCTGGTGCCAGGGATGGGATTCTTTGAAGTCTAAGCTTAGCTGGGACTGTTCCTGAGTGCCTATATTTGGTTCTCCTTGTGGCTTGGGTACCAGACCCTGGAAGCTTTGGGGTGGTCAGACTTCCTATATGGCAGTTCAGGGCTCAAAGAGAGAGTATTCTAGTGAGCAAGGTGGAAATTGCATGATATTTTATAGCTTAACCCAAGAGTCAGCATATTGTTTCTGTAAAGGCTCAGAGAGTAAATAGTTTAGGTTTGTAGGCCATATGCTCTCTCTTGCAACTAGCCAATTCTGTTGCAGCATGAAAGTGGCTATATCCAGTACATAAGTGAGTAAGCTTGGTTGTATTGAAATACAAAATAAACTGCATTCCATTAACAGGTTATTGATGGACACTGAAATTTGAATTCCATACAATGTGCATATGTTCTTTTTTAGTTTTTCTCAGCCATTTAAGAAAAATAAATGTAAAAGACAGTCTTAACTCACTGACAGTACAAAAATAGACCATGGGTCAGATTTGGCCTATGGGGGTGTAGTTTGCCAATCTCTGACATAGAACATTTCTATCCTTCTAAAAGTTCCCTTGTTCATTTTTTCAGTTAATGCCTACCTTCACCTCTGGCCTCAGGGAACCATTGACCTGCTCTCTGTCACTGTAAATTAATTTTGCTCATTCTAGAATTTGATATGAATGGAATCATACAGTATGTCTGGCTTCTGTTACTCATCATAATGTTTCTGAGATTTGTCTGTGTTGTATATGTAAATAGTTTGCACTTTTTTGTTGCTGAGTAGTAGTCCATCCTATGAATATACCATGACTTCTCTATCTATTTCTCTATTAATAGACTTTCATGCTGTTCCTAATTTTTGGCTACTATCAAGAAAGTTGCTATGCACATTTGTGCACAAGCCTTTGTATGTTTTCCTTTGTTTTGGGTACTTAGAGTGGAATTGCTGGATTATATAGTAAGCTTAACTTTGGATCTGCAAAATTGTTTCCCGAAGCAGCTGTACCATTTTTTATTCCCGATAATGAGATATGAGAATTCTAGTTGCTTCACATTCTGTCAACTCTTAGCACTGTTAGTCTTTTTAATTTTACCTATTCTAGTGGGTGTGTAACAGCTTTAATTTGAATTTTTCCCATAAACTAATGATGTTGAACATTTTTTCATGTATTTATATGCCATTTGTATATTTTATAAAGTATATGTTTTAATATTTTGCCTCTATTTTGGAAGATTGTCTTATTGTTTTAAGAGTTCTTTATGCATTCTTTATACAAATCATTTTCCAGGTATATGTATGGAGAATATTTTCTCTCACTTTGGTCAGGTAGTTCAGTTGGTGAGAGCATCATCCTGATATGCCAAGATTGTGGGTTTGATCCCCCGTCAGGGCACATGCAAGAATCAGCCACGGAATGCATTAAATAAGTGGAACAACAAATTGATGTTTCTCTCTCTTTCCCTTCCTCTCTCTCTAAAATCAATAAAAAGGAGAATATTTTCTTTGGTCTGTGGCTTGTTTTTTCATTTCTCATTAGTGATTTTCAATGGACGGGAGGTTTTAATTTTTATTAGGTGCAATGTATTGATTTTTTTTCTTGTATAGTTTACATTTCTTGTGTATTATCTAAGAAATCTCTTCTTACTCCAAGACCACAAAAATTTTCTCCTGTGTTTTCTTATAAAGGTTTTATATTTTAGGTCTTACATTTAGTTCTATGATCCATTTTGAGCTAATTTTTGTGTATTGTGTAAGGTAAGGTAAAACTGCATTTTTTTTTCATATGGATACCCAGTGGTTTATAAAGTCTTGAAATCAGATATTGTAAATCCTCCAACATTGTTCTTTTTTTTCAAAACTGTCTAGGCTATTCTAGGTCCTTTGTGGTTCCATATAAAGTTTAGAAACAGCTTGTCAATTTCTTTAAGCAAGATTGGTAGGATTTTTATTTGGATTGCATTGAATATATAGATAAGTTTGGGGAGAATCAGTATCTTAACAATGTTGAACCTTCCAATCCATGCATATGGTGTATCTTTCCATCTATTTATGTCTTCTTTAATTACTTTACACAATATTTTGAAGTTTTTGGTATATAAGTCTCGAACATATTTTATTAAGTTTATTCCTATTTCATGTATTTGGATGTTATTATAAATGGTATTTTAAATTTTTATTTTTCCATTGTTCACTACTTGTATATAGACATAATTGATTTTTGTATCTTGTAAACTAGTTAAGCTTGCCTATCAGTTCTAGTAGCTTTTTTGGTAGATTCCTTAGGATAGGCTATGCACATGATTATGTCATCTATAAATAAGTGCATATTAGCTTTTACTTTCCAATCTGTGTGCCATTTATTTTTTCCCCCTGACTTACTGCACTGGCTAGCACTTACAGTACAATATTAAATAGAAGTGGTGAGACTGACATTTTGGTCCTTTTCCTGGTTTCACTGGGAAAACATTCATTCTTTACAATATTATGTTGGCTGTAGGTTTAGCATAGATATTCTTTATAAGATTAAGGGAGTTGTTTTTATTGCTAATTTTCTGAGAGATTTGATCATGAACAAGCATTGAATATTGCCAAATGTATGTGGGTTTATTTTTTATATTGAGGTGATCATATAATTTTCTAAAGTGTATTAATATGATCAATGTTATTGATTGATTTTTAGATGTAAACCAACCTATATTCCATAGATCAATACCACTTGGTCATGCGTATTATCATATATACATATATATGAATATGACAAGGTCTGTCCAGAAAGTATCTAGCCACGTACTATGCCATGCAATATGAAACACAGAGACATTTATTGAAGAAGATACACAATACAAGAAACATTGCACACAGGACAATGACGCCTCAGTCCCCCTCAAAATAGGCACCTTGGGACCTCACACAGTTCTCCCAATTGCCGTCAGCTGCCCCATCATATTTTCCTGAATCTCATCGATGGTCTGAAATCTCTTCCCTTTCAGAGATGATTTTAGTTTTGGGAAAAGCCAGAAGTTGCATCTGGGAAGCTCTTAATCTGCCCTTTGATCCCAAATGATATCTTTTGCTGGGTAGAGCAGTCTTGGCTGTAGGTCCCTGCTTTTTGTGACTGAATATTTCTTGCCAATCCCTTCTAGTCTGCAAAGTTTCTTTTGAGAAATCAGCTGACAGTCATATGGGAAGTCTCTGCAGGTAACTAACTGCATTTCTCTTGCTGCTTTTAAGATTCTCGCTTGATCTTTAACCTTTGGCATTTTGATTATAATGTGTCTTGGAGTGGGCCTCTTTGGGTCCAATTTGTTTGGGACTCTATACTTTCTGGACTTGCATGTCTATTTCCTTCACCAAATTAGGGAAGTTTTCTTTCATTATTTTTTCAATAGATTTCCAATTTTTTGCTCTTTTTCTTCTTCTGGCACCCCTATGCGGCAAATTTTGGAATGCTTGAAGTTGTCCCAGAGGCTGCTTACACTACCCTCAGTTTTTTGAATTCTTTTTTCTTCTTCTTGTTCTATTTGGTTGTTTTTTTCTTCCTTATGTTCCAAATCATTGATTTGATTCTTGGCTTAATTCACTCGACTGTTGATTCCCTGTAAATTGTTCTTTAAAAAAATTATTTATTGCTTTTCTATTACAGTTGTCCCACTTTTTCCCCCATTGCTCCCTCCACCCCAACCACTCCTTCTCCCACAGTCAATCTCCACCCTGTTGTTCATGTCCATGGGTCATTTATACTAGTTCCTTGACCAGACCCTTTTCCTTCTTTCCCCACTTCTCCTCTCCCCCTCCCCTGGTCACTGTCAGTCTGTTCCTTGCTTACCTGTACATTTTTTTTTTTTTTAGAGTATCTTTCCTTTCTGACTGGGTCTTTCTTATACTATTGAGGTCCTCACTAAGTTCCTTGAGCATCCTTATAATCAGTGTTTTGAACTCTGCATCTGATAGATTGCTTATCTCCATTTTGTTTAGTTCTTTTTCTGTTATTTTATTCTGTTCTTTCATTTGGGCCATGTTTCTTTGTCTCCTCACTTGGCAGCCCCCCTGTGTTTGTCTCCATGTATTAAGTAGAGCTGCTATGACTCCCTGTCTTGGTAGCGTGGTCTAATGTAGTAGGTGTTCTATAGGGTCCAGTGGCACAGCCTCCCCTATCACCCAAGCTGAGTACTTGAGGTGTGCTCTTCATGTGGGCTGAGTACACCCCCCCTCTGTAGTTGAGCTTTGATTGCTGTTGGCAGGTCAATGGGAGGGGTTTACCCAGACCAGTCAGCTGCAAGGACTGACCACAGACCACCAACTTCCACCCTCTGTGGAGAATCAGCTCTGTAGAGGCAGAGTGGTGGTGTTCTGACATGGTCTGTTGCTGTCCACTGGGTGCGCTGGCACTGGGGTTTCCCTGAGTGGTGCAGGCCAAGCTCAGCCCCCACCTGTGTTCTGCCTGGGGCCACCCTGCCTGAGCTATAAAGCAATCTGAGATGGTTGCTACTTTGCTGGGCTTGGAGATTCCCAGGTGAAGCCAAGCTGTGAATCTAGGCTGGTTGCTGCTACTGCCAGGCATGGGGCTACCTACCAAGGGGGTACAGGAGGTTGGGGCTCATTGAGTCTGGCTGCTGCTTGTTTGAGAGGAGTTAGGAAGTTGTGAAGCATGAGCTAAGACAAGTCATTCATACGGAAAAGTTTGCTCAGTCATTTTGAATGCAATGGCCACACAGTACACGTGCTCACTCAAGGGTGTCTACTGCTCTCACTGACTAGTACAGTGAAGTTGTCATTTTTCACACATGCACATTCCAGTCCACTCTCCTTGGCTGCCATGTTACACTGATGTTGCACACACTATTCTCATTGTATTAACAATAGTTGGATTTTTTCCAGACAGACATTGTATATAGTTGTATTTGACTTGTTGATATTTTATTAAGGATTTTTATATCTATGTTTATGAGAAATACTACTAATCTGTAGTTTTATTTTCTTGTAATGTCTTTACTAGGTTTGGGTGTCAGGATATCGTGAGCCTCATGAAATGAATTAGGAAGTGATCCTTTCTCTTCTGTTTTCTGAAATTTTTATTTTTTTGAGATGACTAATGGACTCTTGTTTAATCCATTTTCATAATTTTTGTTTTTCAAGGACTCTGTCCATTTCATCTAGTTGTTAAACTTATTGGTATTATTATACAGTCTTTATGTTCTATATGATATACCCTCTTTTATTCCTGATATCGACAATTTGTGTTTTTCCCCTCTTCTTGATCAATATAGCTAGAGATTTATCAGTTTTTGGTTTCATTGGTTTTCTTTTTGTTAATTTCCTATTTTATTCACTTCTGTTCCTATCTTTACTCTTTCCTTATTTCTAATTACTTTGGCCCTAATATGTTCTATTTCTAGCTTTTTATGGTGGAAGCTTGGATCATTGGTTTTAGACATTCTTTTTTTTTTTCTATGTAAGTATTTAAAGTTATAAAATTTCCTTATGATTTCTTCTTATATGTTAAGAGGTATGTTTTTAAATTTCCCAATATCTGGGCATTTTCCATACATCTTTCTCTTATTGGTTTGTAACATAATTCTGTTGTGGTTAAGGAGCATGCTCTATATGATTATAATCCTATAAAATTTATTAAAACTAGGCCCTGACTGGTGTGGCTCAGTAGTTTGGGCATCATCCTGAAAAGCGAGAGGTTGCCGGGTCAGGGCAGCAATTCGATGTTTCTCTCCCTCTCTTTCTCCCTCCCTTCCCCTCTCTCTGAAAATAAAGAAAATATTTTAAAAAATAAATAACATTATTCCCCTTCCATCTCTGTCAAGACCTTTTTAAAATTTATTTATTAGAACAACACAAACAAAGGAACTAAATAGAACAAAGAGCAGAATAGCAGTCAATAGGGGGGAGGGGAGAGGGAGAGAAGGGGGATAAGTAAGGGAAGGGATTAGTCAAAGAACCCGTATAAAAGACTCATGGACATGGACAACGGGGAGGGATATGATTGCGGGAGAGGGGGTGGGTTGGGTGGGGGAGAGAAATTAGGGGAAAAGGGGACAACTGTAATTGAAAAACCAAAAGAAAAAAAAGAAAAAAATTTATTTATTATTTTAAAGTATATTTTATTGATCATGTTGTTACAGTAGTTCCAATTTTTCCCCTTTGCTCCTCTCTGTCCAGTACCCCCTTTCCTTCCAGCAGTCTCATCCCCCTTAGTTCATGTCCATGGGTCGTGCATATAAGTTCTTTGGCTTCACCCTTTCCTATATTATTTTTAACTTCCCCCTGTCTATTTTGTACCAATCGATTATGCTTCTTAATCCCTGTACCATATCCCCATTTCTCCCCCCTCCCCCAGCTGATAACCCTCCAAATGATCCCCATACCTATGATTCTGTTCCTATTCTGGTTTGCTTAGTTTGATTTTTTTTTTTTTTTTTTAGATTCAGTTGTTGATAGTTGTGAGTTTGTTGTCATTTTAGTGTTCATAGTTTTGATCTTCTTTTTCTTAAGTAAGTCCCCTTGACATTTCATATAATAATGGCTTGGTGATCATGAACTCCTTTAGCTTTACCTCGTCTGGGAAGCACTTAATCTGAAGACCTGTTTTTATGCCTTTCATAGTTTCTGAAGAAAAATCTAGTGATTTTTTTTTTGACCTTTGTACATCTGACTGCTTTTAAAATTCTCTCTCTCTTTCTTTTAGGTGATACAAACAAACTTTACTTAACACTTCACGGACAGTCTCCTTTCAGAGAATTGCCAAGCTCTTCCTTTTATCACTGTTTTTTTATTAACAATTTGATTTTGATGTGTCTTGATGTGCTTTTCTTTGTGTTTATTGTGTTTGGGGTTTGTTGTGCTATTTGGATCTGTGGGTTTATAGGATTTTAAAAAATATTTTATTTTTAGAGAAGTTTTAGGTTTACAATAACATTGGCAGGAAGGTACAGAGATTTTCCATATTCCCCTTACCCCCGTATATCATGGCTTCTCACATCATCAGCATCCCTCACAAGAACGGTATATTTTTTACAAAGGATGAACCATAGTTTACATTGGAGTTCACTCTTAGCTTTGTATATTTAATGAGTTTGGACAAATGTATAATGACATATATCCATCATTATAATATCATACAAAGTACTGTCAGTGCCTTAAAAAAATCCTCTGTGCTCTGCTTGTTCATCCCACGCCCACTCCCACTCCTGCATGGCAACCACTGATCTTTTCAATGTCTCTGTAGTTTTTCTTTTTCCAGAATGTCATACAGTTAGAAGCATGTAATATGTAGCAGTATCAGATCTTTCTTAGTAATATACATTTAAGTTTCTTCCATGTTTTCTCATGGCTTAAAAACTCATTTGTTTTTAGCACTGAATGTACCACGGTTTATTTATTCATTCACCTACTGAGCTTTATTGGATTAAAAAAATCAACTTTGAAAAAATTTGACCTTTATTTCTTCAAATATTTTTGTGTTCCCTTCTTTCTCCTCTCCTGGGATTCCAATTGCACAGACGTTAAACTGCTTGATATTTTCCTATAAATCATTGAAGCTCTATATATTGTTTCTTAGCCAGTTTCCTCTTTGTGCTTCATTTTGAATAGTTTCTGTTGCTATGTCTTCAAGTTCTCTGGTATTTTCTTCTAGGTGTCTAATCTAATGTTAATCCCATACAGTGAAAGTGTAAATTAATGTATTGTGTTTTTCATATCTAGAATTTCCATTTGGCCCTTTTTTCCATATCTTCCATTTCTATTTTCATTCTGCTCATATTTTCTTTGACTATACTTCTTATTTTACTGTAATAGATTGAGAATATTTATAATAGCTGTTTTAGCACCATTATCTGTTAACCTCAGCATTCTGTAATTCTTGTGTCTGTTTCAGTGGTTTTCCTATGGGTCATATTTTCTGTTTCTCTGCATGTTAGGTAATTTGTGATTAGATGTCAGGCATTGAGTTTGCCATATTACTTTAAATACTATTGGACTTTGTACTGGCAGGGAGTTATGTTATTTATAGGTCAGCTTGATCACTTTAAAACTTCCTCCTAAGATTTCTGAGGGTGGGTCTAGAGTAACCTTTCCTTTCTGGCTAGATTAGCTGCACTCTTAATGTATGACATTTCTGAGATCAAGGTCTCTACTCAGGCTGGTAAGAACTTGAAGATCCTTGGCCTGTGTGAACTCTGAGAATTGATTGAATACAACTTCCTGGTAGTTCTTTCCACAGAAGTTGTTCTTTGCCCAGGCACGTAGAGTTTCATTCTATGAATATGAAACGTCAATGCAGATCTCTGGAATTTCTAGAATTCTGCCTATCATATTATGGTACTGAACCACAAATTTTATTTTGCAACCTGGTGCTCTAAACAACAGTGAGGGTGAAATTTCACAAATGTCCTAAATTACCTAATTTGGTAACTAGACTTAACGTGGGGATCATTTCATAATGTATATAAATATCAAATCACTATGATGTACACACGAAACTAACAGGATATTGTATGTCAATTATACGTCAATAAGAATCATTGTGTTGTTTTCCAGTTTTATTTAGATCTAATGTTCTAAGCATTATTAGACCAAATTATATAGTACAATGAAAATACAGACACAAATGTGTAATTGGTATCACAATAGATCACTTTATTGGAGAAATTATCTTGAATAATTTAGAATCTCCACTTCACCAAAGAGCACATTTGTTACAATTGTTACTGCCGCTCCATTGTTGGAATGGAACAAAGCTTGGTGCACAGAGCTCTTGGGTATATTAACCCATACATGAGCTCCCTGCCACACTGAGGTGATTCTTACTGAAAAAAAGCAGATTGTTCCTAAACCAGCAAAGAAAGTTGCACAGAAGAAAAAGATATCCCAGAAGAAACTGAAGAAACAAAATCTTAAAGGTTGGGAGTAAATTCAGCATAAAATAAATGCTAATAAAAGGGAAAGCAGAATGTTGGTTGTCTTTATAAGTAAATATATTTCAAGTGTCCTTATGAGATGGATAAATGAATTTTCTTCTGATTAAAATTAAAAACAGATTATTCTGTTAAAAAAAGATAAAGTTCTGTGGCAGAGGCAGATTAATAATTAGCCAATTCTTAGCTTCAAGGATGAGGAAATTAGCTGGAATTAGTATTTTAAAAATATATATCAATAGATAAAGGATTGTCTTAAAACAAAAGTGATACTTATATATTTTAATGTTATCTACACGGATGACTCCTTTGGTCATATGTTAGCAAAATTTAGTGCTACTTTAAAGAATTTTGTCCTGTTTATATGAGCGCACCATAACTTGGGCACTTTTTTTAGGGGAAGGAATTATAGTTTACTATCTTAATCATGTAATCAATAGAGTAGGTACCCAGCTAGACACATGATTTTTTTTTTAATCCTCACCCGAGGACATGCGTATTGATTTTAGAGAGAGGGGAAGGGAGGGATTGGTTACCTCTCTTGTGCACCCCGACTGGGGATCAAACCCTCAACTTAGGCATGTACCCTGACTGAGAATCGAACCTGCGACCCTTCAGTCTATGGGACAATGCTCCAACCATACTTGCCAGGGCTAGACACATGATTTTAGGGTAAGGACAATTGCTGATTTGTTTGCATTTCTTAATCTAAATTTTTTATATGCATGAAGTTTCCACTGTGAAAAATGCAGAAAAGGTACCAAGGAGCATCTTAAATTCAACAGAATTGTTGCCAATAACATTGTAGCTTTGCATTAAACTATTAAAAATTCAACTAGAAAAAAATTTTAATTATTTGTTATTTTACTGAGTGGAGCAGAGGCTTTTCTGAAGTGCATTTAAAAATATTTTATTTATTTATTTTTAGAGAGAGGGGAAGGGAGGAAAAAGAGAGGGATAGAAATATCTATGTGTGAGAGATACATCGATCGGTTGTCTCTCACATGCCCCCAACTGGGGACCTGGCCCACTACCCAGGTATGCGCCCTGACTGGGAATTGAACCAGTGACCTTTCACTTCACAGGCTTCCACTCAGTCCACTGAACCACACCAGCCAAGGCTGAAGTGCATTTTTTATTAATTATATTTTTGACAATTACTAACCCTGATTACCATATAAATGCTCAATAAATATTTTTCTTCTAAATTGAAAATAATTAAAACTCTGAGGAAACATGTTTAATGGTTAATAGCATTAGCACTTAGCAGAGAATATTAGGCTGTTGAAAAATAATGTCAAAAAATCAATACACTTAATGTTAAATCACAACAATCATTCTAAAATGACCATGCTTTGCTTTATATTTTAAGTTTGTTTATATTGTATTTACTTATACCAGAAAGAATACAATGATGTCGTGATGGTTCAGGGTAAAAATTCTTGTTCCACCACTTATTAGCTATGTGACTTTGGGCGAGTCACATAATCCGTCTGTACTTCAGTTTTCTCATTCTATACCTAGACAAGCAGTATCAGTACCACCTGGGAACTTTTTAAAGTATAAATTCTTGGCCCCACTCCCGACATACTGAATCAGAACCTCTGGAAATGGGCCCCAGAACTCTGCTTTAACAAGCTTTACCCCCTGGTGCACACGACAGTTTGAGAACCACTGTAATACCTTCCATGGCTTCTGCTAATCTGCTGTGATGGTGAATGATTTCAGTTAATTGATTTCTTGGTATTATCTTTAAAAGCTTAAACCTTAAGCCTCCATCAAATGTACATGTTGCCAATGAGTAAATGAGAGACTGTTTAAACAGAACTACAAGCAGACTAAATTTTAGGGGGCACAGAAGACCCTCCAATAAGGGATGTACATTTTTAACAGTGAACTTGCTCCCAGTGTCTAGTTTGTCTGGTTTGGGGCATTGGGATGGGACAGACTGGGAGGGGATGGGCTTCACCTTGGACCTTGTGCCCTAGCTCCAGGCACAAAGACAAGATTCATTCCAGCAGGTCCAACACAGTATGGAGGTAATGATAGTAAATGATACTAAAGAGATTGACAGGGAACAACAAATAAAATGGTCAGCATGGAAGGACCACACATGGGAACAGAGGAATGGGGCCTCTCAACAAGAGGGAAGAACTTGGCGACTAAGATTCCAAGTGAAGACGATGTTCAGAGACTGAAGTGGACACATAGAGAGGGAGTCTATTTAAGGGACATCTGCCAGCAGATGCAAGGACTGCAGTCCCTGGGACAAGTACTGACAAAAGCCTGGCAGGACCCAGGTCTATTGTTAGGAAATCAGCAGCACAGGGAGTTGGGACACACAGGACAAGGAATGTGACCACAGGTCAGGAACAATGTGGACATCCCCTTCACCAGTCCTTGCATAAGAGTCAAATAACAGTTGTGTCAACTTGATACTGGGTTCCAAAATTGTGCTGGGGGTCTCCTACAGCGTTCTTAACCAAAGAAGGTGTTCGGCCCTAGGGCTGGGGTCAGATTGAGCCGTATGTGGGTCAAAGTGGCTGGAGCTGTGGGAGGAGGTGAGCTATTGGCAGGGTCACACATAACCCAGAAAAGTGACTCTGATGGAGAAATTCTCCAGCTGGTAAGGAGCAAAAGGGTGGTAACACGGATGAGTGGTCAGACTCCTTCACAATGTATAGGCAACTATACTTTAAAAGGAAATGGCTAAGTACAAATACATATATTAACTTTTTAAACATGTGAACATTTTGAATAAGCAATGAATTCACACAGTTGTAAATTCAAAGTGTAAAAGAGTGTATAGTGAAGTTTCCTTGATGTCCTTGTCCCCCAGATATCCAGTTTTCCTCCTAGAGCAATGTTATTTGCTTTTTGTGTATGTATATACATATTTTCTTTCTGTATATATATTTTCTCTTTTGTGTTTGTGTATGCATATATAATGTTTACCTAAATGGTAGCAAACTACATTGCCCCGCTTCTTGCTTTTTTCCATTAACATATATCTTAAATATATTTCCATATCACAGAGGGCCTCCTTTTCCACAGTTGCATAGTATTCCATGGCTGTACCATAATATATGTAACCAGTCTCCCATTGATGGATATGTAGGCTGTTTTTACTCATTGGTGTTCAAATTGACTACTGGGCCTTGCTAGAAGCTGTATACTGTAGGAGCTGGGCACTGGAGAAGCTACGTGCACTGCAGGAGACTATGCCACACAATGCCTGCCACCCATGCTGAAGGTGCTTGCTGAGAGAGCACCCCAGAACCCAGAGGCAAACCTTCCTCCTGCAATGTCTCTCTAGCACCTCTAGTGACAAATATTCTGTGCCAGCTGGCTTAAAAAAAAAAAAGGATTTAAAGGGCCCAGATTCATTTTCAAAAAACAGTCTGAAAGGATGTATCTGAATCTGAGAATACATCAATAATTGGCACAGCATTTCCTAGCACCAAGATTATTTGTCTTAGAATACCAGGTCCTACTAAAAGAAACTAGGGATCCTGAGGGAAATGGTTGATTCTAAGTCTGAGACAGGACAAGTATCGTATGAACATGGAATATCTTGTCATACAAGAAGGCAAGGAAGCTATCAACGATTACTGGGGCCATGTCAAAAGGACTCAGTAGCCAATGTGAAGAGGCTCCCACTAGCAAATAATGGGACAAGTTAAGTATCAATAAAAAGAACTGCAATGGATAGAAACACATCAAATATATTAAATGCATAAGTGCATAATGAAACAAACTAGCAAAAAATGTCTTATTCATCATCTTTGGAGGATTCTAGAGAACAATTTAAAAATATTTAATTTATTTTTTAGAGAGAGGGTAAGGGAGGGAGAAAGAGAGGGAGAGAAACATTGATGTGCGAGAGAAATATTGATCGGTTGCTTCTTGCATGCCCCCAACTGGGGACCTGGCCTGCAACCCAGGTATGTGCCCTGACTGGGAATCATCAGCAACCTTTCGGCCTGCAGGTTGGCACTCAATCCACTGAGCCTCACTAGCGAGAGCAAACTATTTGAAAAAGAAAAAAGAAAAACTGGTAAATAAATGAAAAAAAAAAAACAACCCAAGAACTTGTCTTTTTTTTTTTTTTTTTTTTAATATATATACAAACTGATCTCAGGATAACCAAATAGGGAATGAGGGAAGGTTTCTCCCTATGGAACAAATGAAGAAGGAATGATAAAATGAGAACAGTGCTTCTCGAAGTGCGAGCCCCTGGATTCTTTCAGGATCCATGAAGTCAAAACTATTTTCATAATAACATTAAGAGGTTACTTACCTTTTTCACTAGGTTGACATTGCATTAATGGTGCAAAAGCAATGGTGGTTAAAACTGCTGATGCTTTAGCATGAGTTAAAGCAGTGGTATTCTTCACTGCCATACTTACAGTAAAAAAATTCGGTTTCACTTAAGAATCTCCTTGTTGATGCAGTAAAAATTATTAGTCTTATTAAATCTCAGCCATTGAATACATATCTTTATAATATTCTGTGTGACATATTTCCTCGGTAGGGGAAACAAAAGAAAGAATAAACAAATATAACTACATCAAACTAAAAAGTTTATTCACAGCAAGGGAAACCATCAACAAAATGGAAAGGCAACTTACTGAATAGAAGAAGATATAAAGAACTCAGACGACTCAACACCAGAAAAACAACCCAATTAAAAAGTGGGCAGAAGACCTGAATAAACACTTCTTCAAACAGGACATACAGATGGCCAAAAGACATATGAAAAAATGCTCAACATCACTCATCATGAGAAAGATGTAAATTAAAACCACAGTGAGGTATCACCTCATACCTGTCATAAAAGCTATCATCATTAAATAAACAAACAATAAGTGTTGGTGAGAATGTGCAGAGAAGGGAATCCTAGTGTACAGTTGGTAGGCATGCAGATTGGAGCAACCATTATCAAAAACAGTATGAAAATTCTTCAAAAATAAAAAAATGGAACTGCCTTATGACCTAGTGATTCCATTGCTGGGTATATATCCAAAGGAACCCAAAACATGAATTCAAAAGTACAAGTATATATGCACCCCCATGTTCCTTGCAGCATTATTCACAGTAGCCAAGATATGGGAGGAAGCAGCCCAAGTGTCCATTAAAAGATGAGTGGATTTAAAAAAGCAGTGGTACATATATATAATGGAATATTACTGGACCATAAAAAAGAATGAAATCTTACCATTTATGACAACATGGATGGACCTAGAAGGTATCATGCTACGTGAAATAAGCCCCAGAGAAAAACAGATAACCTATATCACTTATATGTGGAATCTAATGAATAAAATAAATGAACAAGCAAAAAAGACTTAATACAGAGAACAGGTCTTATCAGTTTGGCTCAGTTGGTTGGATGCCATCCCTCAAAGCAAAGGGTCACCAATTCGATTCCTGATCAGGGCACTTGCCTGGGTTGCAGGTTTGGTCCCAGGTCAGAATGTATGCAGCAGGCAACTGATCATGTTTCTCTCTCACATCAATGTTTCTCTCCCTCTTTTCCCCCTCCCTTCCCTTCCCTCTAAAAATAAAAGAAATATGGACTGCTTGTCAAGATGGAGGCATAGGTAGACATGCTCTGCCTCCTTGTACAATCATAAGAAGGGTCACAACTAACCTCAAGACAAAAAACACCCAGAACTGCAAGAAAATCGAATTGTATGGAAGTCCAACAACCAAGGATTTAAAGAAGCCATATTCATCTGAGCAGGTAGTAGGAATGGAGACGGGGAGCATGGGTGGAGATGGCATGAGGCAGCAGCAATGGCAGCCAGTGGAACGGGCAGTCCCACATTCATGTGTGGTAGATTGAGCAATCCCAGTCCTTTGCCAGACTGCGCAGCCCAGGGTTCCAGTGCCAGAAAAAGAAAGCCTCATAACTTCTGGCTGTAAAAACAAGTGGCGGTTGGGGCAGTGGAAGAAACTGCTGGTCTCTTAGGAGAGTCCGTTTAAAGGGCCTTCATGGTCCTACAGCATACAGAAACCCATCCACTCTGGGAACGACCACCAGGGCAACAGCTAGAGGGGCTCCAGTCGCCTACAGGAAGTGGGTGAGTGTCTGGAAACGGGGTGAGTGTTGAGCAAGCCTCCAGCAGTCAGGCAGAAGCACTGTCCCCTCTCCAACCCTCCCCTCACATACAGAGACACAAAGTGGTGAAGCAGGTTGCCCTGCCCTGATGAATACCTAAGCCTCCACCCCGTACAACTTAACAGATGCACTAAGACAGGGAGTCAAAGCAGCTCTACCTAATACACACAAACAAACACAGAGAGGCTACCAAATTAAGGAGACAAAGAAATAGGGCCCAAACGAAAAAACAGAGCAAAACCCCAGAAACAGAACTAAACAAAATGGAGATAGCCAACCTAGCAGATGGAGAGTTCAAAACACTGATGGTAAGGATGCTCAGAGAACTCACTGAGTACAGCAAAAGTATAAGGGAACAAATGAAGGCTACACTAAGTGAAATAAAGAAAAATACACAGGGAACCAACGGTGAAGGGAAGGAAGCTGGAGTTCAAATAAACAATTTAGAACATAAGGCAGAAATAAGCATTCAATCAGAACAGAATAAAGAAACAAGAATTCAAAAAATGAGGAGAGAATAATAAGACTCTGGGACATCTTCAAAAATGACAACATCTGAATCACAGGGATGCCAGAAGGGGAAGAGGAAGAGTGAGAAATTGAAAACTTATTTGAAAAAACAATGAAAAAAAAAAACTTTCCTTATTTGGCAAAGGAAATAGACATACAAGTCCAGGAAGCACAGATAGTCCCAAACAAATTGGACCCAAAGAGGACCATACCAAGACATATCAGAATGAAAATGCCAAAAGTTAAAGATAAAGAGAGAATCTTAAAAGCACCAAGAGAACAGCAGTTAGTTACCTACAGGGAAGTTCCCATAAGACTGCTGATTTCTCAAAAGAAACTTTGCAGGCAAGAAGGGACTGGCAAGAAGTATTCAAAGTGACGAAAAGCAAGGACCTACAACCAAGAGTACTCTATCCAGTAAAGCTATCATTTAGAATTGAAGGGCAGATAAAGTGCTTCCCAGACAAGGTAAAGTTAAAGGAGTTCATCATCACCAAGCCCTTATATTATGAAATGTTAAAGGAACTTCTTTAAGAAAAAGAAGATCAAAACTATGAATGTTAAAATGACAACAAACTCACAACTACCAACAACTGAATCTAAAAAACAAAACAAATGAAGCAAACGAGTAGAACAGGAACAGAATCATAGATTTGGAGGGTTATCAGTGGGGTGGGGGAAGGGGGAGAAAGGGGGAAAGGTACAAGGATTAATAAGGATAATTGGTAGGAACAAAATAGCCATGGGGATGTTAAGAATAGTATAGGAAATGGAGAAGCCGAAGAACTTATATGCATGACCCATGGACATGAACTAAGGGGGGTTTGCTGGAGGGAAGGTGGGTACTGGGTGGAGGGGGGCAAAGGGGAAAAATTGGGACAACTGTAACAGCATAATCAATGATATATACTTAAAAATAAGTAAAATCTTTAATATATATATATATATATAAATACAGAGAACAAGTTGATGGAGTCCAGAGGGGAGCAGTGTTGAGGGATGGGGTATAAAAGGTGATGGGATTAAGAAGTACTAATATGTAGTTACAAAATAGGCATGGGGCTGTAAGGTAAAACATAGGAAATATATAGTTAACAATATTGTAATAACTATGTATGGTGCCAGGTGAGCAGTTGATTATTCAAGGGAACACTTTGTAACCTATATGAATGTCTATCTGCTGTGCTGTACACTGAAACTAATATAAAACAGTGTTGAATGCAAACTGTTATCAAAAAATAAAATTACCCCCCCAAAACCTAATGTTAAGATATTCTGTATGATGAAATGGGAAACATGCAGAAAGTGCTTCTGCTGCACACTGAAGTATAGTAGTTCTCCCAGCAGATGCATGAAACTGCACATAGTACTGTTTTCTCCTATACATACATACATACATACTTATGATAAAGTTTAATTTATATATAAATTAAGCACACTAATATATTAACAATAACAACTAATAATAAAATAGGACAATTCTAACAACATACTGTAATAAAAGATGTGAATGTGGTTACTTGTTTCAGGGAATTCCTTGCTGAAATCTTTATATAGGTGCACTGTTTTCTGTTGTAACATGTTTTCTGGTCACATCTTCCACACACACATTTAATGCTTTTTCCATCTTAACTAAGCATTTATCATGCACTGTAGTCATAACTTTTGTAGCTGAGGTACAACATGGATTTCTTTCTTTCCTTCTTCACAATTTCACGGATAGAAGATTTGTTCTTACCATAGATCTTAGCAACTGCAGCATACCATTTTTTTCTTTCCTTATTAAATTGAGCACTTTCACCTTTTCTCTTAAAGAACTTTATGGCTTCTCTTTGGCATATCCCAATTGTCAGCATCACTACTCTTCCATGGTAGAGCCATTATTAAGTAAAATAAGGGCTACTTCAACACAAGCACTGCAATGCCACTACTCAGAACAGTGTGCAATTTAGGACTTATGAATCGTTTATTGAATTATATAGTATGGAATTTTCCATTTAGTATGTTGGACCTTGGGTCAATGAAACTGTGGAAAGTGAAACCATAGATAAGGGGGAGTGACTACTGTATGATGGCTGTCTTGAGGAAAAGCAATTGAACAATTATTTGAGTGGAGAGCTGAACTGTCCACTTTTTTCGTGTAACAATATTTTTACTTAAAAGAACCATGACAGGTAAGCTACAGTTCTTCAGAGAGCAGTATTTGGCAGACATTTTCATGAAAATTAAGACAAGAGCCTTGTCACTTGAAGGAAAACAAACTGACAGTGTTTATTGAGAATGATAAGTTCAAGCTTTCAAGTGAAAATTGGAATTTTGGAAAACTTGGATCCACCACTGCGAGTTTCTTATCATCTCAATACTTAAATATATTTCTGGTGAGTTTGGTGATGATATTAACCAATGTGTCAATATTTGCAATATTTGCATAATTCACTGGACCAATATTTTTTAAATGACTAATGCATGATGTTACAAAATCATGGATGGGTAAAAGATCTATTCAAAGTCCATGATAGATTTTAAGGAAAGAGAGTATGAAAGCACATTGATGTGGTTTCAGATTTCACATCAAAACTAACGTTTAACCTTTAAGAAACTACCACTTCTTTCTAAAAAGAATATCCAGAAGTATCCATAGAGACTATTAAAATGCTCCTCCCTTTTCTAATTACATGTCTGTGTGAGATTGGATATTCTTCATCTACTTCAACCAGAGCAACATATTACCACACACTGACTATAGAAGAAGACATGAGAATACAGCTGTCTTCTATTAAGCCAGACATTAAAGAGATTTACACAAACATTGAGTGTCACTTTCCTCACTAATTGTTTTTGGAAAATATGGTTATTTATTTTTCATAAAATGTTATTTATGCTATACTTACTGTTACATTACAATAAACTAATATGTACATTCTAAAACTTCTCAGTTTTATTATTGCATGTAGTAAATATCAATAGAAATAACCCACATAAACAAAAGCTTTTTGGGGTCCTCAATAACTATTAAGAATTCTGGATTCAAAAAGTTTGAGAACTTTTGAATTAGAACATGATGTTTTCTAACTAGTGAATGAAGTAATGAACCTGGGCTTTGATCATCAACGGCTACTATGTCACAAAAAAGAAGATATTAGGGACAGGAGACTTCTGGCCAAGATGGAGGCCTAGACTGACACGCTCCATCTCCCTCCACAACTAAGAAGGAATACAACTACTGCAAAACCAGAAATAACCAGAAGTTCCAGAAAATACATGGAAGTCCAACGTATGAAGTTATAAAGAAGTGGTGCTCGTCCAGACAGGTAGGAGGGATGAAGCTGGGGTAGAGAGGTCAAGCTGTGCTGGTGTTGGCAGCAGCGGTGACGGAGGCAGGATGGCAGTAAGCACAGACACCTGTATTTAAGGGGGGGCAAGAAGCACCTGGGGAGCACCCCCAGCTGCAGACCAGATCCGTCAGCTCGCGATTCCAACGCCGGGAAAGGCAGACCCCCATTGCCTTGGACTGTGAGGGTCAGAGGGCGTGGGGATGGAAGAGAAGGCTCCCGGTCTCTCAGTGGAGAGCGAATGTCAGGAATCCATCTTGGACCCCTGCCCCTACACAAAACGCCATAGTGTGGTGAGAAGGGTCGCCCGGTAGTGACGAGTGCATGGGGCTCTGCCTCCTATAGAGTAGGAGGTGTGACAGCCCTGCCCAGGAAGCAAAAGTAAACACAAAACTGTCAGGATGGCACAGATCATGATAGAGATCCCAGTGATGCAGCTAACCAGACAGCAAATATCTAATCTAACGAAACAGCAGATAGGAAATCTTTCTGAGGCACAGTTCAGAGCTTTGGTTATAAAAATGCTTACAGACCTAACAGCAGATCTTAAACAAGACAGGAAAGGGATGAAGGCTAGTCCTGCTGAAATGAACAAAAACACATACAAAACTAGTGGTGAGGGAAAGAAAACCAGGGATCAAATCAACAAATCGGAACATAGGGAAGGAACAAACAGTCAACCAGTGCAGAAAGAGGAAACAAAAAGTGAGGAAAATGAGAAGAGGCTCAGAAACCTATGGGACAGCCATAAGCAGGCCAACATCCGAATCATAGGGTTGCCAGAAGGTGAAGAAAAAGAACTAGAAATTGAAAAATTATGTGAAAAAATAATGAAGCAGACTTCCCTAACTTGGGGAAGGAAATAGACTTACAGGTCCAGGAGGCACAGAGAGTTCCAAAAAAAACTGGACCCCGGGAGAACCACACCAAGACACATTATAATCAAAATTTCAAAAATTAAGGATAAACAGAGAATCTTAAAAGCAGCAAGAGAGGAGAGAATTATGTACAAAGGGGTCCCAATAAGACCATCAGCTGATTTCTCAAAAGAAACTCTGCAGGCAAGAAGGGACTGGCAAGAAATATTCAAAGTAATGAAAAGCAGAAACTTACATCCATGATTACTCTATCCAGTGAAGCTGTTATTCAGAATAGAAGGGCAGAGAGAGTGCTTCCAGGACAAACTAAAACTGAAGGAGTTCATCAGATCCAAACCACTGTTATATGAAATGTTAAAAGGACTTGTTTAGGAGAAAGAAGATCAAAACTATGAACATTAAAATGAAAACTGTATCACAACAACCAACAACAGAAGCTAGGGAATTGAAAAAAAGGCAAACTAAGTAGGCAATGAGAGTTGGAAAAGAATTATAGGTATGGGGAACATTATTCGGGGAGGTCAGCAGGAAGGGGGAAGCGGGGAAAGGGAGGGAGATGGTACAGGAATTAAGAAGCATAGTAGGAGGGAGTGGGGTAGACAGGAAGATGTTGAGAAGAACTATATGCACAACCAATGGGCATGGACTAAGGTGAGGGGGACAACTGGAGGGATAGGGGTCACTGGGTGGAGGGAAACAAAGGGAAAAGAAATTGGGACAACTGTAACAGCATAATCAATAAAGCATATTTTTTAAAAAAGAGAGAGGATATTAGGTACCTCCTGACAGAGACTTACATATCACCTATGAAGTATTCTTGCCCCCAAAAAATCAAACCTGACTTTGACAAAGCTTCTAGATTCCACTACTAGTTAACATGAAATATAGGGGCAAGAAGAAGCTGTTAAAGACACTCTGGACATGCATAAGCAAAACCTAGCACAGTGGGTCATTCTGCAGGGGAAATGACTTCATTTCTTCAATGAATAAATTGCAAGGGAAAAATAAAGGAGGAACAACCTATAGACTTCTATTCCCATTGTTTGGAATGCTTTACCCTGATTTTTCATTTGGCGAACTCTTATTCATTTTTCAAATTAAAACTCAAATGTTTCCTCGTCAGAGAAGCCTTTCTCGCCTCACTCAGGCAGAATCCATTACTCCCTCTTTTATTCTCCAATGACATTTTGTGCAAATCTCTCTAGTTTACTGCTCACCATGCTTTTTTAAGTGTCTGCTTACATATTTATTCTCTCCTTGAGTGCCAGTCTGATCCTCTCTATGCTTACGCATTTTCCAAGGCTCAATATTGTAATTTTTGTTTTTAGTAGGTACTGAATAAATGTTTGTTAAATGCATGAATGGGATGATGGTTGGGTCCATGCTCAAAGTCTATGAATCTACTTTTCATTCCTTTTCTAATAAATTCCACTACTGCAAGGAACTAAATTGTGTTCCTCCACCCCAAATCTGTATGTTGAAGCCCTAACCCCTATGTGATAGTATTTGGAGATATGGCCTTTGGGAGGTAATTAGGGGTCATGAGATTGGGTCCCTCAGGATGGGATTGCTGCTCTTATAAGAGGAGACACCAGAGAGCAAATTCTCTCTCTCTCTCTGCCATGTGAAGACACAGTGAGAAAGCAGTCATTTGCACGCCAGGAAGAGGACCCACAAAAGAACCTCATCATGCTGGCATCCTGATATCAGACTTCCAGCCTCCTGAACTGTGAGAAAACAACTTTCTGTGTGTAAGCTACTCAGTCTATGGTATTTTGTTATGGCAGCCTGAGTTGAGTAATGCAACTACTTTTGCTCTTCCTATATCTTCAAGTTCTTCACCATTTTCTTTTACCCAGGGACCCAGACTTGATACAATGTTCTAAGGTTTTGATCGTAATATTGACAGAAGGCAAGCTTCACAATAAGCACAAATAGTTATTGAGTGCCCACTCTATGGCAGACACTGCTCTGGGTGCAGGATGGTCTGAGAGTCAAGAAATCACGGCACTGCTGTCCTGAGCTTATATGCTACTTGGGAGATGGCCAATGATCAAATAAATCCATGAAAATAATTCGAGCTCTGGTAAGTGCTGTGAAGAAAAGAAACAGAACATTGTGATGGAGAATCAGGGTATGTAGTGGGAGGGGAGTGGAGGAAATTCTGGTTAGGGTAGTAAGGGAAGAGGTGACAGTTAAGCCGAGATATAAGGGAGTCAACCATGTATGAAATGAGGAAGAACTTGACTTACAGACTTGGAGATCAGTAAGTACAAAGGACCTGAGGCAGGGAAAAGCTTGTTGTGTTCTAATTGTTGGAAGGTGAAAGGGAGCAGATTTTGCCACCCCCAAATATGCCTTTCTGGCATAAGGATGATCTTGAACTAGTTATTTTAAGAAACAGAAGACACTGGAAAGCTCTGAAAACCTATAAGAAGTTACTCTTTCATAAGAGGCATTAACACTTATAAGGGAAATCTCCATTTGTAAGGGTTGTCTCCCTCTCTGTACCAGGAAAAGGAAGATGACTAAATCTCTAGAAACCCTTATATATGGAGAAAGCAGTGACTTAAATGGGCATAACAACCATACCTGTGCTTTTGACACAGAGATCTGATTAATATCGCTAGGGAGAAATAGGAGGGGCCATCAGAGGAGTTTGTCAAGGCAATGGAATGGGATTGACTGAGAAGCTGAATGCCTCCAGAGCCAATGGAAATAAAGAGGGCTGGCTCTTTGCCTCATGAGCTTTTCTGGCTCCTGAGCTGGCTCTCTCTCAGGCTCTGGCTCTGGCTGGGGCTCTCTGGCTCTTACTCTTAAGCTCGATCTCAGGCTCTTCCTCCTTGAGGATGCCTGGATGATGGTGCTGCCTGCATTTCCCAATGGATGGTATTTTGGATGGGAAGGAACTCCGGGCACAGCCTAGGATTGGGCTGGCCTGGCAGGGTGTTCTAGAAGGAACAGGCTCTGAGACAGAAACCTGCCATTCTTCTAAAATTGTGTAGCTTTTGTATCTTATGTTGTTTTGGTTTATAAACTAACCCTATGGATACTAACAAGGGAAAAGCCAGGGAACTCAGGTGTTAAGAGTTTAGCCTTAATTGATAGGCTTAAGTGACTGCTTTTGAATAAAGACTCCTTTCCTTTATCACCAAACCTTTGCCTCTGGAATTTTGCCTAGAGCAGCGGTTCTCAACCTGGGGGTCCTGACCCCTTTGGGGGTTGAACAACCCTTTGACAGGGGTCGCCTAAGACCATTGGAAAACACATATATAATTACATATTGTTTTTTTGATTAATCACTATGCTTTAGTTATGGTTGGGGGTCACCACAACATGAGGAACTGTATTAAAGGGTCGCAGCATTAGGAAGGTTGAGAACCACTGGCCTAGAGGATAACCGCAGGCAGCTCAACCGCAATTGCTGTTCAGTAACACTTCAACTGATAACCTGCCTAACTGGCACCTCCCCTTGCTACCCCCAACATCTCCTTTTGTTTTTAGCTGAAGTTCGTATTTAAACTGGTGGCTTGGGCCATTTCAGGGATTTATTCAGTTTTCCTGGGTATCTCCAAGTATACAGGTGCAATAAACTTCTGTTTGTTTTTCTCCTGTTAATTTGCCTTTCAGTACAGGGGTTTCTCAACCAAGAACCTAAAAGGGTAGAGAGAAAATTATTTTTCCTCTTCTACAAAGGCTAAGGTGGCTGGAGAGTAGTGAGTGCAGATGAGAGAATGTGAGATGAGAGCCGAGTGGTACAAAAGCTCTCAGTGCTTTGCACATAAGGGTAAGGGCTTTAGATTTCATTCAAAGAGCAATGGAAACTCTTTGAAGGGCTTCACGCAGATAAATGACATAGTCTGATTCAAGTTTCTGGCTGCTGTGCGGAGAATGAATTGTAGTGTGGGCAAGAATGGAGCAGGGGAACAGTTAGTAGGCTCTTACAAGAGTCCAGGCAGGAGATGATGGTGGTAGCAAAGAATGAGAGGAGTGGACCTGCTGCAGATCTATTTGGAGGGTCAACAGAACTTTGCTGGTTGGATGGCAGTGAAATCTCCACATACTGCAATGTTACTGCATCCCTGCAGGCCAGGGCTCCTACCCTGGGATCCATGTGTCCTAGGAGACCACAACCCCCCTGAAAATGTCCGCATAATTGTGTGTCTGAGCATTGTCTTGGCAGGGGTGGGGGTAGGGGCCCATGGTTTTGAAATTCACTCACTATTCTTTTCCACTGTTCTCATTCTTCTGGCTTCTGCTTGGGTTTGGCCAATGGGGAGCCCCAGCAAGATGGAAGCGGGTAGAGTGAAGCAAGGGATCTATTTCCCTGATTTTCTCTCTGGCTGTGTTCCTTGAGAGGTCACAGGTCTCAAGGCAGCCCTCTGTGTGGGAATTTTCCCTTCTGGGTTCCATTTACCACTCTGTCTCCTTGATTTTTGGACCTAGGAATGATGGCAGCCTCAGTGTACTGCACTGACCCCAGTTGGCATAGCTGTAAGCTTCCAGAGTGACCTCTTTCTTGATTGGCTCCTTACTTCTCATAGGCTTAGGCCTTTAGGGCATCTTTCCTCACAAGGACTCAAGGAAATAATTTAATGAAAACACTGCCTAGAGTACTTTGTTCATAATAAAACACTGTATGACTACAAGGGTTTTATTACTACTGTGAGCGGACTGAGCCCTAGCAGGTGAAAACCTGACTAAAAGAGTCATGCAGGAAAATCATCTGGTAACTTGTGATATTTACCTTTGGCCTCTCCTCCTATTTAGGTATTTGGATTATAATTTCAAAAGACTTATCAAAATGGCACACAGCTGTCACTGAGAACCTGAAAAAGGAATGGTTTCCGGCATCTGTGTTTTAGGCAATGGGCCATAGTGATGGGCTCTTGTTTCTTCTACCACATGAGCTGAGAAATTAAAGGTCTGTCTCCTCTTTAGGCTGCAGCTGCACAATCTCATTCAGGATTCCACCTGCTCTGTTTTGGTCACTGACACATCTGTCTTACCAAAAAGTGAGGAAGTTTGATCTATAAGATATATTTTCTTGGTCTGTGAATTATAGGGGCTTTACCTAGTACCTGAATACACTTTGATACAACTTAATATACACCCCAGACATTTTCATTTCTGACCTCTTTCTCTCAGGTTGTCTGACTAGCTCTGAGAGCTGGTGGGTAGAAACATCTCACCCCTTTTGGCACTGGCTCCAGGCCAGAATTAAACTTTTTGGTGCCCCTGTCCTTAGAGCTAGCAGCTTCTCTGAATTGCACATTCACGTATCTCTCAACAAGCATTTCTCTTTACCTTTCAAGTGGTATCAGTGTGTCTGCAGTCTCCTCTCTTAGCTAAATCCCACCCCTTCTTCATCATCTTGGCCAACTTCTTTCCAATTTTTACTAATAAATGTCCCCTCTTGCTTCTGACTTTTCTAAGACTCCACGTCCTCCCCTTCTCTTCTTCTTACAAATATCATTCTTGAGGACATGCTCCTACCTTGTTGTCCAGCAGCCTCTCAGTCAGTATATAGGATGTCCCCCAAAACTGTATACACACTTTAAATAATTATAAAGTCAGTGTTTATTAAAATGTATTTTATTTTCAAAATGTAATAGAATCTACAGACATTATTTAATTGTTTTGTCAATGCCTGTTTTCAAACTGATATCTGTTCTGGTCCAGGCACTGCTGACAACGCGAAGCAATGGAATGGCAAACATCACGAAACAGCAAGATGGGGCACCCCCACAGTACCATCACTATGTTAGATCCTACCTTGATGAGATCTTGCCAAACAGGTGAATTGGACGAAGGGGCTTCATAGAATACCCTGCGCGTTCACCAGATCTCACACCACTAGACTTTTTCTTATGGGGATACTTAAAAGACAAAGTCTACACTATGAAACCTGTAACAGTTGCTGAATTGAGAGCAGCCACTGAACGAGAATGCACACAAATACCAAATGAACTGTTTCATGATGTTCACGATCCCATTGCTTCGCGTTGTCAGCAGTGCCTGGACCAGAACGGACATCAGTTTGAAAATTGGCGTTGACAAAACAATTAAATAATGTCTGTAGATTCTATTACATTTTGAAAATGAAATGTATTTTAATAAACACTGACTTTATAATTATTTAAAGTGTGTATACATTTTTTTGGGACACCCTGTATATCATTGTTACATTTACACACCAACTCATCTTAGTTATGATGGAGGTATAATAACAATTCACATAATGGAGGGAGAGTCTATCACACTGTGGGAAAATCAAGTTACCTTGTGTCTGTAGGCACAAAATTTTGGCTGAATAAATACTGAAGTGTTATGGTGTGTAGGAGGTATGGACTCTAATTAAGGCCAATCTTTTCCCCAAATCAGTTCAGTTTAACTGCCTACTAGGAATTGCTTCTTGATTTAGGTTGAGTTGTACTGGACAGAACATCAGGAGAGAGAAATTCTAACCATTTTAAAGAATTGACATCCCAGGGCGACCCCTTCTTCTCTGAACATAATTACCTTTCATTATAGCTTGTGTTATTCGCCTCCATGCCTGTGATTCCACAGTCATTCTCTCCCTAAAAATAACGTTTTTGTTCTTGCTAAGTTAAGGTCAGTATTAACAAAGGAACCAAACTGGACTCAAGATAATGTCAGGAAATGTGCTTTAAAAGAACAAGGTAACAAGTTAAAATTGCTAACATGATTATTGTGAACTCTGGCTGTCCACTGACAGTTATGCTTAGACAGAAGGAGTTGGAATGATCCAAAAACCTAAAGGACATGAGTGAAGGGCAGAATGCTGAAACCAGCACCTGGCTGTGGTGACATCCTAAACACTCAAGAATAGGGTCAGGGATTCAGCTGGACCCTCAAGGTAGCAAAACCATTTGGTTTGACACATTCGACGTTTTGTTAGAAACGCCACAAGGGATAGGTGCAATAAGCTGCCTTTTAAAAGAAATGGAAGCACATCGGCCTAAAAAAACTTTTCATTGAAGTAAAACATGCACAGAAAAGTGCACAAATCTTAAGTGCAAGCTCACTGAATTCTCACAAACTGAGAATGCTCATGTATCCAGCACCTAGATCAAAAAACAGAAAATGACCAGTGACCCCTGAAAGTTCCTCTTTTCGCTCCTTCCAGTCACTACCCAACCTTTATCCCCTGCTTAGTATTTCTATCTAGCATACTTTATATTTTAGTTGTTTATCTTATTTATAATTTGTATCCCTGACCAGAATGTAAGTTTCATGAGGGCGGAGATTTATGTTCTGTTTTGTCAAGTGCTATATCCCCAGCTCCTTGAACTGTGCCTAGCACATAGTTATCATTCAGTAAATACTTGTGAAAAGAATGGATGAAACACTGCAACCACCAACAGATGAATGGATAAAAAAAAAATAGAAGTATATCCACACAATGAAATATTATTCAGACATAAAAGGGAATTAAGTACTGATACATGCTACAACATGGATAAACCTTGGAAACATCATGCTAAGCGAAAGAAGCCAGACCTAAAAGACCACATATTGTATAATTCCATTTATATGTCATATTCACAATAGGTAAATATATTAAAACAAAGTAGATTAGTGGTTGCTGATGGCTGGGGGAGGGAGGGAACTTAATGGGTAGGGGTTTTCTTTCAGAGTCATGAAAACGTTTTGGAACTAGATAGAGGTGATGGCTGCCCAACATTGTGAGTGTACTAAATGCCACCAAATTGTACACTTAAGGATGATTCATTTTATGTTAGGTGAATTTCACCTCAATAAACCAAATTTTTAAAAAATCCTAAAAGGGACAAAACTTGTTGAACACCTTTCCCTTCTCCATCAGAAAGAGTGAATTCTTGTACCTGGATAATCCTTTGTGTGAGGAAGGTGATATGTGGTCATAAATCTGGAGTAACTGGGGCAGGCTGAAGTGCTCTGTGCAGCACGGGGTGGGAGGATTTCTAGTCATAAGAGCTGGAAGATGAGCCAGCACAGTTGAGTGAAGGTACATGAGGAAGGAGAGGAAGATACAGAGACTGCAGGGCTGAGAGAAGAAAATTGGGATGAACCATTTCATGGGAGTCTTGAGCAAAATGCAACTTTTTGTGGTGTTAAGGATCATTTCTGAATACAGTAAGCAGTGTTAATAAGTCTGGCACCATTGAGATAGCTTTTAAACTTCTTAAACAGAAAGACTCTGGAGTATCGGAAAATAAGGCCTTGTAGTGGGTTGATTAGTGACCCCCAAAAGATGTATCCATGTCCTAACCCTTGGACCCTGTGATGTGACTTCATTTGGCCAAAAGGTCTTTGCAGATGTAATTAAGTTAGGGATCTCAAGAGGCTGAGATTACCCTGGATTATCTGGGTGGGGTTGTAATTCCAATGATAAGTGTCCTTAGAAGAGAAAGGCAGGCACTTCTGGTCAAGATGGAGGTGTAGGTAGACATGCTTCACCTCCCTGCACAATCATAAGAAGAATCACAACTAACCTCAAAACAAAAAACACCCAGAACTGCCAGAAAACCAAACTGTATGGAAGTTCAACAATCAAGGAGTTAAAGAAGCCATATTCATCTAGACGGGTAGGGGGGGCAGAGCTGGGGAGCCAGGGTGAGAAGATGCAGGGTGGTGGTGGCAAGGCGGTGGTGGCAGCTAGTGGAATGGGTGGTCCCACATTCACATATGGTGGATAAAAATCAAGAGGGATACCTTGGGAGCAAGCAATCCCAGCCCCAAACCAGACTGCACAGCCCAGGGTTCCAGCTTTTGGAAAATAAAGCCTCATAACTTCTGGCTGCAAAAACCAGTGGGGGTTGAGGTGGCTGAAGAAACCACCGGTCTTTCAGGAAGGTCTGTTTAAAAGGCCTGCATGGTCCTAGAGCATATGCAAACCCACCCACTCTAGGACCACCAGGGCAACAGCTAGAGGGGCATCAGTCACATACAGGAAGGGGGTGAAGTGACTGAAAATGGGGTGAGTGCTGAGCAAGCCTCCAGCAGCAAGGCAACGGCACTGTCCCATCTCCACACACACCCCCACAGTCACAAGCGGTGAGGCAGGCTTCCATACCCTGGTGAATACCTAAGGTTCCGCCTCATACAACTTAACAAGTGCGCTAACAGGCAGTCAAAGCAGTCTACCTAATACACAGAAACAAACACAGAGTGGCTGCGAAATTGAGGAGACAAAGAAATATGGCCCAAATGAACGAACAGAACAAAAACCCCAGAAAAATAACTAAATGAAAAGGAGAAAGTCAACCTATCAGATACAGAATTCAAAATGCTGGTGATAAAGATGCCCAGAGTACTCACTGAGTACAGCAAAAGCATAAGGGAAGATATAAAGGCTACATTTCACAAATGAAATAAAGAAAAATCCACAGGGAACCAACGGTGAAGGGAAGGAAGCCGAGGTTCATATCAACAATTTGAAACATAAGGAAGAAATAAACATTCTACCAGAACAGAACGAAGAAATAAAAATTCAAAAAAATGAGGAGAGAATAAGAAGACTCTGGGACTTCTCCAAAAGTGCCAACATCCGAATCATAGGGGTGCCAGAAGGAGAAGAGGAAGAGCAATAAATTGAAAACTTATTTGAAAAAATAATAGAGGAAAACTTCCCTAATTTGGCTAAGAAAATAGACACACAAATCAAGGAAGCACAGAGAGTCGAAAACAAATTGGACCCAAAGAGAACCACACCAAGACACATCATAATTAAAATGCTAAAGGCTAAAGACTAAGAGAGAATCTTAAAAGCAGCAAGAGAAAAGCAGATAATTACCTACAAAGGAGTTCCCATAAGACTATCAGATGATTTCTCAAAAGAAACTTTGCAGGCAAGAAGGAACTGGCAAGAAGTACGCGAAGTGATGAAAAGCAAGGACCTACAACCAAGATTACTCTATCCAGCAAAGCTACCATTTAGAATGGAAAGGCAGATAAGTGCTTCCCAGACCAGATAAAGCTATGGAAGTTCATCATCACCAAGCCATTATTATAGGAAATGTTAAAGGGACTTATTTAAGAAAAAGAAAATCAAAACTATAAACATGAAAATAATAACAAACTCACAACTATCAATAACTGAATCTAAAAAAGAAAAACCTATGAAGCAAACAACTAAAACAGGAACAGAATCATATGTATGGTGATCATTTGGAGGGTTATCAGTGGAAAGGAGAAAGGGGGAGAATGGAGGAAAAGGTATAGGGATTAAGAAGCATAATGGGTAGGTACAAAATAGACAGGGGGATATTAATAATAGTCTACAAAATGGAGAGGCCAAAGAACTTATATGCATGACCCATGGACACGAACCAAATGGGGGCAGGGGGGATTACTGGAGGGAAGAGGGTACTGGGTGGAAGAAGGCAAAGGGGGAAAAAGTGGGGCAATTAATAGCATAATCAATAAAATATACTTTAAAAAAGAAGAGAAAGGCAGAGACAGATTTGAGACAGACAGAAGAGGAGTAGACACAGGCACACAGAGCTGAAGGTTTTAGGACAGAGGGAGGGACTGCAGTAGAGTGATGTGGTCACAAGCCAAGGAATATCAAGGAATGCCAGTAATCACCAAAAGCTAAAAGGTATATGTGCAGACACCTTGATTCTGGACTTCTTGCTTTCAGACTGTAAGAGCATAAACTTCTATTTGAAGGCACCAAATTTGTAGTCATTGTATGGCAGCTCCAGTAAACTAAAACAGACCTCCAGCAGTAAACCCCAAAAATTGGAGGTGAAACGATATGCAGACCCAGGAGTTTGGATCCCTGGGGATTCAAGGAGTGGAGAAGATGCCTTCTTTGTGTCCATGAGATAAGCTGGTGGGTTTCTGGGTTCTACAGCGGCCCCTATGTGTGCTCATGTGACAGAGGGCAGTGGAGGAAGTCATGGGCTGATTGGTTCCAAGCATTTCACATCCTTTGGCCATTGTCAGCATTAGTGCTGAAGGAATGGGTAGATGTTTTGGACACAAGTGAGAGTGAGAAGACAAACAGCAGCTGGGAGGAGGCAATCTGTAACTGTTTGGTAGAAATACAATTTTACTGCTCTATGAGCCAGGCTTATTCATTTAGAGTATGGGAGGGAAATTGGCAAAATCTGCCTTCTTTTACTTGATAAAGTAACCAATGAGCTACCTGAGGTGGCTTTAACGACCCTGCGTGAAAATGCTCACTGAGAAAGGATGGAAGGAGGGGGATGAACAAATTTGATTTTGAAGGAACAATGCCACAGAATGTTTACATATGTGCATCTCCTGTGAAAAGAACATCAAATTTCAAAATTCTTATGATTTCTAATCCACTTGTTTACGACTTAAGTGAATTGTTTTAATCTACTTGTTTATGACAAAGACAAAAAAAAGTTGCTTTGATATAAGAATGAAGTCAGTCATGCCAGGATGTCATCATTCTACATCTGTTGTTGTTGATAAGCAGTCAGCAGTCCAGCTGCTGAGGGGCCCCGCTGGGGGCTTACTGATAAGAACATACGGAGAAGCAACCATGGCAAGGCGACATTTACGATATACATACTGACAGTTTGTGAGGACTCTTTGAGGGTTTTGGTTTGGGCAAAGCAACTCTTCACTAACCTAAAAACTCTCTGAAGACCCTTGAACCATTTTCTCCTACCATGGTCAAGATGACTCACTGGTCAGTAGTGGTATTAAACTGTGCAGCAGTGTCTGGAGTGATAAACCTCACAGCAACTCACACTGCCCACTAACACTGTTGGCTTCGTTCCCTAGCAACAGCTCTAGCAAGAAGGGACTTTTACTTTTGTGCTGGCAGCTGGAAATCAGCTCTAGGTTAGTCGGCAACTCTCCCTATTGCCTGCTCACATAAAATGGTATACCTCCATGTCTTAGTTATTGTAAATAATGCTGCAATGAACATAGGAAAAACATATCTTTTCAAATAAGTGTTTTCAATTTTTTCAGGTAGCTACCCAGAAGAGATTGCTGAGTCATATGGTAGTTCTATTCTTAACTTTTTAAGAAACCTCCCTACTGTTTTCCATAGCGACTTCACCAATATAATTTTCACCAGCAGTGTGTGAAAGTTCCCTTTTCTGTACACCCTCACCAACACTTATTATTTCTTGTCTTATTGATAATAACTATTCTAACATGTGAGAGACCGTATCTTATGGTTTTGATTTGCATTTCCCTCATAACTAATGATGATGAGCACCTTTTCATGTATCTCTTGGCCATTTGTATGTCTTCCTTGGAAAAGTGTCTACTAGGTCCCCTGTCCATTTATTTTTTAATCCTCATTTGAGGATATGTTTATTGATTTTTGAGAGTGAGAGGAAGTGGTGGGGGGGAGCGAATAAGAGAGAGAGAGAGTGAGAGAGAGAGAGAGAGACAAACATTGACATGAGAGAGAAACAGCAATTGGCTGCCTCCCATACCTTCTCTGACCAGAGATTGGACCTTTGCAACCTTTTGGTGTACTGGACGATGTTCTACCCAACTGAGTGACTCGACCAGGGCCTCTGCCCACTTTTCAATTGTATTGGTTATTTTTGTTGTTGTTGTTGAGTTGTGTGAGTTCTTTATATAATTTGAATATTAACCCGTTAAAGAAGATGTGGTACATATATACACTGGAATACTACTCAGCCACAAAAAAATGAAATATTGCCATTTGCAACGACATGGATTAATCTTGAGAGTATTATGCTAAGTGCAATAAGTCAGATGGAAAAGGATAAAAACCATATGATTCTACTCATATGTGGGATATAAAACAAAAAGTAACAGATGAACAAATAAAAACAAATTCACTGATAGACAGCAGAATGGTGGTTACCAGAGGGGAAGAAGGGGTGGGAGGAGGGCACAGAAGGTAAAGGGGGCCAAACATATGGTGACTAGACTTCCTGTGGTGAGCACACAATAGAGTATACAGATGTAGTATTACAAAGTTGTACACCTGAAATTTATATAATGTTAAAAGTCAATGTTATCCCAATAAATGTAATTAAATAACATTTTTAAAAAGGTATACCTCATATTAAATTTGGACTTTATTCCTCTCATCTCCCCTTGCCTGGAACAATAGTGTAATTAATCTGTCATTTGATTGGAGTAGGTTATTTCTTTATTTGGCTATTAAGAGATATCCTGTGTACTATTGGCTTGTGAAATGATTATAATTACCACAGCAAACCTGTGTTAAATAAATTGCTGGCAAAAGACAGACTCAGTTTCTGAGCATAACTTTTGCTGCCTCCCTAAAACAAAACAAAAACAACTGTTTTAAAACTTCCTTTCTCTGATTGTTGCAAAGAGAGAAGCTAATATAGAGAGGAGAAAGGAGAGGATCTTTGATGTAGTTATTTATTTAGCATTTAAGCCTTGACTATACACTTGAGCAATACCAGGTGGATGTTATCCTTTTGGGTTTTATAATGTTTAAGAATCCTTGGAGCCCTGGCCAGGTAGCTCAGTTGGTTAAAGCATTGTCCCCAAAATGCCAAAGTCACAGATTCAATACCAGCTCAGGGCACATAACAAGAATCAACCAATGAATACATAAGTAAGTAGAACAACAAATCAATATCCCCCCCTTGTCTCTCTCTCTCTCTTTCTTCCTTTCTCTCTTTCTCTCTAGATAAGTAAATAAAAATTAAAAAAAAGAAGCCTTGGAATTAAATTGTCTTTGCTTCTGTTCACACATAATTGTACACTTTATGTTTAAAAAACTGTATTTCTTACATAAGACTCACTCCCTTTTCTTTTGATTCACAGAGGATACTCATTTAGAGGATATAGACTTGGTTGTTATTTTCTTTGACTAAGTCTTAAGGGATTATGGTAAAATTTAATTGAAAGTTTTCAGACTGCAAAAATAACTTCACTTCCATTTCCTTCTCCTCTTCCATCTATTTATCTCATAAAACAAGATAAAGTTTTATGTTCTCAGCTCTTCCTTTCTCATCCCCTTCCCCACCTTGGTCTACATGTAAGGCATACATTATTCATCCTCTAGTTCCTTAATAACCGCCACCCCATGATCTATAAATTAAGCATCTGGGATACGCAGATTCTAAATAGAAGGCGGAATTCTTCCTTACAATCTGGGATACTTCTTTTCTTATGTTATTTTTCTTATAAAGTGAAGCAAAATATGTAAATTTGTATCAGTCAGGATTTAGACAGGAAAGCAGAGCCACCATGAGTATTCTAGGAATGAAACCTTTCACAGATGTAGGAAGAACTTGGGAAGTGAATGTCTGAAAGCGGGAGGCAGAGGATCAGAGAGTCAATAGCCACTACCGGAAGCATTAGTGGAGCTGGACAAATCAGTGCTTTCAGGAAAGTTCAAGAAGCCAGATGAATCCAGCTGCCAAGTGGGGCAGCGAAGGGGGAGTTCACGGAGAGGTTTATGGGAAGCTCTGGCCTCTCTATAACTCTTGCCTGTGGAGTCCACAGCCACACACCCGGTAGTGGGCCTGAAGCAGTCCTTGGCTAGCTGGAGGTGGAGCAGGAGAGAGCTGGATAAGCTAGGGTCTGCAGGGCAGCCCTGTTTCAATCCATTCACCCTCTCTGATGGGAAATCTACCAAGAGTAGTGACTGCTGCTTGCTTTCTGCATTACAATTCTCATACAAGTTCCTCTTTTGGCCAACTCTAATCCAGAGTCATACAAGGGAGACTCTTCTAAAAAACATAGTTCCCTGCCTTAATCAAGTTTCCATAGCACAATTCAGCACAGCACCCACCATGATAACCAAAGTGGCATCACAAACAAAAGCCATTTTAAAATTACTCTTCCATTCTAATGTCCCTCAGCTCAGAATTCTGAATACATAAGTATGTCATACTTTTTATGATGGCCAAATAAATCTGCTTTTGTTGCTGGTGGACCTGAAAGGATACTGTTTTACAGAGTGGGCGGCATCTGCTGAGAAGCTTATAGGATTTCTAGTTGTTCCTGTGACTCATATAATATGTCCTCACATGTAATGTGTAACCCTGGGCAAATCCCTCCCTGCTATGCCTCTTATTTCCTCAACTGTAAAATGGGCAGAATTGTACCCAGTTGGTTTTTGTATAGTCCAAGTTAGATAATGAAAGTGAAAGCATCTTGAGACTTCCGGCCAAGATGGAGGCTTAGACGGACACACTAGGTCTCCCTCTACAACTAGAGAGGAATACAACTACTTCAAAACAAAGGATAACTAGAAATTCCAGAAAATAAAACTACACGGAAGCCCAACATATGAAGTTATAAACCAGCGGTGCCATTTGGGCAGGTAAGAGTTAAAGAGGGCAGCGCTGTTTGCGGTCGCACCTGGGACAGTGGCGGGGCGGCGAAAAATCCCGGCTGCAGTCAAGCCCCTGGCAGTGCGCGACCCCAGCGCTGGGGAGAGCGGCCGCCACATCGCCTTGAACAGTGAGGCCCAGGGGGGCGGGAGGACGGATCCCGGTCTCCTAGCGGAATAACTGTGTGAATCCATCTTGGACCCCCGCCCCCAAAGAAAGCACCACAGGGCTGCGAAATAGGTCGCGGAACGGCGCCGGTCGCTGAATTGTGACGCGTACACAGGCACTGCCCCCTACAGCCGGCCCAAGAAAACAAAACGCATCTGTCAAAATGAGGCAGACAACTATAGAAATCCCGGTGGCACAGCTCACCAGGCAACAGATAGAGAACCTGACAGATGAACAGATAAGAAACCTGTCAGAGGCTCAGTTCTGGGCCATTGTTATCAGGTGGCTTACAGAATTCACAAAAGAGCAGGAAAAAGATAAGAAAGAAGCGAAAAACATTCATAACGAAAGGAACAAAACCACATACGAGACAGATGGTGAGGAAAAAAAATCCAGAGTTCATTTCAACAAATTGGAATATGGAGAAGGAACAAGCAGTCAACCAATGCAGAGAGAGGAAATGGGAAGCAACAATGAGAGGATCAGAAACCTCTGGGACAGCTATAAAAGGCCCAACATAAGAATCATTGGTTTGCCAGAGAGTGAGGAAGATGAACTAGAACTTGAAAAATTGAGTGAAAATATAATAAAGGAGAACTTCCCAGACTTGGGGAAGGGAATAGACTTGCAGGTCCAGGAAGCAAGGAGAGTTCCCAAGAGACTGGACCCAGGAAGAACCACTCCAAGACACATTATAATCAAAATGTCAAAAATTAAAGATAAAGAGAGAATCTTAAAAGCAGCAAGAGAGAAGAAAAGAATTATGTACAAAGGGGTCCCAATTAGACTATCAGCTGACTTCTCAAGGGAGACCCTACAGGCAAGAAGGGACTGGCAAGAAATATTCAAAGTAATGAAAATCCAAAACCTACAACCACGAATACTCTATCCAGCGAAATTGTCATTCAGAATAGAAGGACAGAGAAAGTGTTTCCAGGACAAAATAAAACTGAAAGAGTTCATTAGATCCAAACCACTGTTATATGAGATGTTAAAGGGACTGGTTTAAAAAACAGAAGCTAGGGAGATGAAACAAAGGCAAACTAAACAGGCAACGAGAGTGGAAAAGGAACTGTGGGTACGGGAAGCATATTGGGGGGAGGTCAACAGGGAGGGGGAGTGGGGAGAGGGAGGGAGATGATATAGGAATTGGGGATCATGGTAGGAGGGAATGGAATAGACGGAGAGAGGTTGGGAGGAACTGTATGCACAACTAATGGACATAATCTAAAAGGGGGGGACAACTGGAGGAAGGGGGGCCACCGGGTGGAGGGGAGCAGAGGGAAGGGAAATTGGCACAAATGTAATATTTTAATCAATAAAACACATTAAATCTGAAAAAAAAAAGAAAGTGAAAGCATCTTGTAAACTGCTAAATGCCATGATAATTGTAAATCCCATTATTTCAAAGAATATTTTTCACCTTGGCAAGTGTTTAGAGCTTAAGGACAGAATAGATGCTGAAAAGTAATTCTGAAGTGAATCAGTTAATGAATGAACATGACTTGGCATCATGGGAAAGCATTTTAAGGTGTTGGTGAGGATATAATTTCAGATAAGGAAGCTGCCAGAGAATATCTTTATTCCCAAAGGTCAACATATTCCATTGACCTTCATCAGTGGCATGATAACCCAGAAGTTTCCCTCAGCCTACAGAGATCTGTTTATTTTCTAGTTAATAAAGGGGATATCATCATCATTATCATCATTTGCCTGAAGACCCAGAATACACTGTAACAGAGCACTATGGATAGGACAGAGATTAGTGTTGGCCTCTCTGGAGGGTAATTTGGAAGTTTGGTTCATGGCCTAGTAATTCTATTTCTGTGAGTTTATCTGAAGGAAGTGTTATAATATGTATAAACATGTAACCACTGGGCTCTTGCATTCTGGAGGTGAGCACACTTCATCTCAGAGGTAACTGTCTTGCATTGAAGAAAGCCCATGTAGGAACCTTGATGGTACATTCTAATTGGGGGGCACTCTGATGGACATAAGGTAAACTAAGAGAGTTAACAAGAATGTGTGTAGCTCCTTCTCTGTATCTGTCCCTCATCCAGATTATGAAAATATTGCAATAAATAAAACAGACCAAATTTCTGCCCCAATGGAGGAGAGAGGCAACACAAAAATGGGCAATGGAATGAAATGTCAAGTTAAGTACCCGAGGAAAAGTAAAGCAGTGTCAAGGATTAGAGAATGATGCGGGTGCCTTTTTAAGATAGGGTGGTCAAGGAAGACCTCTTTGAAGAGGTGCCATTTACTCAGCGACGTGAATGAATGGAAGTAGGAAGCTATGCTAATATTTGGGGGCACAGAATTTCAGGAGGAGGAGGAACAAGTGCATAAGCCCCAAGATGAGAAAGAACTCCTTTATTCAAGAGACAATAGGGAGGCCAGTGTGGCTGCACCACAGAAAGCAAGGAGGGTAGTAGCTGAGGTAGGAGGCAGGTTATGGATTATGTTGGCTTTTGATTTGGGTCAGTCAGGTGAAAAGTTTTGAACTGAAGTGTCACTTTTGCTGGCTTAAGTATTGAAAGGATATTCATGGAGAGTAAGTTAAAGATGGGCAAGAAGAGAAGCAGAGAGACCTGTTAGGATCTATTGCAGCGGTTCATAAATGAAACTATCAGGAGGCTGGAACCAGGGCAGGTTAGTGGTGGAGAAGGTTAAAAGTAGGCAGAGCCAGCATACACTCTGAAGGCAGAGCTGACAGGCTCTGCTACCAGGTCAAATGTGAGGTGTGATAGGAAGAAGAGTTAAGGATGACTCCACAGTTTGGGCCAGCGCAAGTGGGAGAACAGAGCTGCTATTTATTGAGATAGGGACTGCTAAGCAAGGAACAAGTCTTGGAGTAATGCAAAATTTAGTTTTGGAAAGATTAAGTTTGAGATGCATATTAAGCATCAAAGTGAGGATATTGAGCAGTCCATTGGGAATATGAGTCTAGAGGTCAGGGCAGAAGATGTAAATTTGAGTCATTAGTATATAGAAAGCTGTGAAAGCCATTAGGTTGGATGAGATCATCCAAGAGTGAGTAAAGATAGAAAAGAGGTCTGAAGTCTGAGTCCTGGAACACCTCAACGTTTAGAAGTCAGGAAGGGGAGAATGAGCCAATAAGAGGGACTGAGAAGGAGGGGCCAGTAAGGAAGGAAGAAAATTAGGAGAATGTATTGTCCTAGAAACCAAATGAAGAAAATGTTTTAAGGAGTAAGTGGTTTCTTGGGATGTGGGAGGGATTAAATAATAAAGTAAGAAGCATTTGGAACTTTCAGGGCTACTGGATTGAGGAGGTGAAGAGTTTAGACAGAGAGAAAAGAGAAGAGATGAGGAGGTCAATGGACAGAGCAGAAGTTCCAAGGAACATGGCAGAACATCAGGGCTCATGAAGAAATATCAATGGGAAGTCCCCATGTGGTGAAGAATGGCTGGCAACTTTCTAGAAGATCAGTGCAATCTCTACCAAAATTCTAATGGCATTCTTTTCACAGAAATAGAAAAAAAAAAAAACAAAAACAACAACTAAAACTTGTATGGAGGCCCTGGCTGGTTAGCTCAGTCAGTTAGACCATTGTCCTGATGTGCCAAGGTTGTGGGTTTGATCCCCAGTCAGGGTACACACAAGAATCAATCAATGAGTGTATAAATAAGTGGAACAACAAATTGATGTTCTCTATCCCTTCCTCCCTCTCCCTCCTCCCCCTCTCTTCCTCTATCTCTCTAAAAAGCAATAAAAAGTTTTAAAATTTATACAGAGCCACAACAACCCTTATTAGTGAAAGCAATCCTGAGAAAGAAGAACAAAGTTGGAGGCATCACACTTCCTGATTTCAAACTATACTACAAAGTTATAGTAATCAAAACAGCACAGTACAGCCATAAAAAAAAGACACACAGACCAATGGAACAGAATAAAGAGCCCAAAATAAATTCTTACATATATGGTCAACTAATATGTGACAAGGGTGCCAAGAAACTCAAAGGGGAAAGGATAGTGTCTTCAATAACTGTTGCTGGGAAAACTGGATAATCACTTGTATAAGAATGAAATTGGATCTCTATCTTAGCCCATTCACAAAAATTAACTTGAAATGTATTAAAAACTTAAACATAAGACCTGAAGTTATAAAACTCCTAGAAGAAAACATAGGAAAAAAGCTCCTTGACATTGGTCTTGGCAGAGATTTCATGGATATGACACCAAAAGTGCAAGCAACAAAATAAAAAATAAACAAGTGAAACTACAGCAACCTAAACTCTGCTACACAGCAAAAGAAACAATCAACACCTGGCTGCTGTGGCTCAGTGGATTGCGCGTAGGTCTGCGAGCCAAGTGTCGCTGGTTCGATTCCCAGTCAGGGCACATGACTAGGTTGCAGGTCAGGTCCCCAGTTGGGGGCCCGAGTGAGAGGTAACCACACAGTGATGTTTCTCTCCCTCTCTTTCTCTTTTCCCCTCTCTCTAAAAATAAATAAATAAATAAACAAACAAATAAATAAAAAAATTTAAAAAAGAAACAATCAACAAAATGAAAAGGCAACCTATGGAATGGGAGGAAATATTTGCAAATCATATATCTGAGGGAGTTAATATCCAATGTATATTAAGAACTCATACAATTCTGAGGAGATTTCTGACTGCTGGTCAAGATGGCAGCACAGGTAAACATGGCTCACATCCTCACATAACCACATCAAAATTACAACTAAATTATAGAACAACCATCACTCAGCAGCAACAGAAATCAAGTTGAATGGAAATCTGACAACTACGGAATTAAAGAAATCATATCCATCCAGACTGGTAGGAGGGGTGGAAGGAACAGGCTGGTCCCACATCCATGTGTGGTGGATAAAAATTCAGTCCTTTTTTTATGCTGTTTTTAATGCTGTTGAGGCCCTCGCTAAGTTCCTTGAGCATCCTTATAACCAGTGTTTGAACTCTGCATGTAGTAGACTGCTTGTCTCCATTTTGTTTAGTACTTTTTCTGTAGTTTCGTTCCGTTCTTTTATTTGGGCCACGTTTCTTTGTCTCCTCATTTTGGCAGCCTCCCTATGTTTGTTTCTGTGTATTAGGTAGAGCTGCTTTGACTCCCTGGCCTGGTAGCATGGCCTAATATAGTAAGTCTCCTGTAGGGTCCAGTGGCACAGCCTTCCTGATCACTCAAGCTAGGCACTCAGGGTGCACCCTTTGTGTGGGCCGAGTACACTCTCCTCTTGTAGTTGATCTTTGATTGCTGTTGGCACGTCACTGGGAAGGAATACCCCAGGCTGATCAGCTCTAATGACTAGCTGTGACCACTAACCACTGACATCTGACCACTGTGGAGTATCTGTGTGGGGACCTACCCCACAGAGCAGGACTTGCTTCAGCGAGGCTCTGGTGCCTGCTGACTGTGCCCCTTGAGCATGTCACTTGTGGAGCTCATTGGGTGGTGCTACTTTGACATGGTCTAAAGCTGTCCTCTGGGTGTGCTGGCTCTGAGGCATCCTAGGAGGTACAGGCCAAGTCCAGCCACCACTTGTGTTCTGCCCATCCCCCGGGCCCCTCCCAGTCATGAGCTACAAAGTGATCTGCAGATGGCTGTTACTTATGTTGGGCTTGGAGGTACCCATGCAAGGTTAACCTGTGAAGCAAGGCTGACTGCTGCTAGTGCTGGGCCTGGAGGTATGGGGCTTGCTGAGGCCAGATGCTGCTTGTTTGACAGATTTTAGACAAATCTAAAGAATTAGCCAAGACAGGCCTTTCCTATGGAAAAGCCACTGGAAAAAGCTGGGGTGGGCCAGAAAGTTTGGTGGGGCGGGGCCTCATGGAATTACCAGGATGGGGAAAGCAGTGTGAACCAGGTTGATGGAGTGTCAGATATGGTGCCCCTCTGCTGGCTCTGTGGGGGAGGGCCCATTAAAGGAACAATGGCCTCTGCCAGAACTTCTGTCTAGGAGAAAGCTTCCCCCCAGCGCTTGCCCTGATGCTGGACAATTCAGTTCCTCCCCATATGTTTCTGGTGCCTTTCAAGCTGCTGCTCTTGCGCTGGAGCTCAGAGGAAGTGAGTCCAAGTTAGTCCGTGTGTTACAGAACCCCTGGGCTGCTCCAGTTGAAAACAAACCCACGGGCTCTTTAGTTAGGGGCCCAATTGCCCGCCGCCAAAATTATAACTCTCAATACCAGAGTTTGGTGAAAAGAAAAAGAATTCTTTATTTAACAGTTATATAGATTTAGTTATTTGCGGATTTCTGTTGTTAAGTCTTATGCTCTTTAAAATACCCACAAACACATATCCTTGCCTCCCCCCCTTCCAAACCAGGCTAGTTTTCGGAAAGTCAGAGAAACTGTTTCCCTACTTTCCAAACACAGTTCAGCTTTACCAGCAGCTGCCAATCATTCAATCTGATTGGGGAGGTCCTTTCTGTGCTGTGGTGCCCTCCAGCTCTCAATGCAGGACCGCCTGGATTCTCAGCCTCCTTGCAAACTGCCTTCTTCCTGCAAACCGCGCAGATCTCCTCTCCTCCTCAAAACCGCATGGCGAGAGCCTCTTAAAGCAGCCCGGAGACCTCTTCTCCAAGCCACATGGAGAAGGCCCCTTCACCAAGCCACGTGGAGGGAGCACACGGGAGAGCGAGAGAGCGAGAGCCCGAGAGCGCGAGCGCGAGTGAGAGCCCGAGTCAGAGCGCCAGAGTGAGAGCCAGAGTGCCAGTGAGAGCCAGAGCCCGAACGAGAGCTTGAGAGAGTCCCAGAGTGAGTGCACGAGCGAGAGTCAGGGCGCCAGAGCCAGAGCCAGAGTGCCAGTGAGAGCCAGAGCCGGAACGAGAGCTTGAGAGACCCCGCTAAAATGTCTGCAGCTGCTTATATATCCCTGACTGCGTCATCTGACGCAGTGGGCGTTGCAAACAGTTCTGACCATTCACAGACCCTTACGTAGGCTCTGTGTGCTTTCCATACCATCCCCTGGTTCAAGACTCCTCCCATCTGCCTGAGGCTTTGGATGCATTAAAGCCATTTGCATAAGAAAGACAGTAGCCACCAGCCTCAGGCATGTGGAAGCATTTGAAAAGCTGCTTACTTCTCCCCATCCCCCAGCAGCAAACTCTGGGGATTTTTGGACTCCCCTGTTTCTGTAACACGTGCATAGGGCCTTTAAGAAGAACTACCTGAGCCCTGGCCGATGTAGCTCAGTTAGTAGGAGCATCATCCTATGACCAAAGGGTTGCAGGTTCAACTCCTGGTTAAGGCACATATCTAAGTTGTGGGTTCGATCCCTTGTCCGGGCACATATGATCCCCAGTCTGGCATATACAATCCCTTGTCTGGGCATGTGTGGGGGGTGGATGATAGGTGCTTCTCTCTCTCCCTTTCTCTTTCCCTCTCTCTCTCTCTCTAAAAGCAACAAAGAGAGTGTCCTTGGGTGAAGAATAAAAAATATAAACAGGAGGAACTGCCTGGGACTCCAGAAGCTTCCATCTCCCTCAACTTCAATCCCTGCTGGTTTTTACAGAGAGAGGTTATGGGGTCTTCTCTTCCTGACACTGGAACCCTGGGCTGGGGGGCCTGGTGTGGGGCTGGGAACTATTGCTCCTCAGGAGGGACCTCCACAGCAGAAATATCCTTCCTGATCTGTTACACGTGGGTGTGAGACAAGCCCATTCTGTGTCTCTGCCCCTGCTAGGCAATCTCAATGTGGTTTCTTTTTAAAAAATTACCTAGTTGTAGGTCTTCCATTCAGCTCAATTTCAGGTAGTTCTGAATGATGGTTGTGATGGGGGACTCAAATGTTGGGAAGTTTTAGTTTCAGGTAGCAGCTAATAAGCTTAGTAATCAATGTATGTAAAAAGCTAATGTTTCAGGAACTGGAGGTATGACTCACCTTGATTCCAGGAGACCATAAGCAGTCCCACCTCTGTGCCTCAGGGGGACTGCAGGCAAGCAAGGTGGTATCTGCGTCATTGTACTCCAGGGTGACCACAGTCCAGGACACAAAGACCACTGCCTAGGGCACAAGGACCATAGTCCAGGGCACAGATGAAACAATGCTGCAGCTTTTATCTGATTAACCTTTTCCCTGAATTCCAAACCCCTTACCTACACTTTTATTCTTCTTATCAAAAAGGTCCATTTATAATGGAATTTAAGACGGTCTGTTAGGGTACAAACCCACCGTCTTCTCAGATCACCGACCATCTGAATAAAGCGCGCATAAAGATTCAATACCTGTCTCTGCTCATTGGGCCTGGTAGGTGACAGGCAACGTGGACTCCGGCTTTTCCAGTTTCAGTTGTTCTGTAGTTTAATTGTAATTTTGATGTAATTGTGAACTAAAAGATATCACACATACAGAACTAAAATCAAAGGAAAATATAAAATTAATTTAAAAAGCTAGATGGGTAATTCAACCAAGTTCTACTTATAAAGCATGTTAGTCATTTCATAATGTAATTCAGGAACTTTCTGGGAACAGGAGAGGTGCAAATAGTAGATAGCTTTCTCCCTCTCTTTTAGGGCAATTAAGTAGGATGTAGAATTAATCAGTGTCAGAAAAGATTCAATCAATGTTTACTTCATCATTCATTTAATAATTCCTATGTGATGAATGAATTTCTTGTTACCAACACAAAACTAATACAATACATTATGACACAGAGTGAGAACAGTTACGTGAGTCTAGTCACCCTAAGATTTGTGTACAAAATAAAGTATTGTATTTGTTAGGTCACCATATTTGGGTGGTTTGTTCACATCAGTTGATAACCTGAACAAGCCCCAAGCCCCTCAACCAGAGGAGCCCCTAGGGAGGAAGGCAACTTCTCTCTTTCTTCCCTCCATTTCTCAGTGGCTTCACCATTCTCCTAGGTTTGAAACTTACAAAAGCCATTTTATTCATACTTTTTCCCTCATCCCCCAGGACTAGTCAATTGCCAAGCCTTGTCAGTTCCATACTGCTTGTCTCTGCTTCCTCCCCTCCAGGCTGTTATTATCTTGCTTTCCCTCTTTCCTAGATAATCACAGAAGTCTACTAAATTCTCTCTGCCTCTAGGCTCCCTCATTCCAATAGCATGGCCTCTAAATCTTTATTGGTTTTCAAAGCCTAAACACTAGCATTCAAAGTCTTTCCTGGCTCTTACCTTCCTGTAACTGCTAACTGTATGTGTCAACATGGCTGGGATAGAGAGTGCCAAGATATCTGGTCAAACATTACTCTGGTTGTTTCTATGAGGGTGTTTTTAAATGAGATTAACACTGAAATTCATAGACTTTAGGTAAAGCAGAGTGTCCTGTAAGTATGGGTGGGCCTCATCCAATTAGTTGAAGGCCTTAATAGAACAAAAAAAATCAGCCTCCCCTGAGCAAGAGAGAATTCTCTAGCAGACTGTTTTCAGACTTCATCTGCAACATTGGTATTCCTGGTTATACCAGTATATGGTGTAAAGACCAGAACTGTATCATTGGTTCTGCTGAATCTCTAGCCTACTGGCCTTTGGTTTGGAACTGCTCATTGGCTCTCCTGAGTCTCCTGCCAGCCCACCCTGCAGATTTAGAACTTGACAGCCTCCTTAATCATGTGAGGCAGTTCCTTATAATAAATCTCTCTCTCTCTCTCTCTCTCTCTCTCTCTCTCTCTCTCTCTCTCTCTCTCTCTCTCTCTCTCTCTCTCTCCTCTCTCTCTCTCTCCTCTCTCTCTCTCTCTCTCTCTCTCTCTCTCTCTCTCTCTCTCTCTCTCTCTCTCTCTCTCTCTCTCTCTCTCTCTCTCTCTCTCTCTCTTTCTCTCCTACAGCATTTTAGAAGGTGAGAGGTATAATAGAAAAAGTAAAAAAGGAGGGTAAAAATGATCAAGAGTTGGAGAGTGTGGAATGCAATTTATAATAGGATGGTCAGTGAATGCCTCCCTAACTAGGTGACATCTGAATAAAGACTTAAAGGTGAGAGAGTTACTTATGCAGATACGTGGGGGGAGAGAGGTCAAGGCAGCATTATTTGTTTTACAATGAACATTTATTCTAATTGGCCTTCATGATCAGACTGTGGAGACTTAAACTTAATTGGATCATTCTTTTTAAAATCAAGATGATTTTTAACAATCAAGATAATGTTCATTTAGTTTTACATAAGCACTGGGGGCCTTTCTTGCATCTTAATCCAATTCTCCTAGTTATTACTAGGCTTTAAATTGGATTCACAGATACAATGTTTGGATAATTTTTTCTCACTGAGATTTGGTACATTATTCTTGACTGATGCGATTTCCAGGTATCTAAAATGTATAAATCATTTATGGTCTACATGATGATCTGATACTACCCCGTACCTTAAAATGTTTTGTACTTTTGCATGCATAGTGCTCAGTTACAAAGTTCAGGTTGGTCTTTAGATACCAGTATAATAACCAAAGGCGTTTTTGATTACAAATAAACCAGTTTTCAGCAATCTTTTTTTCCCTCTGCTTTCATTGCTTAGAATTAAAAACTATTCTTCTGTGGGAGCTATTAAGCTAAGGGGGATAAAAGAGGGGAAAAATCCATTATTTCTCTTGCCAGAGGGGAGAATTTTTTTCTTGTCCAAATAAAAATTTCCAAGTTTCAAAATGAACGCTGTGAATAGGCTGCTAATTTCCCCCCAATACTCTTTTTGTCTAATTTTTTTGTAGTAATAAAATCCCTGAAATTAAGAAGGTAAAATGATTTCCCAGAAGAGAGACTACCTTACCCAGCTTCTTTTATAGCTAGGTATGGTCATGTGGCTGCATTCTGGTCAACCATATGTGAGCCGAACTGATATGTGCAACTTGTAGGACATGTCCTTAAAAGGGCAGTGTTTGCTACCCCCTTGCTCTTCCTGTTCCTTACTGGGTGGAAAAGAGATGTGCTAATGAGCCATCTTGGACCATGTGCACAAAATTTTACCCAGGCATAGTAATTCCATAAGACAGAGGAGCCTGGGAACCACCATGGTGCTGACAAAGCAGCCCTGGGCTACATATGCCCAGATGTTAAAATGAGGGAGAAATGAGTTGTTTTCTATCATGAAAGTCATTATTATTTTGGCTATCTGAGACAACAGCTAAAACTATATTCTAATTAAAACACAAACACTTAAGCAGAATTACAGAACATTTTGGTTAAAAGACTAAGAAAATGATCAATAAAATTCTCCATTTTCCATTTGCAGTTGAGAGTTGGAAAAAGCACTGATGGATTTTCCTTGATTTATGGTCATAGATATTTTTTGACTAGATTCTTGAAGAAAGGTCCTTGTAATTCTGAGGCTAATGGTCTTTTCACCTCCTCTTAAGACCACCAGTGAATGATTCAGCACAAAGGATCTTAAGTACACACTAAAAAAGCAATGCAAACATATCAGAAAGGGTCCCAAAAAGTCAGGAAGGCTCTCCATGTCATCAGAAAGAGCCTCAAACAAAACAGAAAGGGGCTTAAAGATGTCAGAAAAAGTCTCAATGTCCTTATGTATATAGGGATGGGTCTCAAATGAGTCAAGAAGACATACATATGTCAGTAAGCAGTCAAACAAGTCAGGAAGAATTACAAGTAGGTAGGAAATGGTCACAAACATGTCAGTATGGAGAAGTCAAAAAGAGTCTCAAAGAAGAAGGAAATGCTCCAAGCAGCACAATGGGGTTTGGCAAGAACAAGTGTCTTACCAAAGGCAGCAAAAAGGGAACCAAGAAAAAAGTGGTTGATCCAATTTCTAGAAACATTGGTGTGATGTGAATGCACCAGCTATATTCAATATAAGAAATATTGGAAAAACACTAGTCACAAAAGCTCAAGGAATCAAAATTGCACCTGATGGCTTCAAGGGTCATGTTTTTGAAGTTAGCCTTGCTGATCTGCAGAATGATGAAGATGCATTTAGAAAATCTAAGCTAATTACTCAAGATAGTAAGGGCAAAAACTGCTTTACTAACTTCCATGGCCTGTGACAAATGTGCTCCATGACCTAAAAACGGCAGTCCATGATTGAAGCTCCTGTCAGTGTTAAGACTACTGAGGGTTATTTGCTTCATCTATTCTGTGTTGGTTTTACTAAAAAATTCAGCAATCAGATTTGGAAGAACTCTTACACTCAGCACCAAGAGGTCTGCCAAATCTGGAAAAAGATAACGGATGGAAGTCATTAATAGAGGTGCAAATGACTCAAAAGAAGTGGTCAATAAATTGATTCCAGACAGCATCGGAAAAGACATAGAAAAAATTCGCCAATCTATTTATCAGTTCCATGATGTTTTTGTTAGTAAAGTAAAAATGTTGACAAAACCCAAGTTTGAACTGTGAAAACTCAGGGGACTTCATGATGAAGATAGTAGTTCCCCTACAGCTCCTAGGCCACAAATCTGTACAGCATGTTACTGTACAGAATACTGTAGGTACCTATAACACAATGGTAAGTAATGTATTTGTGTAATGCATTGGGCTACAAAGTCACTAGGCGATATGAATGTTCAGCTCCATTATAATCTTAAAAAATATTTTAGAGAGGGGAAGGGAGGGAGCAAGAGAGGGAGAGAAACATCATGTGCGAGAGATACATTGATTGGCTGCCTCTCTCGCACACCCCCAACTGGGGACCTGGCCCACAACCTAGGCATGTACCCTGACTGGGAATTGAACTGGCAACTTTTTGGTTCACAATCTGGCACACAATCCGCTGAGCCACACCAGCCAGGGCTCAACTCCATTATAGTCTTGAGGGACTATCAATGTATATGCAGTCTGTTGCTGACTGCAATGTCATGCAGTGCATGACTACCACAGAATGGGTCTCACACATACAGAAAGTCTCTAATATGTCAGAAAAGGTCTCAAAAAGTCAGGAAGGAAAAAAATTCATCAGGAATGGTGCCCAACATGTCATAAGTTTTGGTATACTATACTTTCATTTTCATTCAACTCAAAGTATTTTCTAATTTACTTTTTTATTTGCTCTTTGATACAGTAGTTATTTAGGAGCATGTTGTTTAATTTTCTCTTATTTTTGAGTTTTCCAAATTTCTTTCACTTTATTGAATTCTAATATTATTCTATTGTGGTTAGAGAATATAGTTTCTATTATTTCAATCTCTTTTTTTAAAAAAATTCAATCTTTTTAAATTGAGGTTTGTTTTATGGCCTAATATATGGCCTAATTTGGAGAATGTTTCATGTGTACTTGAGAAGAATTTATATTCCACTATTGTTGGGTGGAGTATTTTATGGGTATCTGTTTAGTCTAATTAGTTTATAGTGCTGTTCAAATCTTTTATTTCCTGGTTGTTCTTCTTCCAGTTAGACTTTGTGCCTAATTGTTCTATCCATTATTGAATGGGGACTATTGAAAACTTCAGCTATTATTGTTGACTTGTCTATTTCTTCTTTAATGTTTGTCAATTTTTGCTTCTTGTATTTTGGTTTTTTTAGGTACATGTATGTTAACAATTGCTATATATTCTAGATGTATTAACACTTTTATCATTATAAAATATACTATTTTATTTCTAGTTACTTTTTTGTTTTAAAGTCTTCTAAAAATTTTTATTGATTCATTAATTTTAGAGAGAGGAAGGGAGAGGGAGAGAGAAAGAGAGAGAAACATTGATTTGTTCTTCCACTTATTTATGCACTCACTGGTTGCTTCTTGTATGTGTCCTGACTGGGGATTGAACCCACAACCTTGGTGTGTGGGGATACCATTCTAACCAACTGAGCTACTTGGCCAGGGCTTAAAGTTTATTTTGTTTGATATGACCCATCATTGCTTCCCACCACCAGCTAGTGGCAATGACTAATCTACTTTTTGTCTCTATGGATTTGCCTATTCTGACATTTCATATAAATAGAATCATATAACATGTGGCCTTTTGTCTGGTTTCTTTCCCTTAGTAAAATGTTTTTCAAGATCGATTCATGCTGTAGTATGTATCAGTAATTCATTCCTTTTATGGCTGAATAATATTCCATTGTATGGATATAACACATTCTATTTACCTATTCACCAGTTGATGAATATTTTGGTTGTTTTAACCTTTTGGCTATTATATAATTAATGCCACTATGAACATTTGATCACACGTTTTGTGTGAATAGTTTTAATTTCTCTTGGAGTATATACCTAGGAGTCATATTGCTGGGTCATATGACAAGGAAGGGTTTTAATTACCTCAGGAAGGGTCATAGATAAAACAAGAAGGGTTTCAATCATATAGGAAGGATTCAAATACATCAGGAAGTGTTGCAAACATATTATGAATGCTCTTAAAGAGAGAGGAAGCCCTGGATGGTGTGGCTCAGTGGATTGAGTGCTGGCCTGCAAACCGAAAGGTCGCTGGTTCAATTCCCAGTCAGGGCACATGCCTGGGTTGTGGGCCAAGTTCCCAGTTGGGGGCCTGTGAGAAGCAACCGATTGATGTATTTCTCACACATTGATGTTTCTTTTCTTCTCTTTCTTCCTCTCTTCCCCCTCTCTGAAAATAAGTAAATGAAATCTTTAAAAAAAAAAGAAAAAAAGAGAGAAGAAGTGTCTTAAATGCATCAGAGATCATTGTAAACAAGTCAGTAATAATCTTTTTTAAACCATATCTTTATTAACTCAAGATTCTTTTTTTTTAAAGATTTTATTTATTTACTTTCAGAAAGAAGGGAAGTGAGGGAGAAAGAGAGGGAGAGAAACATTTATTGCTTGCCTCTCACACACACCCAATTGGGGACCTGGCCTGCAACCTAGGCATGTGCCCTGACCAGAAATCAAACCAGCGACCTTTCAGTTTGCAGGCTGGTGCTTAATCCACTGAGCCACACCAGCCAGGGCAAGTCAATAATCTTGACATACAAAGATTTCAAAATATGTTAATAAGGGCTCCAAACTGAGGTGAACATCTTAAATATATCACAAACAGTCTCAAACCTCAAGGAAGGGCATCAAACAATCAGGAAGGTCTCAAATTTGTTAAAAAGGGTCTCAAAAAGTGAGTAGGGTCTCTAATATATAAGAAAGGTTCTTAAATAGTTAAGAAGTGTAGAAACAAGTGAGGGGGGCTCTCAAATATATCAGGAGTCATCTTAACCAATCAGAAAGAGAATCAAATAGTCAGGAGGAATATCTAACACAGCAGGAGACTCAAACAAGTCAGGAAGGGTCTGAAACAGTATGAGAGGGTCTCAAATTAATCAGGGAGCATTTAAAGTATGTCTCTAGTCATCCTAAACAGGCAGGCAAATTAGAAAGGATCTTATATATTAGGAGGGTTCTCAAATCTGTCATAAAGAGTCTCAAACATGTCACAAGGGGTCATAGTTAGAGAGGAAATGTCTCTAACTAATCACAAAGCATCACAAACAAGTCAGAAACAGTTTGAAAGTAGTTAGGAAGAGTTTCAAATAAATACATAGAGGTCTCAAACATAGCAGAAAGGGTCTCACACAAGTCATGAAGAGTCTCATGCAAGTCAGAAAGGGTTTCAAACACATCAAACAGTGCCTCACATCATCAAAAAAGTTTGGAACAGAAAGAGCCTCAACTTTGTAATCGTTCAAACATGGCAGGAAATCTCAAATAGTCAGGAAGAGTCTTATCATGTCAGTGTTTCAGACATGGCAAGAAGTGTCACAAAGGGAAAGGAAAGACCTGAAATACCTCATGAATCTTCTCAAACTGACTAGAAGAACTTTAACATTGTCAGTAAGATATACAAAGAAGTAGGGAATTGTCTTAGGGAAGTCAGAAAAGGTTGCTAATATATGTTGCAAAGTCTCAAAAAGTCATGAAGACTCTCAAACCTGCCAGGAAGAATCTTAAATATATAGGGAAGTTTCTCAAATACATTAGAACATCTCAAATATATCAAGAGGAGTTTCAAACATAATAGGAAAGGATTGGACCTTGTCAGGAAAGATCCAGAACAAGGAGGGAGGAAGAGTTTCATATATATGAGGAAGCATCACAAACAGACCCGGAAGTTTCTCAAAGTAGTAAGGAAAGATTATAAGAAAGTCATTAGAGTTGGGGCGGGTCTAAAGTAAGTTAGAAAAGATCTCATAAATGTCAGAAAGAATCCCAAAAATGTTATGAAAAATCTCAAATATGTCAGGAAGAATCTCAAATATTCAGGAAATGTCTCAAAGTTACATCAGGAAGATTATCCAATATATCAGGAAGAATAGCAAATGTGTCATATTTGAAAGCCTTTCTGCCTCAGACAGAGAGAAAGAAATATAAATATCTCTGGAAGGGTCTCAAACTTGTGAGGAAAGGTTTCAAGTAAGTTGACAAGGGTCTGAAGCAAGTAAAAAAAAAAAAAAAAGGTTCCTAATATGTCAGGAAGAGCCACACAGAAGTCAAGGATGCTCTAAAACTTGTCAGGAAGGTATTTAAATACATCAGGAAGGTTCTCAAAAATGTGAGGAAGAGTCTCAAACATGACAGCAAGGGTATTAAGCTTTTCAGGAATGGTCCAGAACAGAGAAGAAGAGTCTCAGATTGGACCACAAAGATTCAAAGTAGTCAGGAAGAGCTTTAATTTTGTCAATAGGGTATCAAACAAAAAGAAAGGGTCTCAAATACATCCAGAAGGGTATAAAAGATTTCAATAAAGGTCTCAAATAGAGAAGTGCCTCAAGCATATCAGAGAAAGTCTCAAATCTATCATGAAGAGTCTGAAACAAATCATGAAGAGTCTGAAACAAATCATGAAGACTCAAACTTTTCAGGAGGAGTCTTAATACACAAGGAAGGTTCTTAAACACATCCTGAAGGGTCTCAAACACAAAAGGATTAGTCTTAAACTTGTCAGGAAGTGTTTGGAACAGAGAGAGAGTCTTAAATACATGAGGAATTATCTCAAACAAGTCAGGAGGGTTCTCAAAGTCGTTAAGAAGAACAATGAGTTAGTAAGGGTCTCAAACAGAAGTGTCTCAGTGCTAAGAGTGTCACCATGTTAGGAATGATCTCAAAAGTCAATATGGGTATCAAATTCATCAGGAAGAATCCCAGCTACATCAGTAGGAGTAGTCGTCGTCGGCAGCCGTCCGTCTCGAGAGACGATGGTGTAGCTTCTTAAGAGTTTACCTGCACCGCCGAGAATGGCTGTGCAGTCCAACTCGGGAGTGACACGGTATCTGTCTCCTCCCGTGTTGAATCGACATCTTGTGATGACGCTGGAGTGTCCTCTCCAGGAGTAGTAAACATGTAAAAAAAGGACTCAAACATATCAGAAAGTATGACAGAAAGGAAGAGTCTCAAATACATCAAGAATATTCTCAAACAATTCTGTAAGTGTTTCAGTCTTTAGGAAGAGCTTTAAAGACATCAGTGAAGGTTTCAACAGAGATAAAGGATCTCAGATTCCTCAGGCACCGTTTAAAATACATCTGGAAGGGTCTGAAAAGTGTCCAAAAGAATTTCAGACAAGTCAGGATGAGTCTCAAATACGTCAGAAAGGGTGTCAAGTAAATCAAGGAGTCTCTCAAGATGTTAGAGTGAATCTCAAATAGGATAGGAAGAGTCTCAAACATGGTCTCCAAGTTGTCAGGCAGAGCTCTAAATATGTCTGGAAGGATACTTCCTTCCATACAGACAGGAAGAGTCTCAAACATGTTAAGAAGCATGTCAAAGTCCTCAGGACTAATCTTAAATACATCAGGGTTTCGAATACATCAGGATGGGTCTTAAGTACCTCAGGAAGTATTTCATCAAGTCAGAACTATTTCAAACATGCCAGGAAGGGTCGCAAACAAGTTACGAAAGGTCCCATACAAATTAGGAAGGGTATCTTATCCCTCAATGTCTGAAAGAGGTGAGGGAAGAGCTTAAATAAGTCAGAAAGAGTCTCCAACAAGTCAGAAATCTCAAATGTGTCAGTAAGATCTTAGCTTAGACACAACAGTTCATTTCTAAGGAAATGCTTTCAACCACTCTTTCATCACCATGATGATCCTGAGTCTCTAGTTGTATGCTCTGATGTGCTCAGAATTTCAGAAAGGGCCAAAACCAGAACTATGTGGCTGTTTTCTCTCCTCCATCCCCCCTCCCATATTTGCTTTATGGCCAATTGATAGCATGCCAGACTCTTCTGACATAACTTACAGGTCACGTCAAAGAGCCAAAGCCAGTGTTTACTTCTTTCTCCATGCCTTTATATCACAGCTGTCAGCTGGGATCTTTTCAAAAGCAAAAGGAATCCAAGCCTAGAAGCACCTAAGGTTTTTCTAAAGGACCTTTGTTTTTGATAACCTATGTTATAACAAAGTTAATAGCACTTTAGAATTCTATACAAAGAAATTTAGTGAGCAGAACTGCCATCATTTTTTAATAGAAAACAAGGAAAGGGTATCTTTTTTTTTTTTTTAGTTTTTATTTATTTAAATGCATAGTTGCATAGTCCATTTTATCCACAAATTTATAAAATAAAAGTCAAATATATAGCAAGACTGCTGGAAAGGAGAATATTAAAACCACATAGTGTAAAAGAGAAAAGAGTGAGCTCCGAAATCGAGGCTAATAGGTTTCTAGAAGTGTGCATACGGTGGACCTGGAGTAAGAGGGCCAAGCCCTGGTGTACTTGGGCTGGAGAGCTGATCTTCCCTGCTGAGAGCAGCTCCTGAGTTAGAGGTTCCCATTATGTCCATTTTACAGAGGTTTTCCCAAATGAGGCCATGTGGTTCTTCTGTGGCTGAGACCAGCACTGTCTCCAAGGAGATCCCCAGTGTCTGCCTGCAGGAGTAGCTTTGGTGTTCAGAGTCTTGAAGTGGATCTCACTGGGCTATAGTCACGGTGGGTCAGCAGGGCTGTGCTCCTTCCTGGGGGTTTGAGGGAAGAATCTGTTTCTTTGCCTTTCCTGGGGTCCAGGAGTTTTCTACATTCCTTGGCTCGTGGCCCCTCCCATCTTCAAAGCCAGCAGCCACAGTACTCTGGCCTCTACTTCCATCACCACATCTTCTCTCAGGAAAGGCTCTTGTGTAGAAATTAAACCATGTCATGCATGTGATTAGCAGTTTACACCCTCTTTCAGTGGAAAATAAACAGTGTTCATCATAGCTGAGTTCTCCACTTCCTTGTTTATAAATGTGACTGGGCGTCTTTATCAATCATTTATTTACTGTAAACACTCCGATTAGAAGCAAATGTCTTTATGTAAAACTCACATTGCCCAAGCTTGCCACTAAGTTTGTACTTTTTAGCTCTAGGAAACAACCACCACCACCACCAACAAACCCCCACTCTCCTAGACTGTGTTTTAGATAATGTTAAAGAAAACGTGAGCATCCATAATTGTTGGTTAAAGGGTAAGAGAAGGAAAGATGTGGAAAGATGTTATGCCTTAAAAGTAAAGAATTAAGGAAATAATACCTTGGAAAAGAATACTAATAGTGTCTCAAGTCTCAAGAATTATTGCACATGAGAACAGTATTGTATTACAATTTGTCAAATTAATAACTACAATAATTAAAAATAGATGATCTAATTTGCTCTCATAAATTATTTTTGAGAACCATTGACTCACACCAAGATGGCGTTTTTGCAGTGAACACTTAGTTCTGTCCTGGTTTCTCCTCCCATCCAGCCTCAGGGTGGGGGGCTAGACTCTGATTCCCCAGGCCCTGATCTAGTCAGCCAGGGTGGTCCAAAGAGATCACTTCCAGAGATATACTGAGTACTTTTATGGTGTGTTCTTTGAAATCTCTATCTTTATCTATGGACCAAGTACTGGGGAAACAGGGAAACTAATGCGGATTAAAGATGGCTACAAATTCTTTGTTGCTCCCCTCATTAACAGGTGGAGTTTATTTCCCCTCCCACTGTATCTGGGAAGGTCTTATGATTCTTTAACCAATAGAAATGTGGCAGAAGTGATGCTGTGTCAGTCATAGGCCCTGAGAACTGGCAGCTTCTATTTTGCTCTTGGAACACTTTCTCTCAGAACTCAGCTACCTTGGAGTGAGAAGCCAAAATATCATGGCAAGGCCATGTGTAGCTACTGGGGACAACAGCCCTAGCTGAGCGCCTAGCCAACTGTTGGCATCAACTGCCTGCTATATGTGTGATCCATCTTGGTTGTTCCAGCCCAATTCAACCACCGAATCACTGTTAACCTAGGCGAATAGCAGATAGAGTAAAAGAAGCTCCCAGTTGAGCCAAGTCGACCCACAGTAGAGCACTGCAACAATTAAGAATGAGCTGCCCTTAACAGTTGCCAGGTACTGTGCCAAATATAAATTATTTAATCTCCCCAAACAACCCCAGGAAAGAGGAGCCATTGTATTAAGTTGTTTGACCAATGAAGAAACTGAGCTTCATAAAGTTTAAGTATCTGACAAAGTGAGTGAATAGTGGTGCCAATACTCAAACTCAGGCCTGATTTCAAAGCATACCTCTCTGCCTTCCAAATGATCTGCTTTAGTCAGATTAATCAAAAGGGAATTCCCATGCACTTTGCTAGGCAAAAAATATTGATCTACATTAAAAAAAACATACTCAGAGATCAACCAAATGTTCCCAAGAACATTAAAAAAAAACCCTTTTTTACTCTGGAACATTTCCAAACATATATATTAGTAGTACAGTACAGGAACCACCATGTACCTATGACCGAGTTTCAACAATTATGAACAGATGGCCAATCTTTTAAAAAAATATTTTATTGTTTATGTTATTACCATTGCCCCAATTTCCCCCTTTGCCCCCTCCACCCATTCCACCCCTCATTCCCACAGTCAATCTCCACACTGTGGCCCATGTTCGTGGCTCATGCATATATATTCTTTGTTCCCTTTATCATCTTTCAACCGGTCCCCCCACCCTCCTCCCCTCTTACAGCTGTCAGTCTGTTCCATGTTTCTATCAGATGGCCAATCTTATTTCATGTGCATTCCCAGCTACTTCTCTCACCCCATCTTGAGATTATCTTAAAGTAGATCCCAGACATTATTCATCTGGAAATATTTAAAGATGTATCTCTAGTCCCCGCCGTAGCTGCCGCTGAGCCCTCCCTCCCCTTCTCTGAGCAGAAGATGGCTGTGCCTCCCATGTATACTGATCTTGGCAAACCCGCCAGGGACGTCTTCACCAAGGGCTATGGATTTGGCTTAATAAAACTCGAGTTGAAAACAAAATCTGAGAATGGACTGGAATTTACGAACTCAGGTTCAGCCAACACCGAGACCACCAAAGTGACAGGCAGCCTGGAAACCAAGTACAGGTGGACCGAGTATGGCCTGGCGTTCATGGAGAAGTGGAACACCGACAACATGCTGGGCACTGAGGTCACGGTGGAAGACCAGCTTGCACGTGGACTGAAGCTAACCTTCGATTCATCCTTCTCACCAAACACTGGGAAAAAGAATGCTAAAATCAAGACAGGGTACAAACGGGAGCACATCAATCTGGGCTGCGATGTGGATTTCGACATTGCCGGGCCTTCAATCCGAGGTGCTCTGGTGCTGGGTTATGAGGGCTGGCTGGCGGGCTACCAGATGAATTTTGAGACTGCAAAGTCTTGAGTGACCCAGAGCAACTTTGCGGTTGGCTACAAGACGGATGAATTCCAGCTTCACACCAATGTAAACGACAGGACGGAGTTTGGTGGCTCCATTTATCAGAAAGTGAACAAGAAGTCGGAGACCACCGTCAATCTTGCCTGGACGGCAGGAAACAGTAACACTCGCTTCGGAATAGCAGCCAAGTAAGTATCAGATCGACCCCGATGCCTGCTTCTCGGCTAAAGTGAACAACTCCAGCCTGATCGGGCTCGGATACACTCAGACACTAAAGCCAGGTATCAAACTGACGCTGTCAGCGCTGCTGGATGGCAAGAATGTCAATGAGGGTGGCCACAAGCTTGGTTTAGGACTGGAATTTCAAACATAAATGAAGACTGTACAATCGTTTAATTTTAAACTATTTTGCAGCATAGCTACCTGCAGAATGTAGTGTACCTTTTAATGTTGTATGTTTGGGATGCAAGTATTGCTAAATATCATGTTAGACCTCCAGGTTTAAAGATGATTCAGCTTTAAGGTGTTACCCTTTCAGAGGTACAGAAGAAACCCGATTTCAAAAAAGGTCCTTTCAGCTGTAGTCTTGGGGGGCCTTGGCAGCCCCTCTAGAGATGCCAGGTTTCTTTTTTTTATCTAGAAATGGCTGCAAGTGGAAGCTGATGATTTGTAAGCATTTTGTAAATTTGTATTGCTTCAATGAATGAAATTGTGACTTCCTGAGAATTGAACCTTGATTTCCTACCCTAACTGAGGGAGGTTCACTGTTTGATGGTGTGTACAAACTCATCTGAAGGGACTTTTTAAAGACAGATCTTTATGACCTGTTTCCACCCCAGTCCATCACCTCTTTTACACCAAAAGTAGTCTGCAGGGTGTGGTAGATGTTTCTTTTGTGCCATTTTGGGGTGGAGAAGGTGGATGTGATGAAGCCAATAATTCAGGACTTAATTCCCTCTCACGTTGTGGTTTTTTGCCCTTGCACCAGAGTATAAAATAGCTTCTAAGAGCTCCAGCTGCAAGCTGGGAAGAGTCTCTGTGACTGTAAGCACATGGTGACAACACTCGGAACCTAAATTAGACTTCTGTTGTATTCTCGCCACTCAGTTTATTTTTTAGCAGTTTAATGGGTACATCATAGAGTCCTCCATTGTGTGGAATTAGATCATCCCTTTCAAATGCTGTAATTAACATCACTGAAAATAAAACTTGAATAAAATACTGAAACCTCAAAAATAAAGATGTATCTCTAAATATAAAAAACTTTTTTCAAATATAACCATTATCACAACTACAAAATATTGACAATTTCTTCATATCATTTATATCCAGTCAGTGTTCAAAATATTCCACACTGTTTCATAATTATTTTTTACAATTGGTTTAAAAAAAAGCACCCCAAGTGTCGATTTCTTATTACTATTTACAAGACGTCATTTGAGCCAAACTGACAACATATGCCAGGGAGCAAAATCTCAAATGTTCCCTGATTTCCAATTTTTAAACATACGGGACTGGGAGGAAAACGATAGGCCCATGTTCTCTTTGAGGGTGCTGAGTTGAATCCACATTTCCCAAAGAATCAGACTAGATCTTAGGTACAATTCACAAAATAAAATCATTCATTCATACAGCATTCCTGGGAATCTATGCCCATTTTAAGGGTATTTGAATATTTTGTATTTTGCACTAAAGTCTTTAAAAATTTTTTTAATAAAAATTTTAAGATTTTATTTATTTTTAGAGAGAGGAGAAGGGACAACGAAAGAGAGGGAGAGAACTATCAATGGGTTGCCTCTCAAACACGCCCCAACCAGAAACTGAACCCCCACCCCAGGCATGTGCCCTGACCAGAAATCAAATTGGCGACCTTTCTTGTTGCAGGATGACACCCAACTAACTGAGCCACACCAGTCAGGGCAAGTCTTTTTACATTTGAGAAAAATATCAAAAATAAAATTCAACCAAATTAATTTGATCTAATTATTTTTATTAAGGGATACATGAATTGGATGGCATTCCATCTAGCAACTAGAAGGCGGTTCCAGGGGATTGTAGAAAATAGACAGTTTTTATAGGGAGAAGGGTGGGGCAAGGGAGCCATTAACCAAGGGAGAGAAAGGATTATCTTTGGCCCCAGACATCGTTTCTTTGGGAGAAAGAGAACAGGAAAAGTTTTCATCATGCAGATTGCCTCTTCTTTCTATGGAGGATGAAGAGCGTGCATATGACAGATTAACCTTACTTGACTAGAAAATTCTACAATGGTTGATTAAGATTATGTTTCTGGGAGAGACTGAAACTGCAATTAGATCAAGTATAGAATCTAGGTTTACTATCATGGACTCTTAGAATAAGTGATGCCATTCTTGGCTTGTGGTTTCTCTTTTTGAAATTTAATTTTTATTTATTGTTTTTGAGAGAGAGAGAGAGAGAGAGAGAGAGAGAGAGAGAGAGAGAGAGAGAGAGAGATCAATTTGCTGTTCCACTTATTTATGCATTCATTGGTTGATTATTTTATGTGTGCCGACCAGATCTGCAACCTTGGAACATCTGGATGACACCCTAACCAATTGAGCTACCTGGACAGGGCTGTGGTTTTCTCTTTAACAATTTCTTCAAACTAGGAACCAGACAGGGTCCCTCACTGCATGTGGTTGATACATCTCTTAAGTCTTTTTGATAGGCTACCCCTTCCTTATATTCTTGCTATTTGCTGAAAAAAACTGACGCATTTGCCCTGGAAAATTTCCCAGTCAGTATTTGGCTGATTGCATCCATCTTTTTTTTTTTTTTTACATAATAATTTTATAGTTTATTATTAAAGATTGTAAATAAACAGCCATATGAGGAGGTACATAGGGTCCTGAGTAGAGAGGTCTGCCCCCATAGAATTGGAGTGTGTCACACTCCCATCATCTTTTTTAAAGTACATTTTTATTGATTATGCATACAGTTGTCCTAGTTTCTTTCCCTTTGCCCCCCTCCACCTGGTACCACACCTTCCCTCCAGATATTCCCCTCCTTAGCTTCACCCTTTCCTATCCTATTAACATCCCCATCTATTTTGTTCCTACCAGTTATGCTTCTTGATCCCTGCACCATTTCCCCCTTTCTCTCCTTTCCCCCTCCCAGCTGATAACCTTCCAAATGATCCCCATACCTATGATTCTGTTCACGTTCTGGTTGTTTGCTTAGTTTGTTTTTGTTTTTATATTTTAGATTCAGTTGTTGATAGTCGTGAGTTTGTTGTCATTTTAATGTTCATAGTTTTGATCTTTTTCTTAAATAAGTCACTTTAACATTTCATGTAATAATGGCTTGGTGATGATGAATTCCTTTAGCTCTACCTTGTCTGGGGAGCACTTTATCTACCCTTCCATTCTACATGATAGCTTTGCTGGATAGAGTAACTTTGGCTGTAGGTCCTTTCTTTTCATCCCTTTGAATACTTCTTGCCAGTCCCTTCTTTCCTGCAGTTTCTTTTGATAAATCAGCTGATAGTCTTATGAGAATTCTTTTGTAGGTAACTCTGCTTTTCTCTTGCTGCTTTAAAAATTCTCTATCTTTTACCTTTGGCATTTTAATTATGATGTGTCTTGGTGTGGTCCCCTTTGGGTCCAACTTGTTTGGGACTCTCTGTGCTTCCTAGACTTGTATGTCTATTTCCCTCACCAAATTAGGGAAGTTTTATTCCTCTCCTCCTTCTGGCATCCCTATTATTCGGATGTTGGTACATTTAAAGTTGTCCCAGAGGTTCTTAATCCTCTCCTCATTTTTTTCAAATCTTGTTTCTTCTGTTCCAAGTGAATGTTTATTTCTCCCTTTTGTTCCAAATAGTTTATTTGAATCCCAGCTTCCAACCTATCATTGTTGGTTCCCTGCATATTTTTCTTTATTTCGCTTTGTATAACGTTCACTTCTTCCTTTATTTTATGGCTATACTCAATCATTTCTCTGAGCACCCTGATCACCAGTGTTTTGAACTCTTCATCTGATAGGTTGGTTATCTCTCTTTCGTTTAGTTCTTTTTCTGATGGTTTGTTCTGTTCTTTCATTTGGGCCATATTTCTTTGCCTCCTCAACTTGGCAGCCTCCCCGTGTTTGTTTCTGTGTATTGGGTAGAGCTGCTTTGATTCCATGTCTTGGTAGTATGGCCTAATGTATAGGTGTCCTACAGGGTCCAGTGTCACAGCCTCCCCTATCACCTAAGCTGGGTACTTGAGGTGTGTCCTCCGTGTGGGCTGAGTACACCCTCTTATAGTTGAGCCTTGGTTGTTGTTGGCAGGTCAAAGGGAGGGATTTACCCAGGCCAGTCAGCTGCAAGGACCTGCTCCCTTCTGTGGAGGATCAGCTGTGCAGGGTCAGAGTGCTGGTGTTCCTATGTGGTCTGTAGCTGTCCATTGGATGCACTGGCCCTGGAGTTTCCTGGGCAATGCAGGCCAAGGTCAGCCTTCACCTGTGTTTTGCTTGGGGTGCCCTCTGTGAGCTATAAAGCAATCTGAGATGGCTGCTACTTGTCCTGGGCTCCCCGAGGCCAGCTATTGCTTATTTTATAGGATTTAGGAAGTTGTGAAGCGTGAGCCAAGACCAGCCATTCATATAAAAAAGCAGCTTGGGTGGGCCTGTAAGTTGAGTGGGATGGAGTCTCTGGGGATCTCCAAGGCAGGCCAAACAGTGTTACCCGGATTGATGGAGTCTCAGATATGGCACCAGCTTGCTGGCTCTGTGGGGGGAGGGTTTAGAAAAGACTGGTTCCAGACACTTCAGTTTTGCCCTGTATAACACTGGAGCCTTTAATGCTGTTACCCCAGTGCTAGAGCTCAGAGGGAGTGAGTCTGAGTAGGTGAGTCTGGCATGGGTTCTTTAAGAGCATCTGCTTGGAGCTCCTTCTGGAAGTTTCTTCCACCAAGTCAATGCCCACTGGTTTTTGTGGCCAGCACTGGAACCCTGGGATGGGGGGCCTGGTGTGGGGTTGGGACTCCTCACTCCTGAGATATCCCTCCTGAATTTTTATCCACCACATGTAGGTGAGAAACCAGCCCATTTTGCATCTGAACCCCTCCTACCTGTCTCGATGCATGTGGTTTCTTTAATTCCATAGTTAGACTTCCATTCAATTTATTCATGATGGTTCTGGCTGATGGTTGTTCTATATTTTAGTTGTGATTTTGATGTGGTTGTGCGAAGAGGTGAGCCATGTCTGCCTAGGTCGCCATCTTTTTCTTTCTTTCTTTTTTTAAAAATTGTTTTTCTATTATAGCTGTCCCATTTTCCCCCTTTGCTCTCCCCTGCTCTGCCCATCTCCCCCGTCTCCCACAGTAAATCCCCATTTAGTTGTCCATGTCCATGGGTCATTTATACTAGTTCTTTGACTAGACCCTTCCCCTTCTTTCCCTCCAGACAAGTAAAGCTGAAGGAGTTCATCACTACCAAACCAGTATTACAAAAAATGTTAAAGAGATTAAGAAGAAGAAAAAAATTAAAATATGAATAAGAAAATATCACAAAGAAAAATCTCACTGACAAAGACAAACAAATAATAAAAACCGTAGATTAACCAACATTTAAGTTAGTACAAAGGTTAAAATGCAAAAGTAGGAAGATCATGTGTAATTACAACAGTAAATTTTGGGATACACATATACACATACAAGTAGTAAAAAATAATGACAAAAACATAAACGTGGGGGGGTGAATAAAAATGATAGTGATTTTAGCATGTGTTTGAACTCAAGCAACCATCAACTTAACCCTTCGTAATTTGAAATTTGGATCAACATGAGAAAAAATTATATCAATATATAACCTGAGGTACAAAAAAAAAAGAACAAAACATAAAATATGAATTATTCTATTGTTATTTGCATTTATAGCCATCAAAAAAAGAGTCACCAGGAGCGATGCTGGTACTTTTGGGAAAATTTGTCAGCATCACTCACAGCGATGATGGCACTCAAAGGGTTAAAATAGACTACTATAAATGTAATTGGTGTGCATGAAGCACATTGTAACCACAAACCAAAAATCTCAAAAGATACACAAGAAATAAAGAGAAAGGATTCTAAACACAACACTATAGAACTTATCAACATACAAGAGAAGAGAGCAAGAGAACAAGAAAGGACAGAGAACTACAAAAATAATCAGAAAACAATTAATAAACTGGCAATAACTATATATCTATCAACAATTACTCTAAATGTAAGTGGATTAAGTGCTTTAATCAAAAGACAAATGAATAAAGAAGCTGTGGTACACATATATAATGGAATATTACTTGGCCATAAAAAATGAAATATTACTATTTGCAATGACATGTATGGCCCTGGGGATATTATGCTGAGTGAAATAAGTCAGAGAGTGAAAGAAAAATACCATATGATTTCACATATATGTGGAAGCTATAAAACAAAATAAATGAACAAACAAAATAGGAACAAGCCCATAGATACAGGAACAAACCGATGGTTGCCAGGTGGGAGGGATGTTGGGGGGGTTGGGTGAAAAAGGTGAAGGCATTAAGAAATAGAAATTGGCAGTTACAAAACAGTCACAGGGATGTAAAGTACAGTTTAGGAAATATAGTCAATAATATTATAATAACTATACAGGTGGGTGCAAGATTTATCGAGAGGAACACTTCATATGTTATATAAATGTCTAACCACTATGCTGTACACCTGAAATAAATATAATACTATATGTCAACTGTAACTGAAAAAAAAACAATTTTAAGTTCCATCAATCTTTCACCTAATGAAAAACATTGCTTTGATCGATTATTTCATTGTCTTATAAATTTGTGAGATTCTAATTCTGTCATTTCTCCTACTTTATTAGTGAGAATTTTTCTATAATAAATAATTTTCTCTTTGGACACCCTGAGCTACAGTTCATATACGAAAGGCGGAATAAGTGCTTGATTCCTCACCTTATTGTTTAAAGGTGACCAAAGAACTTAAAAAAAACTCACTGCGGACCTGTGGATTTGAGCATATTTGATGTATTTCAATCCATCGCATTCATTATTTCTTTTTAATTCCTCACTTCTAGGAGTTTCACGGAGACATAATTCATATACCACACAATTCACCTGTTTAAATTGCACAGTTCAATGGTTTTTAGTATATTCATAGAGCTGTGCAATTATTACCATATTATAATTTTAGAACATTTTCATCATGCCAAAAAGAAACGTTATACCTATTAGGACTCACTCCCCATTCCCCCTAAGTTTCCCATAACCTAGACTACCACAGATCTATTTTCTGTTTCTATGGATTTTCCTATTCTGGACATTTCATATAAATGGAATTGCACATGTGGCTTTTGTCTAGTTTCTTTTCCTTAGTATATTGTTTTCAAGGTTCATCCATCCGTTGGTGTTTTCCAAAAGTCGCCTTCATTAACATAAACCTAGTTGTGGTGGAAAGGGGATTGTTATGAATAACAATACCCATTTCACCTTAATGGCTCTGATGTGTTTTTTTTTTTTTTCAGGAACTGAGGACAAGAGGCCAAATGTTATAACAAAAGATGTTCCCATTGCTATAATGGTCAGGAAATTCCAAGGGTTTGGGGAGCTGTGAACTAGGAACTATGAATGAAGGCCCAGTATATACTCAAAATATATTTTGGTCATCTGAATAACCAAATATATATATATATATAATGACCCCTGGCTGGTTTGGCTCAGTGGATTGAGTGTCGGCCTGCGAGCTAAGTGTCGCTGGTTTGTTCGATCTTCCAGTCAGGGCACATCAGAGAAGGAAAACTCTTATTCCAAAAAACCTCCGCTGCCTTGCGGCATACCTCTTCAGGGGAAAGGCTAAGGGAGTAAACCCCGACAGAAAATCCGGAGCCGGAGTCCCTAAGGCGGTTTGACGTTGTAGTCAACACCGGCAACTCCTGCGGCGCACCTGAAGCCAAGCTGTATTGACTCCGTCTTTCCCTTGGATCCTTCAGCTGCGAAGAGAGGGGGGGTCTGCTGCATGGGCAACAGCAGACCCTCCATATCACCCTGCCCAGGCTCTGTAGCTTCAGCTTCACTGGAGAGGACACTCCAGCGCCATTGCAAGATGTCGATTCAACACGGGAGGAGACAGATACCATGTCACTCCCGAGTCGGACTGCACAGCCATTCTCGGCGGTGCAGATAGACTCTTAAGAAGCTACACCATCGTCTCTCGAGACGGACGGCTGCCGACAATATATATATATATATATATATATATAATAACAATAGCACAGAAACCAAAATCAAGTCCAAGCTCTTCAAGATAGTCTGTGTGCTCCACCACCAAAGACACAGTACGGCCTTGGAACAGCAGTAGATAACCCAGCACTACCAATTTGCTCACATGGAAATTTCCTTTGCCAAAAGATACAATCATTGGCTGAGTCAAAGTTCCTCTTTTCAGTATATATCAGGCAATGATTTTAGACTTAAGTGGCTTAATCATTACCTTAGGAAACCTAACATTTCTAGTGTTTTTCTTTAGGGTAGTTCACAAATGAAGTTTAAAACTTCCCACAAATATCATGTTTCGTTTATGATCCTTGGTCAATGTATCAATTAGGATTAGGTTCCACAGCATGTAAATTACAGTGGCTCGAACATAACAGGGGTTTATTTTTTTCCCATAAAAGGAGGTCAGGGATAGGCATCCAGGGCTTATATGACAGCTCTACACACATCTAGAACTCAGGCTCCTTCTTTCTGGGTCCCATCATCAAGTAGAGCATGAAGCTTGCTCCAACTCAGCCATTATTTCACATTCTAAGCAGTAGGCAGGAGGAAAGGGCAAGAACAAAAGGATAAATCACTCATATTGGTCACTTTCCTTTACAAAACTTTCTTAGAAGCCTCACACAATGACTTGGTTTTACCTTATTGGCCACCAAGATCTGTAGGAAAAGCTGGAAAAACATTGTTTTAAAGATGAGCATGGTGCCACCACGAACAATATAGGGTTTCTGTTAGTAATGAGGAAGGAAAGAATGAACAGTAGGTAGGCAGCTAGCCATCCGTGCTACAATCTGTAAATCTCAATAATTGTCAGTTTGTGAACTGTTTGTAATACTCTAAGTACTGCCACTTTAAGACAACAGAGATCATCCTGAGGGGTAAGGATGGGAGGATCTTCCATAGGGTTCCCTCCAACAAGATGGCTAGCCATAGCACTGTCCAAGGCCATCCAGGATGCTTCCTATTTTCTGCTACCTTGCTTTTCCCAACACTGTGAGCTCCCACCACCTCTCACAAGCCAGATATCTTGCTTGGATTTGGTGACTCCTCAGTCTGTCTCCACGCTAGGCTCCTGCTTGTGCCACTCAGCTTGGTGGCCTACTTACATCCCCTCACGTCTGATTTTAACTCCTATCTCATTTCCAACTTCCCCACTCTCAGCTAGTCCCTGACCCCTTGAAAGGGTGCAGCCTTCCATGAGGAATAAATTGCACTTGTGATGGCTATTACCATCTCAATCTATGTTTTTATCTACTAAATTGTAGCCCCCAAAGTTGTAGACTTTTTAATAACCAAGGGTAAATTGCTTAAGTGGAAAGCGCACCAAACTAGCAGGCAGGAAACATGGGTTATACACCTTCATTCTTTATTCTTCAACCAATAGTTAACTGAGTTCTTACTTTGTGTGAGTCAATCAATGGCCCAACGAGGCTTCTAATTTTCTCTGGGAGCTGGGGTATGTCACCTCATTTCTCTGCACATTTTTCTCCCTTGACTGAATGAACTAGAAGGCTATTTTTATTTGTATTCTAGAATCAGACCCTGAGATAAGGATTCAAATAAGTAGCTTATTTGGGAGGTGTAGAGACACTGATAAAAGAACTGGGAAGTGAAGGCAGCCAATAAAGGGCGTGCTATCAAGTAAATAACCACTGTGGGAACAGAGGTTTAACCCTGATGGGGCTTTACAGTGGGCAGTGTGGACACACACCACAGAGTTATTCCATCTTAGGGGCAGGGAGCTTCCATACTGAAACACCACCTGCAGCCAGTCATTGGTTAAGGCTATTGGGTGTAGGGGTTCAGAACGAGTCATCCCAAGATATGCCTCTGTGTTATGAGGATTTTTTTTTTGAGCTAAATGCAATGGAAACCCTGTGGGTTCAAGAAAAACTTCTCCCCTACCCCTACCTAGAAGAATTTAAAGATTTTAAATTAGGGCCTTTACCCATAATAAGAGATTATCAGAGATCAACTTTTTTTTTTAACCGGTCAACAGGGCATGGGGAACATTACTCAACATCTGCTCTTCTTATCATCCTACCGCCCTTCTGAAGCCCCGATCACCTTATCTTATCCTTAGCTCAGAATGCCAGATATACCCCATTTTCCCTTTCTGTCTCTGAACCTCTCCGGTACATGGGGTTCCTGTACAATACATATGTAAATTAAATTTTGTTATTTTCTCTTGTTAATCTGTATTATGTAGATTTAATTATTAGACCAGCCAAAAGAACCTTGCAGGGTAGAGTAAAATGTCCTTCTTTCCCACATGGGGCAGTGGGATTAATTTTCTGGCACTTCCACTTGCCTCTTGGCTAGCAAAGTAGGCCCTGGAAGCCAGAGAAAGCCCTCAGGAAAGAAATGCAGGTGATGGAAGTTGAAAGTTAGGCTTGTGCACACTGATGCAGTAAGGGTGAGGGAATAAGAGCAGGGCATCCAGTGTCTGCTACAAGAGCCTTCCTAGCTTTGACATTCTAAGATATGAATTTATTTTGCAGATGAAGAAAACTGTGATTGAGTGAGTTTCTCTTTTAAAATATGAAGAACTTCATGGGCAAGTCTGCTTATAATACTTTCTGCAGCATAAGGAGAATTACTGGAGTCAGTAAAATGAAAACTTGCATCATTGCATTAAAGGAGAATCACTTAGCAAACCTATAGAATATTTAGTGTCTGTGTTTTTCCATTAGACTGTAAGCTCCTTGAGGTCTGAGATAAATTTTAACTTATATAAGGGTCCCTTACAAATGTCAACAAGGTTGCTGATATGAAACAGGTGCTCATTAAATACTTTAATTAATCATTATTGATTAATGAATTAATCACTTAGCTCTAAAGTTTATAATACAACCTTTATTTTACAGCTTAAATAAACCTTTTATTTTAGAATAGTTTTAGTTTTAAAGAAAGTTGTGAAGATAGCAAAAATGGTTCCCATGTACCCCACACAGTTTCTCCCCTATTGTTAACGCCTTACGTTGCCATAGTACACTTGTCACAATTTATGAATCAATATTAATTCCTTATTAACTAAAGTCCATACTTAATTCATATTTTCTAGTTTTTCCCTATATTCATTTTCTGTCCTAGGATAGATCCAGGGTCCCACATTACATTTAGTAGTCATGTCTCCCTAGGCTCCTCTTGGCTGTGACAGGACTTTTCTTCTTGCTTTTGATGACCTTGACAGTTTTGAGGAGTACTGGTCAGGTAATTTGTAAAATGTTCTTTACTTGGAATCTATCTGGTGTTTTTCTCATTACACTAGGCTCACGTGTTTTTGGAAGGAAGGCCACAGAGGTAAACTGCCATTCTCACTATATCATATCCAGGGTACATATTATCAACACAACTTATTACTATTGATGTTGACCTTGATCACCTGGCTGAGCTAGTGTTTGTTAGGTTTCTCCACTATAAAGCTACCTCTTTCCCCCTTTCCATACTGTCCTCTTTGGAAGGACACTACTATGCACAATCCATACTTAAGGAGTGGGGAGTTATGCTCCAACTCCTTTAAAGCAGAGTATCTACATAAATTATTTGGACTTCTTCTTCATGGGAGCATTTCTTTTTCCATATTTATTTATTTAATCAATTATTTATATCAGTATGGATTCATGGATATTTGGGTTATAATCCAATACTACTTAATTTTGTTTCTCAAAGTATTCCAGATGTGGACCCTGGGAGCTCATTCATTTGACTCCTGTGTCCTTTTGATATAACCTCTAGAGCAGCGGTTCTCAACCTGTGGGTCGCGACCCCTTTGGGGGTCAAATGACCCTTTCACAGGGGTCACCTAAGACCATTGGAAAACACATGTATAATTACATATTGTTTTTGTGATTAATCACTATGCTTTAGTTATGGTTGGGGGTCACCACAACATGAGGAACTGTATTAAAGGGCTGTGCCATTAGGAAGGTTGAGAACCACTGCTCTAGAGTGTGTGTGTGTGTGTGTGTGTGTGTGTGTGTGTGTGTGTGTAGCACTTCCTTACCTACAAGATGCTCTAGGCTCATTTTGTATATTCTTTAGGAATCAATCATTTCTTCAAGGAGCCTGGGTTCCTTTTTTTAAATTAGAAAATGGTATTAGAAACCAAGATCTAGGCACTCAGTGTGTTCATTGCTACTGGCCTATCATTGCTTCTAGGCATGTTCTGCTAATGGAACAAGGAAGTATATGTGTGTATATTAAACAGTGTATATCTACGTATTTATAAATATTTCTATATGTATTACTTATCTCTATTAAGTTAAACATAATATTTTCATCTCCATGGGGATAGCTCCAAAATAATCCAGTACCACATGGATAATGCTGCCCTTCTCCCCTTGCATATCTGTAACCTCCTGCTCTACCCTTGAGACACATGGCTTCTATGATATGCCATCTATTTATTTAATAGTTCACTTCAAGTATACATATATAGTAACATTAGAATTATTAACTTGTACCCCTCATGGGAAAACACTTTATCAACCACAGTGTAGTGCTTATGTACAGTTCCTTTTGTATTTAGTCTTACAGTATCCACTCATTTCCAGAGTTACTTAGGTGAGCATTTTCCACCCCACCACCTTCAGTGAAGTTATTTCATACATTTGTGATGCAGTTAGATTTTTTATTCTATCCTGGGATTCCTTGGCCTCCTAAATGACTTAAAATTATTTTTTCATACATTAAGGTTTACTCTTTATTTTGTAAAGTTCTATGGGTTTTGACAAATGCATATTACCATATACTCCCCATTAATGGTATCATACAGAATAGTTTCATTGCCTTTGTGCTTCACATTCAACCCTTCCTCTTCCTGAAAGGTGACCACTGACCTGTTTAAGGTTTCTCTAGTTTTTCCTTTTACAGAATGTCATATAAATGGAATTATATAGTATGTAGCCTTTTAGACTGTCTAGTTTCACTTAGCAATATGCATTTAAGATTTGTCCACATTTTTTGCATGGTTTGATAGCACAGTTCCATTTATCACTGACTATCCATTCACCTATCGAAGGACCTTTTGGTTGTTCCAGCATTTGGTGATTTTAAATAAAGTTGCTATAAAAATTAATGTGCTTGTTTTTGTAATGGACCTAACTTTCAAAAATCAGTTGGGTAAATGCCTAGGAGCAAAATTGCTGTATTGTATGGTAAGACTACACTTAGCTTTGTAAGAAACTACCAAATGGTATTCCTAAGAGCCTGGACCATATTTGCATTCTCACTAGCAATGAATGAGAATTCCTGTTGTTCAACATTCTCATCAGCAATCGGTATTGTCAGATTTGCAGATTTTAGGATACAACTAGGTGTTTATTGGTATCACATTGTTAAATACAGTCTTTGGTAGCATATAATGTTTCTCCTGTTTTGATATTTTATGGTGCCTTCCCATTGGGGACTTACATCTGGGTTTCTTTTTTTTTTTTTCACATCTGGGTTTCTTGGTATCATTTATGTAATAAGCTTTTTACCTTTTCCAGATTTTTTGGTGGACAAAGAGCTGCCTTGGATACATCTTTAAGTGTACTGTGCATTGCTAATAAGCATACTGTAGCATTTCTCTATAATGAAGGTAGTACTTTCTCACTCACGGCCCTCAAGAAGCACAGGATTGAAGGTGCAATTCCAAGTTTTTGAGGAAATTGGCTAGTCTGAGCTCTGATGCCCAAAAAACTAAATTGCTCCAGAAACTAAAATATGGTTTGGTCAAAACAACTTTTGAACCCTTTCGCATTCATTTCTGCCAGGAATTCAAAACTCTGTCTTGGCCCAAAGTTATCATACAAGTAGCTGGGCAAATTCTTAGCCATTAGATGGCCTATGGAGGCTCACCAGTTCTCTCATCACTTTTCTTTCTGACCAGCTGGCCACGTCCACATGACAGTCCTAGGTGACTCCCACTACCATAGTTCATTCTGGATGTCCCACTTAAATATATTTTTATAATAAATAAAACACAGAAGATTACACAAAACAAATATAGAGAATAGTGAATTATTATAAGGCCACACTTTCACAACTACCATCCAAGTGAAAAAGTAGTCCTTGGCCAGCCACTCCAGAAGTCCCTCCATGTCCATGATCCTGATTTTTATAGTAATAATTTCATCACAGTTCTTTATGGCTTCATTATATGTGTGTATTCTTAGACACTCTAGCTGAGCCTTGTTCATTAAAAAATTATTGATTCATTTTTTTACTCTCTTTTAATCTACAGGTTCCTACTTCATCTCTTTCTTTTCCTTATAATTTACCAGTTGAAGAACATGGACAATTTGACCAATAGAGTTTCCTACAATTTGAATTGTGCTGATGGCACACTCATGTCACATTTTACATGTAGTTTGTCCCAGCTTTTCTTGAAAATAGTCAGTTGGATTCAGAGGTTTGTTCAGACTGAGGCTGGATTTCTTTTGCAGTGCTGAGTTCTATCTCATGAGATGCATAATGTATGGTTTTGTCTCTTTTTGTAATATTAGCAGCTGTTGGTTCTCATTGCCTAGATCAATTAATTTATTGAGCATTGCAAAACAGTGATAATCTAATTCTATTATGTTTTATTTCCACTTAGTAGTTTGGATAATTTTATAAAGTGATGCTTTCATGATATTCTATTTGGTTCCAAGTGATACAATTTACATAGGAAAAGAAGAATATATATTTAATTCTTTCCCTCTATTTATTTTCAGATGATGAATTGGTTGTCTTACATCCTCAAAGATGATTAGTTTTAAAATCTCACTATGAATTTAAAAATTTAAACATTTTATGAGTTTAAATCCAAAAGTTTACCATTTTAACCATTTAAGTGTATGGTTCTATGGCATTAAGTATCCATTGCATTTTAATCCTTACTGAAGCTCAAATTGTCTTATCTGTTCCATTTTTAAAAATCTTTAAATATTTCTTAGTCCAGAACCTGTTGAATGAAATTAGGAAAACACTTTTCTCACATTTGATTTCCTCTTATGTCCCTACTTTCCAATCAGCACAAGCAAACATGAGCCAAAGTGAGAAGCGAACTGCCCCACCTCGCAGATGCTGTCTGCAATGTCACAAGTTATGACTCACATTTAGCCCAGACATTGTAGCCAGAGTCAGCAGGAGGAGACAGGTTCTATAAGTGTGCCAGGGCTGAGGTTTTAAAATTAATACAGTTTAAACATTGATGGTGTTTAAATCTGAGCTGAGTTTCTTCTATCTTGCATATATGCTTTATTAAAATTCACCACAGGATTTCTGATGTATGAAAATATTTGAGTTTTGAATACTTGGACATTTTTAAAAATTGAAAAATATTGTATGTAGAATTTCCCCTTTTGAACTTTAACCCGGACTTCATCAGCCGAGCAGACAGCTGCAGAAAACTTGCACAATACAGTTGAATGGACAAGTTGTCCTAACCTTTATCCATTTCTCTCATTTTGAGTAAGTTGATTTCTTATTTTTACTTCCCCCCATCTTCCTTCTGGGCTTACCCACTCAGTTGGACAAATAGCTGGGAATCCAGCCAACACATGTACAGGGAAGCATTACTAGTTTCTTTGCTAAAGTCTACAGGAAAATTTTTCATAAGGAAATCAAAGCTCATACATAGTGACTTTCAGAAAAGTGGAACCAGCATCCATAAGATCCCTGCATTAGGCCCATCCCAAAGTGCTTTGAAAAGTATGATATATCCAAGTACTTCAATATTATGATACCACTATTGTAACAAGTATGGAGGGAAAAGCTGAGTTGGAGTAGCAGTGACAAGAGATTGGTGACCATGTGAAGTAAAATACTATTTTCAAGTCTATTTATTGAAAATAAAGAGTAAATAAAAATGATTAATTAATTTATTTGACAAATATATCTGATGTGCCAATTAAATACAAGTCCTGTGCCCAGCACTGGGAATATGGCTGTGAGAGGTCCTCATGGATCCAATGGTTGAGAGGGAGAAGTGACTAATGTCAAGAACTATGAAGGGTCTGTGTGTGTGTGTGTGTGTGTGTGTGTGTATTTTGCTTGCGTTTTGCTCTGGAGGGGGATATCATCTCTATTTTCCAAGCCTGTTAGCTATACAAACATCCATGAAGACAGACTGAAACAAGCCAAGGCCAGTCTAGATCAGCCAATAGGTAATCATTCCAAGACAGGTGAATGAACCTCAGCAAGACCAGCAGGGTTGCCTTGCTGGCCTCCAGCTGACCCTAGAAATGTGTGCAATAAGTTCTGTTGTATATCAGTGAGGTTCTTTGTTACACAGCATTAATGTAGCAATAAACAACTGATACCATCACCAATGGCTTCTCAATTCCAAAATCTAATTTATCTTTCCATTGTAAACAGAGCCCTCCTTCTGAAATACAGATCTTATCAGAGCATCTTCCTATCTAAAAGTCTTCAACTACAGATTGCAACCCCATACATGGAATCCAAAGTCCTTGCCGGTCTGATGCCCATTTTCTTTTTCAACTTCACCCTTCACCTCTCTTCCCTCCCATCCTATTTCTTGCTTCTGGCATTTCATTCACATAGACCACACAATTTTTTTCTGTTTTAAAATAAATGAAAACAAGTTCTTAAAAATAGTTTTAAGACTGTAAAAGTTAGTTAATCATTTTAGTAAATCTGAGAAGTACAGAAAAGTACAAAGATGATCATCAGGGCAACGTTCCCACAGATCTTTTTGCATATTTGCTGTATACTAATGTTACACTTTTTAAAAATTATCACTAGGTGTGAAGGTATTTTCTGTTTAGAAAACTTGGAGAAATAAAACCTTCAAACATCACCAATAATATTAAGAGATAAGCAAACTTAATAAAAGTTATTACAGTATCCATGATAGACAATGGGTTAATATCTTTACCACATAAGGAGTTCATACAAATCAATTAAAAAGTGTATATGCATTAATTAAAAAGGCAAAGAACAGAAACAAGCAATTTCTGAATAACTACAAATGGCCAAAACCAAGCCAAAAAACATAAAGAATTCATACAACTCAATAGCAAAAAAAAAAAAAAAACAAAAACAAAAACAAAAACGGGTAAAGGACTTCCTGAATAGACATTTTTCCAAAGAAGGCATATGAATAGCCAACAGGTACATGAAAAGGAGTTCAACACCACTAATCAGGGAAATGCAAATCAAAACCACAGTGAAATATCACCTCACACCTGTTAGAATGGCTATTATAAAAAAGACAAGAGGTAAGTGTTTTAGAGGATATTGAGAAAAGGAAACCCTCATGCACTGTTGTTGAGAATGTAAATTGGTGCAACCATTATGGAAAACAGTATGAAGGTTCCTCAAAAAATTAAAAATAGAACTACTATATGATCCAGTAATCCCACTACTGGCTATATATCCAAAGGTAATGAAGTCAGTATCTCATAGAGATGTCTGTACTCCCATGTTTATTGCATCATTATTCATAATATCCAAGATATGGAAACAACCTGAGTGCCCATTGATGGACAAATGGATAAAGAAGATGTGAGAGATATGTGTGTGTCTGTGTGTACAATGGAATATTATTCAGCCTTTAAAAAGGAGGTCCTGCATTTGTGGTAAGAATGGACCTGGAAGACATCACGCAATGTTAAATAAGCGAGATACCAAAAGAAAAATACTTTATAATCTTACTTATATGTATAGAAGCAGAGAGTAGAATGGTTGTTACCAGGGGTGGAGAGGTGAGGGAAATGGGGAGCTGTTGGTTTAGGGGCATGAAGTTGCAGTTTTGTAGGATGAATAAGTTCTAGAGATACAATGTACAGCAAGATGACTATAGTTAATAACACTGTATTGTATACTGAAAATTTGCTAAGGGAGTACATACACACAAATGGAAATTATATGAGGAGTTGGATGTGTTAATTAGCTTGGCTGTAGTAATCATATCAGCATGCATATCAAAACATCATGCTGTACATCTTAAATATATACAATATTTATTTTAAAATAAACCAAATAGTAATGACAAAATTCTCAATAGGAAATTGACTAAATTAACTGTGGTATATTCAATCAATGGGTTATTAAATGACCATTAAAACAGTAGAGCTGTAATTATTGACATGGAAAGATGCGTGGATATATTGTTAAGTGAGAAAAGTGGGATATAGAACAATGTTTCATATGGTCACACCTGGATATATCTAGGTGGCTATCTGCAATATTTATTTAAATATAACAAGACAGTGTGAGTGGTGGGATATCTGGGTGGGGGGATTATGTTGGATTTTTCTTTGTTTTTACTTTTTGTCTAAAATGAAATATGGATTACTTGTATATTTAATTAGGGATAAATGAAGGGTTGATTGGTGTTTTCTTTTCATTATTTTTAAATTATATTTTCTTACTTTTATTGTAGCCAACAGAACAAACAGTAGTTGTGCCATTTCAAAATTACTCTCAAGTTGAAAATCTTTAGCCCTTCCTTCACACAGTCCTTGGTGGCAGCCTGGGTCACTGAGCCCTGGATCTCTGTGAGGGGCTTTCAAGTCTTCCAAATATGGCACCTGTTCAGAGATGCCCATTTTGACTTTGGTCAAGCATAGTTCATCTGACAAGATTTTAGAATAAAGTTTGCTTGCTAAAGGGGGAAGGATTTAAAAATAAAGTGGTATGGATGCCAAAGGCTCAAATAGGATTTCCCATGGGAAAATTCTGATGTCTTTCTCTTCTAGAAATCATACTTTTTACCTTCTTTTAGCCTTCCTGTATTGTTTTATTATTGCATAAGAAATTAGTGTAAAATTTAGTAGCTTAAAACAACAATAATCATTTATTATCTTTTATGGTTTCAGTGGCGCAGGGCTTCAGACAGGGGATAGAAGAGACAGCTTGTCTTTGGTCTGCAATGTCTGGGCCTGAGGTGAGAGCACTCAATAACTGGGAGCTAGAAGCTTCTGAATGGTCACTCACTCACATACCTAGTGGCTGATGATTTGATGGCTGTTAGAACAACTATGTTGCCTCCTCATATGGCCCATATAGCATGGTAGCTGAATTACAAGAGCAAGTATCGAGAGAGAGAGAGAGAGAGAGAGAGAGAGAGAGAGGGAGGGAAGGAGGGAGGGAGGAAGAGGGAGAGGGAGAGGGAGAGAATATCGAAGCTGTGTTCTTTTTATGACATGGGCTTGGAAGTCACATTAGCATCATTTCCACCATACTCCATTGGTGGTGTCAGTCACGAGCCTCCACCCAGATTCCAGAGGAGGGAACAGAGACCCTACTCCTTGGTGGGAGGGATGTCAATGTCACATTGAAACAAGAGCATGTGAGATGGGATACATATATTGATGCAGCTATATTGGGAAAATACAATGTTACACTTTCCAAATTTCTACAAGAACTTTCTTGGGTCTTCTATCTATATTTATAAAAAAGAAATTAAAAACTCAAAGGACTTTCTTCTCTTTCTTCTTTCCCTCCACTTTTTACCTCGCTCCATCTTGTCCTTCCTTCCTTTCAGTTATAAACAGCACAACCATCGGTGAGTTATTTCACAGTGAGAAACCTTGCCAGCAGGGTCATTCTTGATGGTCTGCCTGGCACTCCCTAAATAATGTTTTTTGTTTATGTTTACATTTTATTTTCCACATTGCTACATGAGGGCTGTCTTTACAACCAGTCTTTTGTCATATCTTACCCAATTATTTTCAAAAAAGAAATTATAACACAAAAAAAAATTAAAATTGGGGACAAATTATTATTTAACATGCTCACTATGTGCCAGACACTGTTCCAAGCAGACTCTTTACAAATATTAACTTGCTTAATATTTATATCATTATTCTCAATTTATAGATGAGGAAACTGAGGCACAGAGAAGTTAAGTAACCTGCCTGAGGTCACAAAGCTATCACATGGCAGAGCCAGGTATCAAACCCAGGGCATCTGGCTTCCAAATCTGTATTCTTAACCACCATGGCATATTCTCTCTATCATTGTCCTAATCCATCAGCCCTTTATTAACTTGAGCAATAAGAAATATATAGCTTCTGAAAAAAACAAGAACTTTCAGATGTACAAAAAAATGGGAAGCTAGGGAATACATCTGGGTGCCTGGGACAGGCCTAGGAGGGAGCGGTTTGTAGGAGCCTCAATCCTGACCCAAGCAGGTCAACAAGAATGGTATCCCTTTCCCCCTTACTCCGCCCCAGGCTGCCCTCTAACTAGGCTGACCACTCCTAACAGTTCTTTGCCCCAGAGTGACTGACTAAGACCAGGGACAGTAGTTTGCTAATGTGGTGAAATGTACAAGAAGTTAAAAGCATTTTGTTAATATTTATAATAATTTTCTCATAGAACTTCTGTAATGAGGTATTGCAGCTGGAGAGAGACAAAGAGATTTCAAGTGACTTTCTCACATCTCATAGTCAATGGACTTCTGAGAAGTGGACAAAATTCTGCAGACATCAGGCCTCTGACTTTCACCAATGCAAAGTAATCTCCTCTGAACAGCCTCTCCCAACAATATCAGGTTTCCTCAGTCGAGTATTTAGGAGGCTGCTGGCAAGTCTAATCAGCAGGGACATCTTAATAACTGAAGTCACATTTGATGGAAAAACTCACAAAGAAGCTTTGGGTGATTGAGGGCATCTTGTCAGAATTCTGGCTTCAAACATGCGTGATGCCACATATTTGGAATTCTGTGATGAGAATGCAGAAATATTTCAATAAAGTATCAGAGAAGTTTATCTAATTCTTCTAATACAGTATTTTCTATGGAGAAACAAGTGTTTCCAAAGGAGAAACAAGTTTTCTATTAGCTGAAAAGCACCATTTGTTCAAAACAGTAAATTAGTACTTATTATTGGTATAAACAAAGATATAAAAATGGATCCTTGAGGCAGACTTTCAGGAAGCCAGGGGCAAAGGAGAAAAAGGACAGAGGAACTAAAAGAGAGAGAAATTTTAGAAAAATATGCAGTTACGCCTTGAACATTTGCCAGGGAAAGCTGGGTAATGAAGGATTCAAAATAAAAGAAAACAAGGTAAGGGAAGTGCTACAAGAAATAAATTGCTGGCAATGTGGTCAATATAAATGAAAAGATCCAAATCTTGTTGTGGGTGGAGGTGGGGACTTGTGGACAGCTGGCTGGTGTCGGATTCAGGGTAAAAAAGAAAAATAACAGCAAAGAAATGAGCAGAAAGGAAAAAATGAATAAGGAGTGAGAACAGAGAAGAAAGAAAGCACACTGAACAGGCAACTGACCAAAATAGACATGTACAGTGCCACCTGAAAGGAAAGGGGGAGAAGGGGCCATTAACAGTATGCAAGCAAAGGAATTTGAAGAGAGATTATTTTAATTATTAAAAAATGGAGGCCTTTCAAATTACCTGAAAATTCTATCTTTGTGAATTATAGAGGACAGAAGCTCTGGATGTTGTCACAAGGATGACTGACTCCTATGATCTATCCCAGAAGTCAGCTGCCTGGCAAAGCCAGTGGGCAGGGTCCTGACTGCCATTTTTTAAGTGCTCCAAAGGCTTAGAGTGGTGGTGTCAGTGAGGCTGAGAGAGGAGGGAATGTGTGAGGCCATAAAGAAACCATTGGGATGGATGAGTGTGTTGGTTGGCAAGAACCCCTGACCACCTGGCTGTGGATGTCAGAGTAAGGGGTCAGCCTGGCCTAACTCCTGGTCTCAGAGAACTTCATCCCCTTCTGCTAGGACTACTTGATGTCCATCTGTCAGGGCAGCCTTCCCCAAACTCGAGGATAAATTCTGGCTTTAGGCTGGACTATCTCAGGAGCCCTAGCCCTATATGCTGGGATCCAGAAACAGGGCATCCTTGCTGCTTATGTCATCTTGATCTTGGGCTTTTTGTCTCTCTAACTGGAGGACAGAGTTCTACTTTTGCTTCTCTTCTGGTGGATTTGTTCTCTGTATTTAAGGTTCTGCCTTGAGTACCTGTCTGATTCTTAAAACCCTCTAAGATTGGGGGCCCTGACTTAGTCTTGGTAGGCTCCCTTACAGAGTCCAGAGTTGTGCTCGAATGCCTTCCCAGTGATTGGCCCCAACTACTGGAGACAGACGACTCTGTTACTCGCTGCTCATCTGCCCTCTTGGCTCTCTAAGCATCACCTGTGCTTGAATTCCCAGGACGTGTCTGAGCACCTTTGGGGACATTTTATTTACCCAAAGGTGGCCATCCTAATGCCGGCTAGATAGATCACACGGTCAGCTGTCAGGTGCGATGGGCTGTATGCTATATTGAACTGCTCTTGTCCTAGAAGCTGGGTCTGTGCCCCACGTTCCCACAGCTGAGTCTGTCCCATGAGCATATGTGCTGTTCCAGGGAGTAAGGGAACAGTTTGAAAGGTTATTCCACCCAGTCTGTTCCATTTTATTGCATTGAACCTGGTCATTCCAGGTGGCTTTTTGATCTAATATATATTAGTAGAATAGTATTCTATTTTACTAATAGGGTTGTACAGGGGTGGGCAAAAGTAGGTTAATAATAATAATAATAATAATAAATAATACAATAATTACAAGTGAATAATAATAAAAGAATAAACTATTTCATGTACTCACAACTGTAAACCTATTTTTGCCCCACCCTGTATATTTAACTACACTAGAGTCAAGAAGAGACTAGAGTTTAGAATTCAAAGATGTGGCAGAGAGATTGTCAGTGCCCCCCTCAGAGCCCCTTGCCACTCCCTCTTCCAAGTCTAAGGCTTTCTCTGGCAAGCACCTGTGACTCAGCCTGTGCACTTTCTCTCAGCAATGGACAGGGTGGGGCAGGCAGGAAATGCCAGGGAGTTAACACCCTTAGGAGCAGCATAGGAGTTTAAGATAAATACCTTAGCTTTGTTTCTTCATTGTGAGAAGGTGACTAGACAACCCCAAGGTGTGTTCTACGCTCTTTTTCAGAGTTCGCCAGTGGGAATTGGATCTCTGTTGTCTGTAACTGTAACCTGCTCAATAACACACTCCTTTACTTCCTTCTTTTCACCATTTAATTTTACCACTCATCTCCTGGTATCTCCTAGGATTACCTTCCCTCACCCCCAAAATTTGTGCTCAAATCCTTGTCTTGGGGTCTGCTTCTGGAAGAGTCCAAACAAAGACGAGAGGTCTCATATTCGAGGTTACAGATTAATTGTTTTTCCTGAGAAGGCACACCTGCTTTGAACACTAGCATAGCATACTTTTTATAATATATTATGAGAGGAAAAAAATACCAAAGTCCTCTGTGAATAGCACTTCTTATCTGGGTCATGTGGACTCTATTGGCCTTTGAGATGTTAATAGGTGTTATGAGATTTTGGGGTCAAATATACTTAGGCTAAACAAAATTAAGCAGATTTCTTCACTTCAGTACTGCTATAGCTATTAGGGAATTAATAGGCCTTGTAAATTTACAGAATTACAGGCTACAAGGTTCCAAAATTCCCTGGCATCTCAGGGGATACAGTTTAGGAAAGTCCTTGATGCCCAAACTACAGAATTAAGACATAATGTTGAGAAGTACATGATGTTTTTCTCCCTCCCTTCCCCTCTCTCCAAAAGTAAATAAATAAAATCTTAAAAAAATAAAAGAATTTAAAAAAATACAATCAATAGAGGTTACAAAAAATTAGAATTATCTGACAAGGATTTTAAAGTAAGCACGATAAAAAATGCTTCAATAGTAATAAACATGCTTGAAACAAGTGAAAAAATAGGAAGTCTCATCAAAGAAATAGGAAGTCTTCACAAATAAATACAAGATATAAAGAATAATCAAATAGAATTTTTACAACTGAAATAAAAAAACACAATTAATGGACTCACAGCAGAATGGAAATAATCATAATCTTGAAGATATAAATAGAAATTACACAATCTGAACAGAAAAAATGAACAACAAAAAAGAACAAAGCCTCAGGAATACATAGGACTATAACAAAATATGTAACTCTTGTCATTAGAGTCTCAAAAGGTGAGGGGGAAAAGTATTCAAAGAAAGAATGATTTCCCAAATTAGGCAAAAGATCCATAGATTAAAAAGGTAAGTGAACCTCAACTAAGATAAATCTTAAGAAATCCACGCCAAGACATGTCATAGTCAAACATCAGAAAGCTAAAAACAAAGGAAAATTCTTGAAAGCAGCTAGAGAGAAATGAAACATTATCTGTATGGGAAAAACTATTAGGATCACAGTGGAATTTTCATCAGAAACTGTGGAGGCCAGAAAGAAGTGGCACAGCATTTTTAAGGCTGAAGGGAAAAAAATGTCAACCTTGATTTCTATATGCAATGAAAATATACTTAAGGAGTGAAGGGAAAAACCAAGACAATCTCAGATGAAGGAAAATGAAGAGAATTTGTTGCCTGCAGATCAACCCTAAAGAACAGCTAAAAGAAGTTCTCTAAACACAAAGCAAATGATAAAAGAAGGAATCTTGGAATATCAGGAAGGAAGGAAGAACAAAGGAAAGAACAAAAATATGAGTAAATACTAACAATTTTTCTTCTCCTTTTGAGTTTTACAAATTATGTTTAACATTTGAAGCAAAAATTATAGCATCTTATATGGTTCTAAATATATGTAAAAGAAATATTTAAGAATTATAAGTTGGAGAGTGTAAAGGGACACAAGAGGAGAGATAAGGTTTTTACTGGTAAAATGATGATGCTGATAAGACTGTGCACTTGAGAAGAATGTGTATTCTGTGGCTGTTGGGTGGAATGTTCTGTATATATCCATTAGGTCAATTTGATCTATACTGTTGTTCAAATCTCATTTCCTTGTTAATTTTCTGTCTGGATTTTCTATCCATTACTGAAAATGAGTCATTAAAATCTCCCATTATTTTCACATTGCCATTCTCTTCAGTTCTGTCAACGTTTGCTTCCATATATTTAGGTGCTCCGATTTGGATGTGTGCATATTTATAATTGTTATACCTCCTGGTGAGTTGACCCTTTTATTATAATGTAGTATCCTTCTTTCTTGCTTGTGATAGTTTTTTTTTAAAGTTAAAGTCTATTTTGTCTGATATAAATGTAGTCACCTCTGCTCTCTTTTGGTTATCATTTGCAAGGAGTATTTTTCCCATACTTTCATTTTCAGCCTATATTTGTCCTTAAATCTAAAGTGAGTCTTGTAGACAGTATATTGTTGGATCTTATCTTTTTTTATCCATTCAGCCACTCAATGTTTTTTGCTTGGGAGAGTTTAATCCATTTACATTTAAAGTAATTATTGGTAGGGAAAGAGTCACTACTTACTGCCTTTTGATCATTGTTTACTGTTTATCTCTTTTGTCCCTCTTTTTCTTACTGTCTTCTTTTATGTTTCATTGATTGTATTTTATGGTGACATGCTTTGATTCTTTTTAAATTTTCTTTTGTATATCTTCTAAGGTATTTTCTTTGTGGTTATCATGAGACTTACATGAAACATAGTTATAATAAGCTATTTTAAGTTGATAACTCCAATCCGATATAAAAACTCTACACTTCTGCTTCTCCACCCTCCACTTTTGTTATTGATGTCAGAAGTAACATCTTTTATATTGTGTATCCATTAATATAGTTTTATAATTATAGTTACTTGTTATACTCTTGTCTTTTAACTTCTATGCCATAATTAAAAGTGTTATACTCTTATGCACCATAGTTACAGTATTACAGTATTCTCTACTTGTCTATATATTTACTCTTACTAGTGGTCTTTATACTTTAATATACTTTTGTCTTGCTGTTTAGTGCATTTTGTTTCAACCTGAAGGACTCCCTTTAGTATTTCTTGTAGGATTGGCCTAGTGGTGATGAACTCTTTCAGCTTTGTTTACCCGGAAAAGTCTTTCTCCTTCATTTTTGTTGGACAGTTTTGGTGAACACAGTATTCTTGGTTGACAGTTTTTTCAGCACTTTGAATATATCCCTTCTGGCCTGCAAGATTTCTGTTGAAAAATCCACTTATACTCTTATGGGGGTTCCTTTGAATGTGATGAGTTATTCTTCTTTTGGGGCTTTCAAAATTCTCTCTGTCCCTGACTTTTGACAATTTGATTATAAAGTGTCTTTTAGGATTCTTGAATCTGGATACCATTTCCTCTCCCAGATTTGGGAAGTTTTTAGTCATTATTTCTTTAAATCAGTTTTCTGCTCCTTTCTTTCTGTTTTCCTTCTGGGACTACCATGCCTATATTGACCTGCTCAATAATGTCTCATAAACCCCTTAGGCTTTCTTTACCCTTTTTCATTTTGATTCTTTGATTGGGTTATTTCAAAATGAACTATCTTTTGAAGTTTTCAGTTCAGTTATTGCATTCTGCATTTCTAAAACTATGTTTGGTTATTTTTTATATTACCTATCCCTTTGTTGAAGTCATTTTATTTGTGCATCATTTTCCTGAGCTCATTGTGCATCTTTATGATGGTTATTTTGTATCATTTGTCAGGTAATTCATATACCTCCATTTTTTTAGGGTCAGTTTTTGAGATTTATTTTATCCTTTTGATTGGACTATTCCCCCCTATTTCTTGATGTTCCTTGTAATTTTATGTAGCTATCCATTGATATTTGAAAAAAATAGCCACTTCCTCCATTCTTTACACACTGGCTTTGTATAGGGAAAGACCTTCAACAATCAGCCTGGTTAGAGATTATGGGGGCCTCTCAAACCTTTTCTGTGGATATGTCTTCTCTAGGCTTGTGCATCTGATTTCTAACTAGAGGGATTTGCTTATAACCTGTCACTTACTCTGGTGTCTGTCTGCTCTACTGTGGGTCTTCTGAAGCAGCAACATGCCAACTAGTTCTTTTTCCTAGAATTCCCCAGGCACCCAGGTCCTGTCAGCAGCTCAAGTTGTGCTAGACAGAAACTGGTCCCTTGAGAAGTACCCTAACAAGTCAGAATATTGGGTGTATGTTTCCACGCTTCTTTTTCCCTCCTGAAGGAGAAGCTGCCAACCCATATTGACCTCTGTCTGCTGTACCACAGGCCCTCTGGAGCACCAACGGCTGCACTGATCTTTTTTGTTCTCAGCAGCCCCCAGGCATCTAGAATATGCTAGGTCCCATCTGTGCTCTGAGACAGAAACCAGTCCCTTGGGTGGCCCCCTGAAAAGCTGGGATATTGGACATATATTCCAGTCTTCACTTCACCCCCGAGGGAGAGGCTGCTAAACTGCATTGGCCTCTGTCTACTGTACTACAGGTCCTCAGGAACAACAGCATACTGCTCAGCTCTTTTTTGTTCTCAGCAACCCCAGACATTTAAAATATGCTGGGTCCTGTCAGCTCTCTGAGACAGATGAGACAGAAGCCAGTTGCTCACGTAGCCCCTGAAAAATCAGAATGTTGGATGTACGGTCTAGTCTTCTCTTTCCTTCCCCAGGGAGAAGCCACAAGCTGGAAGCTTCCTCACAATTATGTGGCTCTGTGCTGGAGGGAGAGACTATGGGGAGAGGGTGCCATGAAATTTCCTACCAGCTTCAATGTAGTGATTTCAGGCTTTCCTGGGCTACAAGAACCTTTTAACTGGTTTCTGGATTTCTCAAAGGGAAATCATTCATGTATTGTTGTTGAATTTGTTTCTCCTTGGTAGTTCCCAGACAATGACTGAGTATGGTGGGAGTACTAGGCCCTTGCCATGACTGTGCAATATGGAACTCCTATAATGGGCAATCTTTGCTTGGAGCTCCCTATTGTATTGGCTAAGACTGTCAGATCTTCGTGGCATCCCCTCCCCCTTCAATCTTTCACAGGGTAGATTACCAATAAATATCTTCACTTCTAACTCTGTCTTAGCATCTACTTCCTGGAAAACTCAACTAGTAAGCAAGTATGAGATCAGTCTTACTGCTCTGCTTCATAGTCTTCATTCTTTTTTTTAAATTTATTTTTAGTGTTTTTCTATTACAGTTGTCCCACTTCTTCCCCCATTGCTTCCCTGCCCACCCCTTCTCCCACAATCAATCCCCACCCCGTTGTCTATGTCCATTGGGTCATTTATACTAGTTCCTTTACTAAACCCTTTCCCTACTTACCTGCTTCTCTCACAGTCTTCATTCTTGGCTGACACTGTTCACTTAATGAACACCCTCTGGGGAAAGTTGTTCAACTGGTCTCTTTCCAATCCATCCTGCACCATCACTAACACTAATTTGCTTATGGCAAAGACTGGCCAGTCATTCACCAAATGTATCTGTTCCTCTTCTTGGGAACATTACCATATTACATTTCCCATCCTCTTTTCCAGTAAGGTGGATATAAAAATAATACATTCATTTTCTTCTATTGATATTTGTAATGAATCAGGGATGTTGGAAAGAACATATGATGGGCTTTGAGATGTATGGTCAGTGTTTCCTTTATCTTAGTTCTCTCACCTAGAAGGGGCCACATTTCAACAAGCTGTTAAAAATGGACTCTGAGAGACTAGGTGGACAGATATGCCCTTGAATGGCAAAGTAAGATAATATCCTGTTGGTTTGCAAGACCTGACTAGGAACTCTTTAATTGGGTGAAGAGGGATTGAGTTATTCATCAGCACCACCATCTGGAGGTAATATTAGAGTGTTCATTACCACAGGGCTTCATTAACAGAAGCATCTTAGCTTATAAGGCCCCGCACAGGCTCACTCCAGAGAAACCCATCTCCCTGTGGTGCTTGCCCATGAACGCTGAACCAGTTATTGTTCTGCAGTGACACCTTAGGCACTGGTTATGAAAATTGAAAATACTACTTACCTTCTCTGGGAATGACTTATATCCCACTGTTCTAACCTGTGCCAAATTATCAATGAAGCTTTAAATGTCTTAATTAGTAATGTTATTCCAGAGGCATTGATATTGAAGAAGAACACTATTTGTGGCAGGTCTTATGATCCTCCATCTGCCCCCAGATCCATGAAATTTATCACCTAACCATTGCAGCATCTTCTTATTCTCACATAAGCAATATTTTATAGTATAATTTCTATAGTAATAGCTGACAAAATGACGGAAGTTAATAATCAATCTAAACTTTCCCTGGAATGGCACCAGCATTTTTGCTTTTGTTTTGCTATTGTTATGTTGGCAGTTTCATTTAACATTTCATTTTCTTTTATGAGTCACTTTTTTTATTTTTTAAAATATTTTATTTATTTTTAGAGAGAGGGGAAGGGAAGGAGAAAGACAGAGAGAGAAATATCACTGTGAGAGGGAAACATTGATCAGTTGCTTCTTGTACGTGTCCCTACTGGGGACCAAACCTGCATGCAACCCAGGCATGTGCCCTGACCAGGGATCGAACTGGCAATCCTTTGCTTTGTGGGACAACGCCCAACCAATTGAGCCACACCAGTCAGTTCTCATGAGTCATTTGAGTCATTTTAAAATAAGGTCAAATGTTTGGCCACTTTGAAATTTTCCTTTTCCTTTTTAAATTATCATACATTAAAAGAGACTTTTTTTCTTTGGTATACAATTCTATAAATTTTAAACCATATATAGATTTCTGTAACCACCACCACCATCAAGATACTGAATAGTTTAATCACTGCCATAACTTCCTGATGCTGCCCCTTTAAGTCATACCCTCTCACCCTAAACACCATTGTTCTGTTTTCTGTATCTTTAATTTTATATCTTTGAGAATGTCATATAAGTAGAATCAGACAGTATGTAACCTTGTGAAACTGACTCCTTTTACTCAGCACAATGCCTTTGAGATTCATCCAAGTTTTTGTGTGTAAAATGGTTTATTCCTTTTTATCGCTGAGTAGAATTTTATTATTATGTATGTATCACATTCAGTTTGCTAATCCATTCACCGGTGGAAGGACTTTTGGCTTGCTTCCAGTTTGGGGCAAAAGGAATAGAGGAGATATAAAAATCAATGTACATGTTCATTTCTCTAGGGAAGAGGTTGACAAACATCTTTTGTAAAGGTTCAGGTAGTAAATATCTTAGGCTTTGTGAGTCACTTATAGCCTAGGTAACATATAGTTAAAAAAAAGAAACTCTTTAACATTGTAAAAAGCATTCTTAGCCTGTTGGTCATACAAAGGTAAAACCTTTGCTTGATTTGATCTAACTGCCTTAGTCTGGTGATTCCTGCTTTAGGGCAAATACCTGGGAATGAGATTGTTGTGACAGATGGTTAAGTGGATGTTTAATTTTATAAGAAACAACTGCCTTGTTTTTCAGAGTGGCTGTACCACTTTGCATCCCTATCAGCATTATATGAAAATTGCAAGTTATTCTACATTATTGGCAGGACTTGGTATTGTCAGTATTTTTTTTTTTTTTTTTTTTTTTAGTTATCCTAATAGGAGTATGGTAGTATCTCACTGGGATTTTGTTTTGCATTTCCCTAATAGCTATTGACGTTGAGCATTTTCCCTGTGCTTTTTTGCATCTATATATCTTCTTTGGTGAAAGTTTGTTTATGTATGTGTCCTGCCCATTTTCTAAATGATTGTTTTGTTCCTGTTGTTTTAAAAAATATATTCTAAATACAAACCCGTTGTCAGATTTGTAGTTTGCAAATACTTTCTGCCAAGCTACAGTTTGTCTTTTTATTCTCTTAAGAGGATGGTTCACAGAGAAAAATTCTAATTTTGATGAGGTCCAATTTATCAATTTTTCCTTTTATGTATTGTGTTTGTGGTGTCAGTCTAAGAATTTCCTGACTAGCCCTAGGTCTTAAAGGGTTTCTCTTAATTTTTCCTTAGTGATTTATAATTTTTCATTTAAGTCCATATTTCATTTTGAGCTATTTTTTGTATGAGATGTGAGGTTTAGATAGAGATTTTTTTAAATTAATTTTTATTGGTTTTGCTATTATAGTTGTCCCAATTTTTCCCCTTTGCTCCATACCACCCAGCACCCACTAAGCCCTCAGACCATCCTCACACCACTGTTCATGTTCATAGATCATGAGTGTAAGTTCTTCAGCTACTCCATTTCCTATACTGTACTTTACATCCCCGTGGCTGTTCTGTAACTACCTTTTTGTACTTCTTAATCCCCTCACCTCTCACCCATTCCCCGACACCCTCTTCCATTTGGCAACCATCAAAACACTCTCTGTGTACATGATTCTGTCCTTGTTCTTGTTTAGTTTGTTTTTTAGATTCAATTGTGATAGATATGTATTTATTAACATTTTATTGTTCATAGTTTTGATCATTTTCTTTTTCTTAAATTAAGTCCCTTTAACATTTCATTTAATAGTTTTACCTTGTCTGGGAAGCACTTTATCTGCCCTTCCATTCTAAATGTAGCTTTGCTGGGTAGAGCAATCTTGGCTGTAGGTCCTTGCTTTTCATGACTTTGAATATTTCTTGCCAATCCCTTCTAGCCTGCAAAGTCTCTTTTGAGAAATCAGTTGGTAGTCTTATGAAAACTCTCCTGTAGGTAACTAACTGCTTTTCTCTTGCTGCATTTAAGATTCTCTCTTTATCTTTAATCTTTGGCATTTTAATTATGATGTGTCTTGGAGTGGCTTCTTTGCATCCATTTTGATTGGGACTCTCTGTTTCCTGGACTTTCATGTCTATTTCCTTCACGAAATTAGGGGAGTTTTCTTTCATTACTTTTTCAAATAGATTTCCAATTTCTCACTCTTTCTATTCTCCTTCTGGCACCGCTACAACGCAAATCTTGGAAAACTCAAAGTTGTTCCACAGGCTACTTACACTGTCCTGGCATTTTGTAGATTTTTTTTTCCTTGCTATTCTGATTGGTTGTTTTTTTCTTCCTTATGTTCCAAATCATTGAATTGATTCTTGGCTTCATCTACTCTAATGTTGTTTCCCTGTAAATTGTTCTTTATTCCAGTTAGCGAATTCTTTGCTTCTGACTGGATCATTTTTATGCTGTTGAGGTCCTCACTAAGTTCTTGAGAATCCTTATTACCAGTGTTTTGAACTCTGCATCTGATAGATTGCTTATCTCCATTTTGTTTAATTCTTTTTCTGGAGTTTTGATCTGCTCTTTCATTTGGGCCATGTTTCTTTGTCTCCTCACTTTGGAAGCCTCCCTGTGTTTGTTTCTATGTATTAGGTAGAGCTGCTTTGACTTCGTGTCCTGGTAGTGTGGCCTAATGTAGTAGGTGTCCTGTAGGGTCCAGTGGCACAGCCTCTCCTATCACTCAAGATGGGTACTCAAGTTGTGCCCTCTGTGTGGGCTGAGTACACGCTCCTCTTTTAGTTGAGCCTTGACTGCTGTTGGCAGGTCACTGGGAGGGATTTACCCAAGCCAGTCAGCTGCAAGGACTGGCTGTGATCACTGACCACCAACCTCCATCCTCTGTGGAGGATCAGCTGTGCAGGGGTAGGGTGGTGGTGCTCTGACATGGTCTGTAGCTGTCCACTGGGTGTGCAGGCTCTGGGATTTCCTTGGTGGTATGGGCCAAGGTCAGCTCCTGCCTGTGTTCTGCCCAGGGCCCACCCTGCATGAGCTATGAAGCAATCTGAGATGGCTGCTACTTTTGCTGGGCTTGGAGATTCCCAGGCAAAGGTATCTCCAGGCAAAGGTAAGCTCTGAATCTAGGCTGGCTGCTGCTAGTGCCAGGCCTGGAGCCACTTAGCAAGGGGTACAGGGGACTCACTGAAATCAGCTGTTGCTTATTTGATAGGACTTAGGAAGCTGTGATGCATGAGCCAAGACCAGTCTTACATATGGAAAAGTCATGGTTAACAGTTTGGGCGGGCCCATATTTTGGATGGGATGGAGTCTCAGGGGATCGGTAAGGCAGAGCACTGTTAACCTGGTTGATGGAGTCTCAGATATGGCACCTGGCTGCTGGCTCTGTGTCTATCGGGGGAGGGTTCAGAAAAGGGGCAATGGCCTCTGCCTGCCTTTCTGTCTGAGGAAAACTGTCCCTCAGCTCTTGCCTTGGTGCCAGACAATTCAGTTCCCCCATGTATGCCACTGGCGCCTTTCAAGCTGCTACCCCAGTGCTAGAGCTCAGAGGGAGTGAGTCTGAGTAAGTCCGTGTGTAGGTTCTTTAAGGGGAACTGCTTGGGACTCCAGAAGTTTCTTCCACTGACTCAATCACCACTGGTATTTGCAACCAGAAGTTATGGGACTTATCTTCCTGGTACTGGAACCCTGGGCAGGGGGGCCCAATGTTGGGCTGGGAGTCCTCACTCCTGAGATATCTCTCCTGAATTTTTATCCACCACATCTGGGTGAGGGACCAGTCTGTTCTGTGTTTGCATCCCTCCTACCAGTCTGGATGGAATGGTTTCTTTAATTCCATAGTTGTCAAACTTCCATTCAACTGGATTTCTGAAGATTCTGAGTGATGGCTGTTCTATAATTTCGTTGTAATTTTGATGTGGTTGTGCAAGGAGGCAAGCCATTTTTCCAGGTTGAGATTTTTTTTATCCCTCTCCCCTAAAGAGGTATCATGTTGATATGGCCATTGTCCTTCTACCAAATCACCTTGTTGAAATTCAGCTGTATACATTTCTCTGGATCTATTTCTGGCTCTCTATTTGTCCCACTGATCTATGTGTCTATTAATCAATGTATCTATTCCCTGTAAAATACCACACAATTTTCATTACTGTAGCTATGTAGTAAGTCTTAAAATGAGTTAGTGTGTTCTTCCAACTTTATTCTTCTTTTTCAAAATTGTTTTAGCTATTCTGGTTCCTTTCATTTTCCATATAAATTTTAGAACCAACTTATTTATATCTAAAAATATTATGCTGGGATTTTGATTGAAATTGTGTTATATTTACAGATTAATTTGGGGAAATTGACATCTCTTCTATGCTGAGACCTTCAATTCATGATGCCAGCATGTCTCTCCCTTTATTTGTCTTCCATCAGCTTTTTATAGTTTTTAGTATACAGATCCTATACATGATTTGTTGATTTACACTTAGATATTTTGGTTTTGGAGCTATGATAAGGTATTTAAAAGTATTTTGGTTTCCAAGCCACTAGTACATAGAAACATGATTGCCAGATTGTTAATATACCAAATTATTGCGTGTTGACCTTGTATCCCGTGACCTTGCTAAACTTTCTTACTCTAGAAAAAAATTATTTGGGGATTCCTTTGGATTTTTCTCCCTACACAATCATGTTTCTTGTGAATAAGAGCAATTTTATATCTTTCTTTTCAATATGTATACCTTTAATTTCCTTTTTCTTACCTTATTGTAATGGCTAAGACTTGAAGAATGAAATTGAATAGGAGTGGTGAGAATGTATTTCCTTGCCTTGTTCCTAATCTTAGAAGTAAAATGTTCAGCCTTTCTTCATTAATAATGACATTTGCTATACGTTTTTTTTTTTTTTAGACGAGTAAGTTTCTATTTTTAGTTTGCTCAAAGGTTTTTGTTTTCATGAATAGATGTTGACTTTTGTCTAGTAGTTTTTCTACATCATTTGGTGTGATCATGTGATTTTTACCAATAGCCTGTTTATATAGTGGATTACACTGATTTTTGCACATTGGATGAGCCTTGCGTTCCTAGGATAAACTCCACTTGGTTAAAGGGTTTACTTTAAATATTCCTAGACTTGATTTACTAATGTTTTCTTTATGATTGTGTATATGGTCACAATGCATATTAGTATGTTGTTTTCTTTTCTTGCAATGTCATTATTTGGTGCTGGTATCACAATAATGCTGTCCTAATAAAATAAATTGGTAAGTGTCCTCTTGTGTTTTCTGAAAACGATTGTGTCAAAGTGGTATTTATCCTTTAACTGTTGGTTAAAATTTGCCAGTATAACTATCTGACATGGAGCTTTCCTTTTTCAAAAGTATTTAAACATGAATTTACTTTCTTTAATAGTTATTGGACTATTTAAGTATTGTTTCTCCTTGAGTGATTTTTGGTAGTTTTTGCTTATTGAGGAATTGGTCTATTTAATTTGTCAAATTTTGTCCATAAAACTATTCATAATATTCCCTTATTACCCTTTTAATGTATATAAGGTCTGTAGTAATAGTCTCTCTTTCATTTATGATAATGATCATTTGTGCCTCTCTCTTTTCCTTGTAAGTTTTGTCAGATCAATTTTATTGATTTTTTTCATAGGATCAGTTTTTGTTTCATTGTTTTTGTTTTCAATTTGATTTCTGCTCTTATCTTTATTATTCCCTTCCTTCTGCTTGTTTTGGGCTTCTTTTGCTTTTCTTCTAGGTTTTCTTAGTGCGGAAGATTAAATTACTGATTTGAGATCTTTTATCTTTTCTAATACTAACATTTGATACTACAAATATCCATCTAAGCACTTATTTAGCTGTATCCCACTAATTTTGATAAGTTGTAGTTTCATTTTTGTTCAGTTAAAATATTTTCTAATTTGATCTGAGATCCATGAATTATTTAGAAATGTACTGCTTAATTTCCAATTGGAAACTTTTCTGTTATCTTTCTGTTATTGATTTTTAGTTTGATTCTATTATAGTCAGAGAACATACTCTATGATATCAGTTCTTTTAAATATATTGAGGTTTGTTTTATGACCCAGGATGTGGTCTATCTGGATGACTGTTCATGTGTACTTGAAAAGAATGTATTCTGCTCTTATTTGGGGGATTGTTACATAAGTATCAATCAGACCATTTTTTTAATAGTGTTGCTCAGTTCTATATCCTTGCTTAGTTTCTACTAGTTCTGTTGATTATTGAGAACAGTGTTGAAGTCTCCAAATACAATTGTGCATTTCCCCCTCTTGGTTCTCTCAGTTTTGCTTAATTTATTTTGAAACTTCATTTTTTATTGGTGTATGTAGACCATTCACATTTAATGCAGTTACTGATATGCTTGCATTCAGGTTTGTTATTTTATTATTTATTATCTGTTTGTTCATTCATTTTTTTCTTTTTTATTTCCTGCATTCTTTTGCATAATTTGAACATTTTTTATATCTCTTTGTATATATATTTTTGGTGGTTGCTCTTGGGATTAAAATATACATACTTAAGTTTTTACACCTTACTTTGAATCAATATTTTACCACCAAGTAGAATGTAGAACCTTTACCACCATATAGGTCACTTCACCGTCCTCCCTTTATGCTGTAGTTGTCTTATATACTATATCTATCTACATTGAAAATCCCATCAAACAATGATATAATCTTTGCTTTCAATCATGAAACATACTTTAAAGAACTTGAGAGAAGGAGATTGGCCTATTTTTTTTAACCAGGTATTTACCATTTCTATTGCTCTTTCTTCACTCTTGATGGTCCAGGTTTTCTTCTACTATTATTGCCCTTCTGTCTCAAGAACTTCTTTTAGCAATTCTTTTAGAGAAATTGTGCTGGCAATGACTTCTGTTAGTTTGCCTGAGAACATCATTGTTTTACCTTGATTTTTTTTTTTTAAGTTAGCTTCTTTATTTTTTACTTTTCAATTACAGTTGACATTCAATTTTATTTTATATTAGCTTCAGGTATATAGCATAGCAGACATTTATATAATTTCCAAAGGGGTCACCCCCTGGTAATTCTAGTACCCCCTGGTACCATACATAGTTATTACAATATTATTGACTACAGGGTGGGACAAAAGTAGGTTTAGAGTTGTTCATATGGAAAATAATACAATAATTACTAAATAATAATATAAGAATAAACTGTTTCATGTACTCAAAACTGTAAACAAACTTTTGCCCCACCCTGCATATTCTGTATGCTGTTCTTTACAACCCCATGACTATTTTGTAACTACAAAAATACCACATTTTAGCCCTGACTGCTGTGGCTCAGTGGATTGAGCACTGGCCTGTGAACCAAAGGGTCGCTGGTTCAATAAATAAATAAAAATCTTTTAAAAAATACCACATTTTAAAATTCACCTTTCTTTGATATCTGGTGTTCAAGAGTTTTTATAAATTACTGTCCACTTTATTAGGTCTTCTATAAATTGTCTACTTATTATATTTTTGCCTTTTATGCTATAAGGTAGGTACTGTGTTTTTTAGAAGATTTTATTTATTTATTTATTTAGAGAGAGGGGAAGGGAAGGAGAAAGTGAAAGAGAGAAACAACAGTGTGTGGTTGCCTCTCGTGCACCCCCAGCTGAGGACCTGGCCCACAACCCAGGCATGTGCCCTGACTGGGAATTGAACCAGTGAACCTTTGGTTCACAGGCCGGTACTCAATCCACCGAGCCACAACAACCATGGCAAAAATGATTTTTTCTTATCATTAAAAAAATTGACTTATAGGAAGTCTTGATCATTTTTGGTGATGAACTGTTGTTCTGTTATACATGTCGCAAGGAGTTTCTTTCATATCAAGCCTGTCACTTATTTGTCTTTAACTCTGTTTATGGAATATTTTCCAACAGAAGTTTAAATTTCAAATGCAATCAGATTTGTTTGTATTTTCTTCTATAATTTCTGAGACTTGTGCCTTGCTTATGAAACTTTCCCACCCTGAGATCATAAAAATATCCCCTTACATTTTCTTCTAATGTTTTTATTTATTTTCTTTTAATCTTTTCTATTTTTTAATTGAATTTATTGGGATTACATTGGTTAATCAAATTATATAGGTTTCAGGTGTACAATTCTATAACATATCATCTGTATATTGTATTGTGTGGTCACCACCCTATGTCATGTCTCTTTCCATCACCATTTATCCTTCCTTTACCCTCTCCTGCCCCCCACAACCCATATTTTCCTCTGATAATGACCATATATCATCTTGATTCTTTTAAAAAAGATTTTAGTTATTTATTTTTAGAGAGTGGAAAGGAGGGAGAAAAAGAGGGAGAGAAACATTGATGTGCGATAGAGACATCAAAAGGTCATCTTTCACATGCCCCCAACTGGGGACCTGGCCCACAACCCAGGCATGTGCCCCGATCGGGAATTGAAACAGTGATCTTTTGGTTCTCAGGCTGGTGGTCAATCCACTGAGCCACACCAGCCAGGGCTCATTTTGATTCTAGAAGAATAATTTCACTGGACATAAAATTCTGTGTTGACTGTTCTTTCAATATAAAAACCTTACGCCCCTTCCTCCTCATCTCCATGGTTTCTGATAAGAAACCTGTAGTCATTCAAATAGTTGTTCTTCTATAGGTAATACTATATTGTTTTGCTTTCTGCTTTCATAATTTTTTCTTTGTCTTTAGTTTCTAACAGTTTGATTATGATGTATCTTGTTTATCTTGTTTGTATTTACCACATTTTTTTTTTAATCTGGAGGTTTAGGTCTTTCACAAAATTGGGAAGTCTTTATCACTGTTTCTTCAATTGTTTTTTCAGCACCACACTCTTTCTCCTCTCTTTTTAGAACTCTGATGACATGTTAGCCTTTTTTTATTCTCCCAAAGTTCCCTGAGGTTCTGTTCATGTTTTCAACCTTCGTTCTCTTTGTAATTCAGACTAAAAAAATTTCTGCTGACGTACATTTAAGTTTAGTAAGTCTTTCCTCTGTCATCATTCTGCCACAGAGCTACCAAGCTCATCCTGTAAGTTTTTTACTTAGGTTATCTTATACCTTGAGGGGCTCTAAACTCTGAACCAAATTTTGCTGTTCAGAGTTCAGCTTTGTCCTTTCTGTCTTCCACAAAAAAAGCTGGTCTTGGAAAATCAATCATCATTAAAATATTAGCAATAATAAAAAGGAGCCAATATAGGAACTTTACAAAAATATTCATAAGAATAGAGGTCATGGCCAAGAAAAGGCAAAAGAGCACACACCAGAGTAGTTTGTAATGCAAAGAAATAAAAATCATGATCAAAGATTATATAGGAATTCAAAAAATGTAATAAAAATGAAATCTGTGTATCAGCAGCTTAAAAAAGATAAGAAATAGGACAAATGAGATAAACAATGAGGTAGCAGTGGTCAAGAAATAAATGGAGAAATACAGAGTAAAGAAGAAATGAAGGTCATATTATAAACAGCAAAAATAAAAAGAGATATTGCTTGGAAAAAAAGCCATGGGCATGAAAGAAAGGCTTGAGAAAAGTGAGCAAAATGAATGAAAATATAATTAATAGTTTTTGAAAGTTTAAAAGGATTAAAAAGAAAATGACATACACAGAGAACAAAGGAGATCTACCAATGATAGCTGTTTCTGAAGAAAAGAATAGATTAAATGGAACAACAATATCAAAAATATTGTTCAAATATGTAATTCAAGTGTTCTTCCAGAAATAAGACTTGAATTTTAGCTTGAAAGAACAAATTTCTCTCAGGTAAAATTGATACTGGTATAGTAACGTCAACACATATCCTAATGAAGTTAATTAACTTCAGATATAACAAATCCTATGGAAATCCTTGCAAATAAACCAAATCACTTGTGAATGGTAAAAAAATTCATCTGACTTCCAGTCTCGTCATAATAGCATCCAACATTAGAAGATGGGGGAGTAATGCCTACCAAGTGTTCAGGGAAGAAGAGTGTGTGCCAAGTCAGACTACCATCCAAGTATAATGACACAAACAGAAGCTTTTAAAGTTCCCAAGTGCCTTTCTTGAAGACACAGCTGTCTGATAGATTTTTACCAACAAATATAATAACAAAAGTAACTAGAAGTGATCAATATGTCGATTAAAGGCTAAAGCAACTAGAGAAAGAGAATAGCATGTAAATATATTTTTTTCTTTTATTATTTGGTTTTTCTTTTTTTTTTTTTTTTCTTTTTTTTTTAAGTATATTTTATTGATTATATTGTTACAATAGTTCCAATTTTTTTTTCCCCTTTGCTCCCCTCCGCCCAGCACCCCCCTTCCCCAACAATCCCCTCTCCAAGTCCATGCCCATGGGTCGTACATACAAGCTCTCCCGCCTCACCCTTTCATATATTCTTCGTCTTCTTTTTTTAAAATTAATTAATTAATTAGTTAAATATTTTAACAATAAAAAATAACAATTCCTCCCTCTCAGACTTAAGACCCTTTACAATCTTATAAAGGACAATGGATGAAGGTCTCGAGCTCCTCTAGCTGCTTCAAGCTGGACATGGTCGTCGTCCTACCTACCCGTGGGTCAAGAAATCCCTAATAAGAGTGGGGATGTGGAGGGGAGGGTGGCCTTCCCACAAGGGGAAGGATCGTGCAGACTCCAGGTTGGTTGGCTGTCTCTGGACAACGGCATGCTTGGTTTGACAGGCTGGCATCCTTGTTGTATTCTGGGGGCAACAGGGTTAAAGGACATCATTTAATCCGTAACCACTAGATGACAAAAGACAGGTATTAATTTTTCAATGTCCCACATTAGGGAAAAGAAGGGCTTCTTTATTATTTGGTTTTTCAATTACAGTTGTCCCATTTTTCCCCCATTGCTCCCCCCCACCCAGCCCACCCCTTCTCCCACAATCATATCCCTCCCCGTTGTCCATATCTGAGTCATTTATACACGTTCCTTGACTAGACCCTTCCCTTACTTATCTCCCTTCTCTCCCTCCCCCCTCCCCCCTACTGACTACTATTCTACTCTTTGTCCTATTTAGTTCGTTTGTGTTGCTCTTTAGTTTCCTGTATTAGGTGATATCATGTGGTATTTTGCTTTCTTTGCCTGGCTTATTTCACTAAGCATAATTCTCTCTAGTTCCATCCATTTTGTTGCAAAGTGAAGGAGTTCCTTCTTTCTTTCTGCTACATAGTATTCCATTGTGTAAATGTACCACAGTTTTTTGATCCACTCATCTACGGATGGGCATTTAGGCAGTTTCCAGTACTTAGCTATTGTAAACAGTGCTGCAATGAACATAGGGGTGCATACGGTTTTTATTTATTTATTTATTTATTTATTTATTTTGGTTTTTCAGTTACAGTTGTCTCCTTTTCCCCTAATTTCTCTCCCCCACCCATCCCAACCCCTCTCCCGCAATCATATCCCTCCCCATTGTCCATGTCCATGAGTCTTTTATGCAGGTTCTTTGACTAAACCCTTCCCTTACTTATCCCCCTTCTCTCCCTCTCCCCTCCCCCCTATTGACTGCTATTCTGCTCTTTGTTCTATTTAGTTCCTTTGTTTGTGTTGTTCTTTAGTTTCCTGTATTAGGTGATATCATATGGTATTTTTCTTTCTTTGCCTGGCTTATTTCACTAAGCATAATTCTCTCTAGTTCCATCCATGTTGTTGCAAATGGCAGGAGTTCCTTATTTCTTTCTGCTACATAGTATTCCATTGTGTAAATGTACCACAGTTTTTTGATCCACTCATCTACAGATGGGCACTTAGGTTGTTTCCAGCACTTAGGTATTGTAAACAGTGCTGCAATGAACATAGGGGTGCATAAGTTCTTTTGAATTGGTGTTTCAAGATTCTTCGGGTATAATCCTAGTAGTGGAGTCGCTGGTTCAAAAGGCAGTTCCATTTTTAATCTTTTGAGGTAATTCCATACTGTTCTCCATCGTGGCTGCACCAGTCTGCATTTCCACCAACAGTGCAGTAGGGTTCCCGTTTCTCCACATCCTCGCCAGCACTTGTTGCTTGTTGATTTGTTGATGATGGCCATTCTGACTGGTGTAAAATGGTATCTCATTGTGGTTTTTATTTGCATCTCCCTGATGGCTAATGATGTTGAGCATTTTTTCATGTGTCTATGGACCTTCTGGATGTCCTCTTCGGAGAAGTGTTTGTTCAGGTCCTTTGCCCATTTTTTAATTGGGTTGTTTATTTTCTTGATGTTGAGTCGTATCAGCTCTTTATATATTTTGGAAATCAGTCCCCTGTCTGTGATGTCATTGGCAAATATGTTTTCCCATATGGTTGGTTTCCTCTTCATCTTGCTGATGTTTTCTTTTGCTGAGCAGAAACTCTTTAGTTTGATGTAATCCCATTTATTTATTTTTTCCTTTATTTCTCTTGCGTTAGGAGATGTATCCGTGAAGAGATTGTTACGTGAGATATCTGATATTTTCTTGCCTATGTTTTCCTCTAGGACTTTTATGGTGTCACGGCTTACATTTAAGTCTTCGATCCATCTTGAGTTTATTCTCGTGTGTGGTGTAAGTTGGTGGTCTAGTTTCATTTTTTTGCAGGTCCCTATCCAGTTCTCCCAGCACCATTTGTTAAAGAGGCTCTTCTCACTCCATTTTATGTTCCTTCCTCCTTTATCAAATATTAGTTGACCATAGAGGCCTGGGTTTATTTCTGGACTCTCTATTCTGTTCCACTGATCTATATGTCTGTTCTTATGCCAGTACCAAACTGTTTTGATTACAGTGGCTTTGTAGTATTGTTTGATATCTGGTGTTGTGATTCCTCCTGCTGTGTTCTTCTGTCTCAAGATTGCTTTTGCTATTCGGGGTCTTTTTTGGTTCCATATGAATTTATGGAGTATTTGTTCTAGGTCTGTGAAATATGTCATTGGTATTTTAATAGGGATTGCATTGAATCTGTAAATTGCTTTGGGTAGTATGGCCATTTTGATGATGTTGATTCTTCCCATCCAAGAACATGGTATTTGCTTCCATTTATTTGTTTCTTCTTTAATTTCTTTCTTCAATGTTATGTAATTTTCAGAGTACAGGTCTTTTATCTCTTTGGTTAAGTTTACTCCTAGGTACTTTATTTTTCTTGTTGCTATAGTAAATGGTATTTTGTTTTTTGTCTCCGTCTCTGCTATTTTATTGTTGGTGTACAGAAATGCCTTAGATTTCTGTATATTTATTTTGTACCCTGCAATTTTGCCAAATTCACTTATTATATCGAGTAGTCTTTTAGTGGAGTTTATAGGATTTTCTAGGTATACTATCATGTCATCTGCATATAATGAAAGTTTTACTTCCTCTTTCCTAATTTGGATGCCTTTTATTTCTTTTTCTTGTCTGATTGCTGTGGCTAGGACTTCCAACACTATGTTGAAAAGGAGTGGAGAGAGTGGACAACCTTGTCTAGTTCCTGAGTTCAGGGGGAATGCTTTCAGTTTTTTTTTTCCATTGAGTATGATGTTGGCCTCAGGCTTCTCATATATAGCCTTAATTATGTTAAGGTATGCTCCCTCTATTCCCATTTTGCTGAGTGTTTTCATCATAAATGGGTGTTGTACTTTATCAAATGCTTTTTCTGCATCTATTGATATGATCATGTGATTTTTGTCTTTCATTCTGTTTAAGTGATGTATTATATTTATTGATTTGCGAATATTAAACCATCCTTGAATTCCTGGGATGAAGCCCACTTGATCATGATGTATGATCTTTTTGATGTATTGCTGGATCCTGTTTGCCAATATTTTATTGAGGATTTTAGCATCGATGTTCATCAGTGATATTGGCCTGTAGTTTTCTTTCTTTGTTGTGTCTTGACCTGGTTTGGGGATTAGGATAATGCTGGCTTCATAGAAAGAGTTTGGGATTTTCCCCTCTTCTTGGATTTTTTGGAACAGTTTGAGGAGGATAGGAGATAGCTCTTCCCTGAATGTTTTGTAGAATTCGCCTGTGAAGCCATCCGGTCCAGGGCTTTTGTGTGCAGGGAGATTTTGGATTATTGTTTCAATTTCCTTTTTTGTTATTGGTTTGTTGAGACTTTCCACTTCTTCTTGATTCAGTTTTGGAAGGTTGTATGTTTCTAGAAATTTGTCCATTTGTTCTAGATTGTCAAATTTCTTGTCATACAGTTGTCTGAAGTAATTTCTAACTATCATTTGTATTTCTGAGGTATCAGTCGTGATTTCTCCTCTTTCATTTCTGATTTTGTTTATTTGTGTCTTCTCTCTTTTTTTCTTGATTAGACTGGCTAGAGGCTTGTCGATTTTGTTGATTTTTTGGAAGAACCAGCTCCTAGTTTTGTTGATCTTTTGGATTGTTTGTTTAGTCTCTATGTCATTTAGTTCTGCTCTGATCTTGATGATTTCATTCCTTCTTTTTGCCCTAGGCTTTGTTTGTTGTTGTTGTTCTAGTTCTTGTAGCATTATGGTTAGGTTTTTTATTTGAGATTCTTCTATTCTTTTCAGATATGCCTGTATTGCTATGAACTTCCCTCTCAGGAATGCTTTTGCTGTGTCCCACAGGTTTTGGGTTGTTGTGTGCTCATTATCATTATTTTCTAGAAATTTCTTGATTTCTTCTTTGATGTCATTGTTAACCTATTCATTATTTAATAGCATGTTATTCAATCTCCATGAGTTTGGGTGTCTTTTATTTTTTTCTCTGAGGTTGATTTCTAGTTTCAAGGCATTGTGATCTGAAAAGATGCTTGATATGATTTCAATTTTCTTGAATTTGTTGAGGCTTGTTTTGTGACCTATCATGTGGTCTATCTTTGAAAATGTCCCATGTGCACTTGAAAAGAATGTATATTTTGCTTCTTTGGGGTGAAAAGTTCTATATATATCAGTTAGATCCATGTGGTTTAGTGTGTTGTTCAATGCCTGTATATCCTTGGTGTTTCTTTGCTTTGATGATCTGTCTATTGTTGATAATGGAGTGCTGAAGTCCCCTACTATGAGTGTGTTGTTGTTGATATCCTTTTTGTGGTCTTCTACTATTTGCTTTATGTATTTGGGTGCTCCTATGTTGGGTGCATATATGTTTATCAAAGTCATATCTTCTTGATGGATTGTTCCTTTAAGTATTAAGAAATGTCCTTCTTTGTCTCTTTTTATTGCCCTTGCTTTGAAATCCATTTTGTCTGATATGAGAACTGCTACCCCGGCTTTTTTTTCCGGTCCGTTTGCTTGGAATATTTTTTTATATCCCTTTACTTTCAGTCTGTGTAAATCTTTTGTTTTGAGGTGTGTTTCTTGTAGACAGAAAATATGTGGGTCCTGTTTTCTTATCCATTCTGTTACTCTATGTCTTTTAATGGGAGCATTTAATCCATTTACATTTAAGGTTATTATTGATGTGTATTTATTCATTTCCCTTTGTACCTCTGTTCCTCTCCTCTCTTGTTGTTTTCTTCTTTTTTCTTAGAACACTCCCTTTAGCATGTCTTGCAATGCTGGTTTGGTGGAGATGTATTCTTTTAGTCTTCCTTTGTCTGAGAAACTCCTTATTTTACCTTCCATTTTGAATGAGAGCCTTGCTGGGTAGAGTATTCTTGGTTGTAGGCCTTTGTTTTTCATTGCTTGAAATATTTTTGACCATTCACTTCTGGCTTGTAATGTTTCTGTTGAGAAATCAGTTGATAGCCTTATCGGAGCTCCCTTGTATGTTATTTGCTGTTTTTCTCTTGCTGCTTTTAGGATTCTCTCTTTGTCTTGGAATGTTGCCATTTTAACTATGATGTGCCTTGGAGTGGGTTTTTGGGGGTTCCTCTTCATTGGAACTCTCTGTGCTTCCTGAACTTGTATAACTTTTTCTCTCGTCAGGTTCGGAAAATTTTCTGTCACTATTTCTCCTATCAGTTTTTCAATTCCATGCTCCTTTTCTTCTCCCTCTCTAATTCTTATGATCCTGATATTATTTTTTCTCATGCTATCCTGTAATTCCCTTACATCTTGTTCATATTTTTGCAATCTTTTTTCATTTTGCTGTATTGTCTGGGAGTTTTTCTCTACATTATCTTCTAACTCACTAATCCGATCCTCTGCTTCGTTTGGTCTGCTTTTGACTGATTCTACTGTGTTTTTCAGTTCAGAGATTGCATTCTTAAGTTCTTCCTGGTTCTTGTTAACAGTTTCTATGTCTTTTTTTATGCTGGTGTAGTTCTCTGCAAGTTCCCTGTAATTTTCTTGGAGCTGCTGGTAACTTCCTTGAAGGTTGTCATAGTTGATTTTAAGGATGTCGAGTATATTGAGCTTCTTTACCACCATTGTTTTGAATTCCATGTCTGACATTTGGGCTATGTCTATTTCATCTTTCTCTCTTTCTGAGGATTCCTCTTTTCTTTTCATTGAGGGGTTATTTTTGCGTCTTACCATGTTGGATTCTTTTTGTTTGTTTTTATTTATTTATTTATTTGTTTTTTTTTAAAGGGGGGTAGTCTGCTTTGACTTCCCTCCTTTGTGGTGTGAGATTCTTTATCGGAGATCTGGCGGTTTCAGTGGTGCAGTCTCTTTGATATCCTGAGCCTGATGTTCTTGAGTTACCCTTTATGTTGTTTGTTTATACTGTTTGGTTATATTTCAGATGTTCTTTGATAGGATCTTCCTTCTGGCTAGTTGGTTGACAGTCACTCTATCCGCTTTGTCTTGAGTTCTTTTGTGGATATGCTGTTAAAAACATAAACACACAGCCCAGACAGGATACCCACACCCTCAAAAAGTATCCCCCACTCTATCCTGCTATCGTCAGCCAACGAGCCCATATTAATATAAATGTAAAGAGATTAGAACTTTTATATTATAAGAAGAATAGATAAGAGTTGTTTTGGGGGATGAAAAATATAATTTTTGATAGAGGGGGGTGATAGATTAATAATAGTTGAGACTGTGCAAGCCAGTAGGTAATATTTACATTGTATGTTAATAAAAATAGAAGAAAAGGATAGAAAAATGCATAATATAGTAAGAAAGTGGGATTGTATTGTATTGGGTTTATATAGTAATTATATTCTATTATTAAGAGTGATAGGGGGGCTAAACTAGACATACAAACGAATAAACAATGAGTGAAGAGAAAGGATGAGAAAGAGAGGTTATATGCAACACGTTAGAGATAAAGTTTGTTATTCTTTTTGGAAGAGGAGAAAAAAAAAACACCCCCCCAAAAATCCCAAGAAAATAGAAGAAAAGAAGAAAGAAAGAAAGAAAAGAAAGAATATAGAAGAAAGAAAGAAGAAAGAGAGAGAGAAAGAAAATAACCACAGAACCCCCCCCCAAAAAAAAAACCCAAAAGGGAAGAAAGGAACAAAGAAAGATAGAAAAGAAAGAATAAAGAAGAAAGAAAGAAAGAAGAGAGAAAAAATTGAAAAAAAAACTATACCCCCCAACCCCCCCCAAAAAAAAACCCAAGAAAAGAATAAAGAAAGAAAGAAAGAAAAGAAAGAATTAAGAAGAAAGAAAAAGGGAGAAAAAAATTGGAAAAAAAAAGAAAAAAAAATATACCCCAAAGCCCCCCCCCCAAAAAAAGACCCAAGAAAAGAATAAAGAAAGAAAGAAAAGAAAGAATTAAGAAGAAAGAAAGAAAAAGGGAGAAAAAATTTGGAAAAAAAAAAAAGCGATGTTTTTACCCTGTTTTAGCCTTGGTGTGTTGCCTTCTTTTTCTGCGTCTGCAGCTGGTCTAGTGTGGCAGGTCAGAGGTTCTTGTTTCTTGCAGCACTGGTGTGCGCCTGCAGTTGCCGCAATGGCGCGTACCCGCTGTTGCCGGCATGGCGCGCTCCCTTGCTGCCCAATGGAGCTAGTTGAGGTGCCCTTGCGCGCGAGCCCCTGCGCGCTCGGGTGGCCCCGAGAGTTTGCCCCGCGGTTGGAGCCTATTGTTGCCGGGCCGAGGTGTTTCTGTGTTCGCGCCGAGGTGCACCTGCGCGCGTCCCTGCCCGGGCGGGCGGCCCGAGAGCTTGCCCCGGGATTGGCGCCTATTGTTGCCGGGCCGTGGTGGTTCCGCGTTCGCACCTAGGTGTCCCTGAGTGCGTCCCTGCACTCGCTGTGGCCCGAGAGCTTGTCCCGGGATTGGTGCCTATTGTCCCCAGGCTGAGGTGTTTTCGCGCTTGCGCGCCGCCCCTGCCCTTAGTCCCGCTGAGCCGAGCTCCAGGAGTCGGTCTCTCGCCTCTTAGGGCAGGGCCGCAGACACTTGTGCTCAGTGGAAGTGAGCATCCGTGAGTCGCTGCCTCCTGCTGTTCCCGTGCTGCAGCCTCCCGCCGCCTTCCCTCACCCCTATGGGCGGGCACAAACAGAGCCTGTGCTAGTGGTCTGCTTTCTGGCCTGGGGCCCTGCGCCCACGGGAGCTGTCTAGGGGTATCTGCGCACGGTTCTCTGCCTGTTCAGTGGGCCCTCCCTGTGCCCGTTGGGGCACTGATCTTATGTCCGTTGGGGAGTGTCTGAGGGACGCCTGGACTCCCGGCCCCGTGCACCTGGGCCAGTGAGTGAGAGCACTTCCCTATGTGTGCCCCTGCGACCCAAGGGTAGGGTTGGGGAGTGGATGAGCGCGCCTCTGCGCCTGGGCTCCTCAAGAATGGCCTACCACCCCCAAACTTTCCTCCCCTCTCCACTGTCCACCAGAGAAAAATATAAAGGAGAATTATGTTCTCACTTGCCCGGCAGCACGCTGTCTCCTGTCCTTCGGCGCCAATGCCACTTGATCAAGTCCAGTCTCTGCCAGCAGGCAGAGATCCGCTCTCCTCCCGACTCCCTTCCAGGGCAGCCTGTGGTCGCCAAAAAGCCTTTGTGTGCTTCCCGCCGCAGCTCGGGCAGCCGCCCCAGTCAGGAATCCCGTTTCGTCCCCCTTTCCTCCGCTATCCTCACTAAGCAGGTTGTTCTCAGATGGATTTTCTCTAATCCAGCAGTGCCTTGGCTCGACTCCTGCCAGTGTCCAGCTGCTCACTGAGATGTTCTATCTGCAATTAGTCCAAACTACAGACGGGTCTCGGGAGCCTGAAACCGCAGCCTCTCCTCACTCCTCCGCCATCTTACCTCCTCCCGCATAAGTTTTTTTTGAATTAGGGTTTTAGGATTTTTCGGGTATAATCCTAGCAGTGGAATTGCTAGTTCAAAAGGCAGTTCCATTTTTAGTTTTTTGAGGTAATTCCATACTGTTTTCCATAGTGGCTGCACCAGTCTGCATTCCCACCAATAGTGAAGGAGGGTTCCCGTTTCACCACATCCTCGCCAGCATTTGTTGTTTGTTGATTGGTTGATGATGGCCATTCTGACAGGTGTAAAGTGGTATCATTGTGGTTTTTATTTGCATCTCTCTGATGGCCAGTGATGTTGAGCATTTTTCCATGTGTCTATGGGCCTTCTGTATGTCCTCTTGAGAGAAGAAGTGTTTGTTCAGGTCCTTTGCCCATTTTTTAATTGGGTTGTTTGTTTTCTTGATATTGAGTCGTATAAGCTCTTTATATGTAAATGTTATAAAAATGTTATAAAAACTGTGATTATATAGATAATAATATAGCCAACCACATTCTGGAGATCCTGCAGGGGAAAAATATAAAGGTAGTGTAAGTATGCCAATTTCCTTATCTTTCAAGAATTATTTAAAGCCAATGATGGAGACATAAGCATTTTTCTCTCAAGGTGTAAATTCAGTTTAAGAAACTTGTCATGTATAGAGACGAAAGAACATTTATTTGACCACTTTGTTTTTAAATAATTTTAGATTTACAGAAGAGCTGCAAAGATAGTACAGATTATTCCTGTATATTCTTCATCCAGTTTTCTCTAATGTTAATATATTTTATAACCATTGCTACGGTATGAATATTTGTGTCTTCTCAAAATCCATATGTTGAAATCCTAATCCCCAAAGAAGATGGTATTTGGAGAAGGACCTTAAGGCATGACAATGGACCTCTCATGAGTGGGATTAGTGCCATAAAAAAGGAAGCTCCAGAGAGATTCCTGGCTCATTTGCCATGTGATGACACAAGGAGAAGGCATTCTCTATGAACCTGGAAGAGGACCCTTACTGGACCATGCTGGCACCTTGACCTTGGATTTCGAGTCTCCATAATAGCAAGAAATAAATTTCTGTTGTTTATAAGCTACCCAGTCTGTGGTATTTTGTTATAGCAACCGAAATGGACAAGGAAACCTTGGTATATTTATCAAAACTAAGAAATGAACATTGTTGCAATACTTTTAAGCTAAAACACAGACCTACAGATATTACTTGGATTTTCCCTTTTCTCTTTCAAGATATGATACAGGATGCACTGCATTAGTTATTATGTCTCCTCAGTCCCCTCCAATCTGTGATAATTTTTTTGAACTTTGTCTTTAAGAAACATTGATTTTTGGCACCGGTAAGCTGGACGAACATGTGCTTGCAACATGGGCCACATTGGGGAATCGTGGTCTCCTAGTCTGCCCAGTATGAGTGTCTGAAATGAGTGGGCCATGTGACTCGAGGGGGTCTCTATGCCAGGAGTGCAGGGGACTTCTGATCAAGATGGCACATAGGTAAACATGGCTCACCTCCTCGCACAACTACATCAAAATTACAACTAAAATACAGAACAGCCATCACTCAGAACCATCAGAAATGGAGTTGAATGGAAGTCTGACAACTACAGAATTAAAACACATCCATCCAAACCGGTAGGAGGGGCAGGTACATGGAACTGACTGGTCCCATATTCACATGTGGTGGATACAAATTCAGGAAAGATATCCCAGATGTGAGAAGTCCCAGCCCCACACAAGGCCCCCCAGCACAGGGTTCCAGTGCCAAGAAGAAAAGTCCCCATAATTTTTGGCTGCACATACCAGCAGGGATTGAGTTGGGGGAAGATACTTCTGGAGTCCCAGGCACTTCCTCTTAACCCTGCAGTGGTCGTGCTTCTGAGTGGAGCATGAGAGGTCACGTGGATGACAATAGTCGTCCATGCAAAGTAATTGTATGAAAAATTCAATTAATAGAAGTTACTTAGATGCTTATTAATAAAAAATATGTTCATTTAAATTCCTACTTTTAAAGTGGATGCCCAATGTCATCCACGCAACCACTTGAGGGTTAAAGAACCCCCACACAGACTTACTCAGACTCATGCCCTCTGAGCTCCAGCACTGGGGTAGCAGCTTGAAGTGCACCAGTGGCATATGGGGAGGAACTGAATAGTCTGGCATCAAGGTGAGAGCTGAGGAACAGCTTTTTCCCAGACAGACAGGTGGACAGAGGCCATTTTCCCCTTTCTGAACCCTCCACCCACAGAGCCACAGAGCCAGTAGGTGGATGCAATTTCTGAGACTCCATCAACCTGTCTACCACTGTTTGCCCCCCACCCAGAGATCCTCTGAAACTTTGGTCCACCCAATTTAGGGCCCAGCAAAGCTGTTAATGGTGACTTTTCCATATGCATGGCTGGTCTTGGCCCATGCTTCACAACTTCCTAAATCCTATCAAACAAGCAACAGACCCTGAACTAAAGGGTGGGATTGCTGAAGGGAAGGGAGGTACTGAGTGGAGAGGAGCAAAGGAAAAATAACTGGAACTACTGTAACAACATAATCAATAAAATATACTTAAAAAAGACAAAAACGTTTATTTTAGTAATGCTGTAAATAGTGAAAAATTGTAAGCAACTTAAATTTCTATCAAGAGAAAAATGGACAAAAAAAAGTAATCTGGTAACATTTTTTAATATTAAAATACTGCATTTCCTTAGTAAACCTGCTACTGGAAATCTGTTCCATTGGAAGGAAAGTACTAATAAGTAAGAACATGTGTAAAAGGATGTTTTATTGCAGCATTGCTTATAGTAGTTGCAAAAAAAAAATGAAACATAAGTGAAAGCTTGTCAATAGGAAGATGATAGTACATCCACACCATGAAAATTATGCAGCCATTAAAAAGGATGTATTAGGACTACAACAGGTAGCATGAGGGAGTTCCATGAAGAATTATGAATTGAAAAAACAAAAACCAAGATGCAAAATTGACAACAAAAGAAAAGGAATAAATTTGAATATCATCATTTTGCAATTTCTAAAGAATTAATGGATCTAGTCATCAATTATCATGGCCGCTAACATCACAGAAATTGTAAACCAGACTCTTTGTGCTTTCTGAAGGAAGACCACACCACCATCTACCAAGTAGTAATAAAAATTGATTAAGCCTCTAGAGCTAACTACAAATTTCCATGAAATACAGAGGAGAAGGCATGTTAAAGTAGACCATGGGAATAAAATCACCAAAATCTAGACTGTGGCAAATGCTACGGGACAAATATCTTCTTTTTTCTTTTTCCCCAACAATGATTACAAAAAAAAAAAAAAAAAAAAAAAAAAGGAAAATAATAGAGGGGGAAATTATAGATTTAAAAGAGACTCAAAAGACATATCAACCAATGCAAGGATTAGCTTTTATTTGGATCTTGATTCAAGCAAACAACGAAAAAAATCCATGTATGATATTTATTGGACAACTGGAAATTTGACAGTGATTGGATATTCAATTATATAAAGGTACTATTTCATTTATTTATTTTGCTATTGGCTGTGTGGTTTAAAAAGAATTCTTATCTTTTAGAGTTGCATATGAATTATTGACAGATGATATGTCTGGCATTTGCTGCAAAATAATAAGGAAGCAGAGTGAGTAGAGATATAGAGAAAATAAAATTGGCTCTAAGTGGATAATTGTTGAAGCAGGATGATAAGTATGTGATGTTCATTATACTGGTCTCTCCACTTTTTAAAAATGTTTGAAATTTTTCCATGGTAAATTTTTTCTAAAATGTTATGGGAGGAGTGCTAAATATATTCCATTTGCCTCTCCAGATCCACTGTCTACCATTCTCCACCATGCTCTGTGCCTAGGAAGCTGAACTTTATGGATGGAATCAATGGGCTCCTGTGCCCTCTGTGTGGTTTGGAAAATGGGATACCTATAGGAGATGGAAGGAGGAAGGAAAGCTGGGGTTTTTAATTTCCCAGGCTCATCCACTGATGAGTCACAGTGAGCTGGCTGCCTCCTCTAATCAATCACAAGTCTTAGATCCTGCCAGGGCCCTCTCCACCCATCTCTTTCTACTGCTGCTCTGTCCTCTTGCCACAGGGTACTGCCATATCCCTAGTGGTTTCCCTATACTCTGCCCACACTTTTATACCTAGTCCCTTATTTAATTCTTCTCAAATGACCCTATTTGAGCATGACATCTGTTTTTATTTTTTTTAATTTTTTTGCTGAGCCTCGTTGATGACAGAAGGTAATCAGCAGCAACAGGCAGAATCAGGGGAGGAAGCTCAGAGTAGTGGGGAGAAAGCAGTCCAGGGGATTGAAATAAGGAGAAGCAGCAGAGGACAGGAGATAGACAAAATATTTAACAACTGGCAGACCACAAGCACTGAACAGCCAGAATAGACTGCAGGTGTAAACAACCAGTACAGATACTAGCACTGATACATCCCATTGAATTTCAGCTCTTCTTGAGTTGGATTCATATCTGAAGGATAGGATTGGTTGGGTTTTTTGAATTCAAGTTTTCCCAGATGGTTGTAGCCTGGTCGTTAGCTGGACGCTCAGATTCTCATGTCCTAAGGGAATCTCAGCTGCCAGCAGGGACCCTGATGACGCTGGAAAGCCTTGGTGGCCTCTGGGAAAACAGCCCTTAAATTCGTTCCAGGGAGCTGGGGTGGAAGAGGTAAGTGGAGGCCCCACTCAAGGATAGTGCTCGGGCTGAAGAATCCAAGCCTTGGGGCAGGGGAAGAGTCTCCTTCGCGTGCTGCCATCCTGGTCCCACATAGCAAAGGAAACTGAGTGGTAGGGCAGGTAATTCTACAAAGATCATGTGGTTCCCTAATTCGATTGAGTCAACCCTTTTAAAATAGTTTAACTTTAAAATACATGCACATAACATTTTATATAGCTGATAGTTCAAAGTGGTTCAGAAATAAAAAGTATAACTAGAATGGTATCCCTCTGATGCTTGCCTCCATCTGTTCAGTCCCCATCCTCCCCAAACTAAGCAGCCACAGTAACCCTCCAGAGATTTTTTAAAATGCAGGTATGAGTAAATGTGAATAGACATTCCCATTTTCCTCCTTTTAACATGACGCATGCTCTATTCTTTTCTCCTTAAAAACTGTTTGAAGATCTTTCCATGTTGATACATACAAAGCTTCCTGGTTCTTTTGTTCCAGTTATGGGATAGTTCATTGTACAGTAAAGTATTTGATGATCCCTATTGATAGAAATGTAGGTTGTTTCCAGCCTTTTCCTATTACTAACAATATACATGTGTTCAGTGAATGAACGAGTGAGCAAGTGAATGTTCAAATGTATAACTGTACATGAATCATTTCCCATGTCTGCTAATATGTGTGGGGTAAATTCCTAGAAGTAAAATTCCTAGGTCAAAGATCATGCTCTTGTAATGTTGACAGATACTGCCAAATTGACTTTCCTGAAGGTTGTGCCAGTTCACACTCCTACACGGCAATGTCTGACAGTGGCCAAGGTCCTTAAAAGACAGCTGTTGCAGGGGTGCGATGTCCTCTATAGTTGCCTCAATTGAAGTTAGCACCCTGTGAGACCCATCTACCCAGCTGAGCACTGTCAACAACCCTCTTTGATCACAATATTCCTGGATCCAGGCCAGACGTTCTATTTTAGTTTTCTATGGCTGTGTAACAAATTACCACAAACTCAGTGGCTTCAAACAACAGGAATTACCACTCATAGTTTCGTGGGTGAGGAAGCCTGGTACAGTTTAGCTGGACCCTCTCCTCAGGGTCTCACCGGGCTGAATCAAAGTGCCAGCCAGCCAGAGCTGTGATCTCATCTGAGGCTCAGGGTTCTCTTCCATACTCATTTAGGTTGCTGGCAGAATTCATTTTCTTAAAGTTGTAGGATTGGGATCCCCATTTTCTTGCTTGCTGTGGGCAGGGAATATCTCTCAGCATCTATAGACTGCCCTCAGGTCCTAGCCATATGGCCCTCTCATAACATGGCAACTACATCTGCAAAGTCAGCAGGAGACTCTCCCTCCAGTCTGCTATGGCAGAATCTTATATGGCATAACCTAATTGATGGAATGCTTATTCCACCATACTCACAGATTCAGCCCATGCTCAAGGGAAGGGGATGATACAGAGCGTGTATTCTGGAGGCAGGAATTTGAGGGGCCATCTTAGAATTTTGCCCACCACATCTTTATTTGTCCCTGAGCCTAGCTTTGCTCAGCTGTTGGCTTCAGCATATCTTCTGGCTCCACCTGGCAGCTGTCCATGGCTCAGGGCTCCACATAACCCCTACTCCATCTTTGTGTGCACCAGGGCCCCTCCTGTTTGGTCCTTGCCTAGACCATGCCTCAGTTTATTGATTGATGGCTGCATATCTATACTCTTCTAAAGACCAAATTGCTTACCAGGTGGCCCTCAGCTGCCTGCCTCCACTCCAGCATTAGATGTTTCTGCCTTACCCAAGCCATGAAGGTTGGTCAGCCCTTCTAGGGTAGGATACAGAATCTGTGGAAGACATGGGCCCTAAGCCCATGACTACTGACCACACAAGCCACCTCCTTGCCCCATCCTTCCTCTCTTCTTCCTGTGAATACTCAATCTTGAAGGGGGTCCACACTGATTCATTAATGCTGCTGTCTTCATGGTTGTGTTTTTAAAATGTATTTCTCCCAGATCTCTTGGTCGTCACACAGTCCCCTTTAGAATTCCAATGACTAAATTACTAGTACAACTCCTTCTCATCTTAACACACATTTCCTAAACTTCTTAGACTTCTAAGAGTCTCTCTCTAAGTCTCTCCTGTCCATCCCTACTCCTCTAGCCCTCACGTGTCTACCAACCTTCCCACCAGAGCATCACAACAGAAGTTACACAGCATGCAGCCCCCAGTTTTTTATTGTTGACACTATTACAGATGTTCCCCACTGCCCCCTCTTTCCCCCTCCACAAAATCCCTGCCAAAACTGGTCTTAGTGTTTGTAACCGTATTTGTAATGCTAGAGGCATTTTTCCTTCAAAAGAAACATTTTATGAGTCATGAGGAGACTTTTATCCTGTAACCACATCTGGGACCACGGCTGTTTTCTCTCTAAGAAAATCTAGGTATTTTGAAAATTTTAGCTAGATAGGACTGAGATGTTTTCATCAGCAAATCCTCTTTGATGCATAGTAAAACTGTGTTAATCTTTTTCTATATAAATCACTATAGTTAAATTACACAAACATGTAGAGCACCAAGAAAGATTTTTAAGTCCTTTATGCCTGGGACTAAGAATGCCAGATAAACATTGGGCACAAATGCCTGTCTTGCCTTTACTGATGACTCCAAAGTTTACAAAGAGTAATACAGAATCCTCCTTAAATCATCCATATGTAAATATTAATATCTCTCTATATTAGGTGCCAGGGTTGACTTTAAAGAAAGTGGCAGCCCTGGCTGATGTGGCTCAGTGGATGGAGTGCCAGCCGGTGAACCAAAGGGTCGCCAGTTCAGTTCCAGAGCAGGGTACATCCCTGGGTTTCAGGCCATGTCCCCAGTTGGGGGGGGTGGGTGTGAGAGGCAACCAGTTGATGTTTCTCTCCCTCTCTTTCTCCCTCCCTTCTCCTTTCTCTGAAAAGTAAATAATTTTTTTTTAAAAAAGTGGCAAAATGAGCACCTGTCTTTCTCTTCTACTAGCTTGCCACCATCCCTGAAACCACAGCGTTAGATGCTTTCATCTTTCCATTATACCTTAAAGGCATTTTGCTCTTTAGGAGTCCCTCTATGTTATTTCTTTTTACATTAAACATTTTATTTTGAGATCACTGTAAATTTAAATGTAGTTGCATGAAATCATAGAGAGATTCCATGTATCCTTTACCTGATTTCCTCCAGTGGTAACACCTTGCAAAACTATAGTACAATATCACAGCCAGGATATTAGCAATGATACAGTCAAAGTACAGAACAGTTCCATCATCACAAGGATCCCTCATATTGCCCTTTTATGGCAACACCCACCTCCCTCCTATCTCACCACTCCTTGACCCTAGGAAACCACTAATCTGTTCTCCATTTCTATGATTTTGTCAAAAAAGTTATATAAATGTAATCATACAATATATAGCCTTTTCAGATTAGCTTTACTCACTCAACATAATTATCTGGAGACCCATCTAGATTGTTACATGTATCAATAGCTTATTTCTTTTCATTGCTGAGTGGTATTTCATGGTATGGATGTACCACAATTTGTTTAACCATTCACATGTTGAAGGACATATGGGTTGTTTCCAGTTTGGGGTTTTATGAATAAAGCTGCTACAAACATTTATGTACAGGTTTTGTGTGAACAGGTATTTTCATTTCTTTCATATAAATGCCCAGGAGTATCAGTGCTGGGTCATATTGTAAATGCATATTTGGTTTTGTAGGAAACTGCCAAATTGTTTTCCAGGGTGGCTATATCATTTTACATTCCCAGCAAGGTATGAGGAATCTAGCTACTCTGCGTCATCACCAGCATTTGATGTTATCACTATTTTTTATTTTAGTCATTCTGATGGTTTAGATTTCCCTAAAGGCTAAGGATGTTGAACATTTTCTTCTGTAATTATTTGCCATCTGTATTTCCTCTTTGACGAAATGTCTCTTCATGTTTTTTATCCATTTTCTAAGTGGAGCATTTGTTGTTGTTTTTTAAAACTATTGAGTTTTGAGAGCTCTTTATGTATTTTAGATACCAGTCCTTTGCCAGATATGTGGTTTCCAAATATTTTCTTTCAGTTTGTAGCTTGTCTTTTCATTCTCTTAGGAGGATCTTTCCCAGAGCAGAAGTCTTGTTGTTGTTGTTGTTGAGGCCTAATCTATCAATTTCCCATTTATTGCTTGTGCTTTTGACATGAAGTCTAAGAGCTCTTTGCCTAGCCCTATATCCTGACATTTCACCAAATACGACATACACTAGCTTCACCTGCAAAGTTAACTACTATCCTAACTTTTGATAGTGCAGATTACTGCAGCCTGTTTTTGTATTTTATATAATGAATCCCTATAAAAATGGAAATATTGTACCTGTAGAAAATTTAATGCTTTAAGATGTCATTGACCAATACCTTTTATGGATTAGGTTATTATAGAATTTATGTTTAATAATAAATTTGATAATAATATTACAAAATACTTTAAAGTTTATAACAGCCTTTCTCATGCTTTACATCATTTGATCCTCATGTTTTTATGAGGTGGATTATATTATTATTCTCATTTAAAGAAAGAAAATTGAGGCTCAGAGAAGTTGAATGATTTGTCTAAGGCCACCCAAGTAAAAGGCAGAAAGATTTAACAGTTCCAGGAGAAAGAGAGCTTCTTTGTCCTCTGCCCAGTCCATGTATCAATTTTAGAGAAGGTTCTGATTGGCTGTGCTTTGGTCATGTGATCACCAAACACCTGTCAAGGATGGGGCAGGGCACTAAGACTGACATGTCCACCGGGGTCATGTGGACTTATGGAAGGGATCTTCATATGACTCAGAGGAAGAAATGGGAAACCATGTTCGACAGACAGAACTTCAGTTACCACAGTCCCCACCCAGTAGGAACAAAACCAATTTTACCTATTTCTTAATTTTTATGGAAATGCTAAAATAACCAAAATCTCTCTTTCTGTATCCAATTTTCATGACTCATTTTAACAGTTCAGAATCACATTTTGTAAAACTTGGAATAGTCTATAGAGAACATTTATCTCATTATATAAATGAGGAAAAGAAGGCTTAAAAGAAAATATCTTGCCCAATTTCATATAAAGACTTGCTTTGTGCGTTTTCCTCCATTTTCATTTATTATAAGAATTTTATATTAACAATTTTAATAAAAAATAATGCAAAATGCAAGGTAAGTTCTAGAGATATGCTGTATAACATAATACCTGCAGTTAAATATGTTAAGGGGCTAGATTGCATGTTAAATGTTCTTACGAAAAAACAACAACAACAAACCCAAACCTGAAAACACCACAAAAGAACACAAGGAAGTTTTTTTTTAATTAAATATTTTATTGTTGTTCTATTATAGTTGTCCCAATTTTCCCCCCTTAGCTCCAGTACCTTGATTGTGGTGATGGTATCACAGATATATGCATATGTCCAAACCTATCAAGACGTATATAATAAATGTGTGCAATTTTAATATGTTGGTTATACCCCAATAAAGCTAAAAATTTTTTCATAACCTCAATGCTCAATACAATAAATATTTTCATATGTATCCTTGTCTTTATCAAAATACATGTGTATTTAAATATAGTTGTAAATGGGGTAGACTGACTTTTAAGAAATGTTAAAAGGCCACATATACATAACCGTTTAATAACTATTATCATATTTCTAAACTGCAAAATTTGCAGGTAACTGGCCTGTACCTGCAACCTGGTGAGAGGTGGAAACCCACCTGCACAGTGGTGGGAGAGCTTGTTTTTCTCCTGCTTCTCTTCAGCTGGATCAGCACCTCTCCCTGGCCCAGGACTTTGACCTTGAGCAAAGTTGTGGAAAGGGTGGATGCCTCTGGAGCCCTCCATTTCTCCCTGTTAGAGCATATTCTTCCCCCAGTGCTGTTCCAGATCCTCATCTCTTCAGCTGCTGCCTCTTCCTGGGGCCTGTTCTTCCACTTAGAGTGTCAGCATCTAATTCTTGCTCAAGGACTCATTGATTGTTTTGATTTAGGCAGAAAATCATTCAAAGTGCAACCTCTCAGCAACATGATCATTTGAGAATTGGACCCTTCTAGGACAGAAAAGTGTTCCTGAACTAAATAAAGAAAGGAAGGAAACCTGTTTTTAGAGGGCCTTCTACTAAAAGACAGGACCTGCCATAGTGCTGGGGTTGTTAAGGCAGTCAGACCCAATCCCCGCCTCCAAAGAGTTCAAGTTCTCAGCTTCGTTCCAGGTGCCTGTAGTAACCTCCAGTTATTTATAGGCTGCCCCACCTCTGGTTTGAACAATAAGGGGTCCTTGGACTCTCTATCAATAGACCCTGTCAGACAAGCCATCTGTATCATTCCAGGTCCTGGCAGGAAACAGATGGCACCCTCAGATGGGGTAAATTGATATGAGTTTAATAGACTATTTACAAAGGCATATCAGGGTGTAGGGAAACCACAGACCAGAAGGAGCAGAAGGTGGGAGTGGTTACTGGAACCTCAAGAGAGTTCTGTGAAGAGGGCCTCTTGACAGGAGTGATGGCTTTTGGTTCAGGCATGCAACCAGCCAGCCTTCAGAGACCCAGTAAAGAGGCACTGGTGGGAAATAAATACCCTGATCTCTCTCCTCCCAGCCTCCCATCTCCTAGTGGTGACCAAAGGCAAGTGGAAGGCAGAGGGCATAGGAGCTCATGACAGAGTCCATTGAGGTTGGCTTGCATGGGCACAGATGAGAGACTCGAGTGGATCTAGAGGAGCAAAAGGAAGCCATCTGACATACTGTCTGCATTTAGAAACACTCCATTGCAGTTTTGCCCAGGGTGGTTTCTACTAGCACTCCCAAGGGTAGGGGTGGAGGTGAGGTGTGAGGGGTTTGGGGTGTTCCCCCATTCTGAGTAGTTCTAGCAGGAGGTGGAGCAACCTAAAGGATCCTCTTCTGCCTGGGGCTCTTGTGTTGGCTCTCTGTTCATCCTCCACTGTCCAGAAAAGACTGTGTTGCCCAGTAAGAGGGTACCTGCTGTGGGCCCCTGTCTCTAGGCAGGGGGCTAGCTTCCTGCACCCATCCTGCCAGTCCTGGTTCTTGTCCCTTGTCATGCCATGAGCAACTAGCTGCTTGTGCAAGTGGGCTGCCAGAAACCTCCTCCATGGCCAATGCACAGGATCACACTCCTACCTGATTCCTTCAGGTTTCTCATGGCTTCCGGAAGTCAGGATGCACTTCCTCTGTGTCTGTGAGGACTTTGTCTAGGCTGTCTGCCTCCCTGAGGTGCCTTTTTGTGCTTTCTCCAACCCCATGTCCCAGCTGTCCTCTGCTCCCTCTCCTCTTCCAGCTCAGTTCTTTATTCCTAGCCTGCAATGTGGGATCTGCTCTTCCTCTCTATAAAACTTAACTAGTTTATAATTTAAGACTGGATTCGTGGTTCTTTTACAGGAACGCTTTCTCCATGTAAGTAAGACATGAGAGAAGTTAAGGAGAGATGGGGGTGGGGGCTAGGATACATGAGAGACTTTCATTATCCTTTTTTTTTTTCCTATATATCCATTTAAAAAAGATTTTATTTATTTATTTTTGGAGAGAGAGGAAGATAGAAAGAAAGAGAGGGAGAGAAACATCAATGTATGGTTGCCTCTTGCACGCTCCCAACTGGGGACCTGGCCCGCAACCCAGGCATGTGCCCTGCCTGGGAATCAAACCAGCGACCTTTTGGTTTGCAGGCCAGCAGTCAATCCACCGAGCCATAGCCACCAGGGCTATATATTCATTTTTATTCTTTATGGCCATTTTTACTATTTGAAGGTTTTTAAACCAAATTCATGCATTACTTTAAAAAATTTATAACACTATTTAAGAAAAGAATCGAGGCTAATCATAATCAGTTACTTTGAATGATATGGATAACAGAAGCACAGTACAAATTGTGGGCACATAACAAAAATGACAATGAGAGCTAGGGTAAGACCTCTGAGGAGGGATTTCAGATTTCTGCTCAAGGTAGCCCTTGCTTCAAAGGGAGTTGGACCATGTACACTTCTCTAGCTATATCAGGAGTTTGTGTGGAGACTTGAATTAACTAGTACAGGTGTTTGATTTATTTTCATCATGGTCTGGCATCCTGCATGGGTAGGTGCTCTGAGATGCTATCTGGTCAGCATCCCTCTAATTGGCTCTCAACGTGTCCTCACCAGTTGCTGGGAGACCCCACTACAGCACTGAAGCTTCCACATTCTATTTAATAAGTGATGTTGTGGACTGACAGGCAGAAGAGCTGTGATTTATACTCTGGAGTCACTTAAATATTTGTTAAGAACAGGGCTATTCCTAACCAAAATTCTAAGCATGTAATTTGTTTCTGCTGCTGTCCCATCATCCTTTACTACCGTGTCTACCATTCTGAGGACAGAGACAACTGTTAACAACCATAGGTCTATCCTGAGAGCTTCTGGAGGGACTTTCTTCTTCTTCTCCTTCCTCTCCATCCTCTTAGAAAATCAGTTTGCTGAAGTTCTGGTTACTGGCCTCCCAAGGGGAACAAAGCTAAGAGGCTAGCAGTAAGTGTTGGTTAAGGCTGAACCCGACTAGCTTTGTGAGGTGAGGGAGATACTAAGATGTGTAAGTGATTTAACTATTAACTAGGGATACCTGTAGATTTGTGTGAGAAACAATAGCTCAACAATTGAAAAACAAGACCACAAGTATCTTATCCTAATGGGTATTAAAACTTGCTATGAAGCTAATGTAATCAAAAGAATAGCACATTGACACAAGAACAGACAAATAGATCAGTGGAATAGAATAGAGAAGAAAGAAATGAATTTTATGGGAACTTAATACAGTGTATAGTACAGGAGGTGTTTCAATTCAGTGATGGTTTATTTAATAAATGGCACTAGAATGGCCTATTACATGGAAAATAAAGTCAGAACCCTATTTTTTTAGTTACAGATGGATTCTGTGCAAAAGTAAAACAAACAAACACTCAGTTGGAAGTAAATTTAGGGAAATATTTATACAATATTTAGGTAAGGAGATCTTCTTAAATAATACAAGAAACTCAGAAGGCATAAAGGAAATGAAATAGATTTGCTAATATAGACAATTAAAATTTTCCAGTGGTAGAAGACACTGGAAAAAGTCAAACGGTAACTAATAGGCTGTGAAAAATAGTTGCAACAAATTTCAGATAAAGGGTTAATATCCATAAATTCAGTTGACCTATATGAAACTGCTGATAATCAACTGTTTATGACAAAAATAAATAACAATTTCAGTATTTCAACTCAATACATAGGACTTGCTTTTATTTATATACCTAAGTAAACATATATACATATTCATGTATAAAAGTGAAAGTTAAAATAATAGGAGGAGGATCGCTGCCATCGATGAAACGGAAAATAACAAGTTATGGTGATGTGTGGAGCAATTAGAACCCTTGGGTACTGTTGGGAAAAATGTAAAATGATACAACTACTATGGAAAACAGTACTGTGGTTCCTTTAAAAATTAAAAATAGAATTACATATGACCCAGTAATCCCACTTCTGGGTATATATCCAAAAGAATTGAAAGTAGGGTCTCAAAGAGATATTTGTATACCCATGTTCATAGCAGCATTATTCACATTAGCTAAAAAATGGAAGCAACCCAAGTGTCCATTGACAGATAATGGATAAACAAAATGTGGTATATCCTTACTAAAATGGGTTCCTGGACCCAATTCTAATGTTGGGAGGCATCCTCCCACTAAATAATTCTCAGACACCAGCAAGGTGTCCAGGAATTTAACTCAATTCTGACACTATCTACTGAGAGATAGCATCAGATTCCACAGGTTAAGCATTTAGTCATACAAGACTCCTCCCCAGACACACTTTAGACACCAGACACAAGTTCAGGCTACCTGTACTTCTGATCAACTGGCCTTAGATTGGAGGTTCCAATGACCTCCTCCTTGGATATAATGATTTTGCTGGAGTAGTTCATAGAACTCAAAAAAAGACTCATTTATTTACTATATTCACTAGATTATTACAAAGGATATTAAAGGATACAAATCAACAGCCAGATGAAGAGATACATAGAGCAAAGTCCTGAACAAAGGAGATGTGAAGATATTTTAAAATGTGGTTAACATTTAAATCAGTAGCCCTTTAGTAAAGCAAATTACCCACCATGATATAGGTGGACCTCATTCAATCAGTTGAAGGCCTGAAGAGAAAAGACTGAGGTCCCCTGAAGAAGTAATCTCCTCAAAACTGCAACATAGAAATCCTGTCTGAATTTCCAGCTTGCCTGGCTTACTCTGTGGAATTTGGACTCAAAACTGCAACATTGACTCTTACCTGAATTCCCAACGTTCCAGCAGATATCAAACTTGCCAGCCCACACAATCATGTCGGGAGGGACAGAAGGAGGGATGGAAAGGGTGGGGGGAGAGTGAGAGATCGACTTGCTGCTCCACTTATTTATGCATTCATTGGTTGCTGCATATATGTGCCCTGACCAAGGATTGAACCCACAACCTTGGCATACTGGGATGACACTCTAACCAAGTGAGCTACCTGGCCAGGGCCATTTGTATATTATTGTATGAGCATGAAGAATGGTATGAAAAACTATAAACCAAACTTAACACTGCTGAACTCAGAAGGTAGGATTAGGGTGGGGAGGTAGACTTTTTCCTACATGTCCTATGCTTTAACTGGTTACAAGGTACATGAAATACCTTTGCAAGTAAACCAAAGCAAAAGAGAAAACACCCTATGAGTCATGTTCATTATGTTGCTACATCATGGAAGGCCACATTAAATTGGGATACATCATGGAAGGCCATATTAAATTCGGATAGGGCTCCCAAATCCTCATTTATTAACAAACATTTATTAAGTACCTACTATATGTCAAGGATGAACAAGACTAGAAACACAAATGCCAGCAAACCATGATTTCTATTCTTGAAGAGCTCAGGAATTTGCAAGAACTGGTACAACCAAAATGTTTGCATTTGTGGACTATTTCACTGTGTATTTAATGAATTAAATCTTTCCTCTAACGTCTCTGAAACTGTCATCCAGCATAGTGGGTGGCCTGAGAGGGCATATGGGAACAGTGCCAATGTTCATACAGAAACAGAATGATAATAGTACAAAATATGCTTTGAAAGAATTGAGATGAGTTCTTTTAGTTAATTAAGCCCAGTTTTATAACCCACAGATGAAAGGACCGAGGCTGGGGGTCAGATGAGTTTTCTATTTGAGTATCTCTTTTGAATTCATTTCCTAATGTGGACACTAAAGAGGGGAGATTAGAAAACTGTACAGAATAAGTCATCAAATAAATCGCAAGGGTGGAACTAGAATTCAGCCCTGTGAGGCCCAGCTGTAATAGTTTGTTGGTGCGTTTTAGGTCTGGGTTAGTAAGATCAGCCCTCCAGAGGCTGTGATTATTTCCTGCTGCGTGGTTATACTTTAGAATCTTCTGAGGCCTTAAAAAAAATTCCCAGGCCCCTTCTGCAGAGATTCTGATTCAGTATGTTCTCCCTCCCACCCTCATGAGTATTCATCTCTCAGATCTCTGCCTGTTGGAAGTGTAATTGACTGTAGGGTCCAGATGCAGCCTCTGAAATCGGCACAGAAGGATGCTGAGGCCATGCTTTCCACAGGCTGCTCCCCACCAACCATTAAATGCAGCAAGGATACTGAGGCAGGCCCATTCCTGAGAGACAGGCAACTTTGCCTCAAGGACTCCCCTTTGGCCTTGTTAAAAGTTCCTTAGACTGCGCTGCACTCTTAGATGCTTCCATCCTTCCTTTACTCCCTCCTTCACAAGACTGACCTGCATGGAGCTCGGCTAGGTTTCCCAGTCTTTTCCATCTCATCTTGTTTTCTTTAATAAAATTCTTGTATGGTTTATCCCACCTTCATATCTGCTTCTCTGAAGACCCAAATTATTACAGTCTCTTTCTTCCTCCCTCTCTCCCTTGCTTCTTTCTTTCTGTATTCTGGGCCAGCTATATTGGAGGTGCATAGATTAATACTATCTGGTCCCTATTCTCAAGGTTCATATGGGCTATTAAAGGAGACAGATCCAAATAAATAATTATAACACAGTGAGATGAGGGCAATGTTAGGGTTATTCACAGGCATTAGCAGGTCCCAGGAATGTGGTATCTAACTCAACTTGGAGCTAAAATGGAGAAAACCATTGAGTAAGAGTGAATAAGAGTTAACAGATGAAAGGGGTGGAGCAGAGGGAGACGTAAAAAGACATTCCGGTGTCTTGTGCTGCTGGGGCTGATATTTTAAGGTCAAGAGTGTCAGGAGAGGAGGCCAAAGAAGTGAGCTGTGGCTGGACGTTGAATGGCTTTGGATGCTACCCTGAGGGTCTGGCCCTTATCCTGGAGCGAGTATTTCCCAAATACTGGTCTGGGCCAGGCTAAATGAGTATCGTGGGGCACTCTATAAAAATATCACCCAGATAGAGTGCCCGGCCATAGGCAATTAAATATATACTTTTTTCCTCTTGGTTTATTTCAAAATTTATCCATTCAAGCTCTAGTGAGGGCTAGAAAATCCCCTAGACTTTTTTTCTTATTTTCTGAAGAACTGCTTGACTAGTCTCCATTCACTAGGCCCCACTGTTCTGGGAAAAGTTTTTGTTTTGTTTTGTTTTGTTTTTGATGGTTAAACAGGTTTGTTTGTTTGTTTCAGGCCAGGCAAAACAAGAAAGGCCCTGTTCATGGTGTTTCCAGCAACAGTTGAGCTATGGGCCTTCCGTTGTCCCTCTAAGGGAGCTGGGATACTTGGGACCATATTCTCCCCAAATGACTGCAGGAGAAGGGCTCATGGAAGCATCTGGAGTGGCAGAATTACAGCATGCAGTTCCACCTTACTTCCCTACCTTGGTCCACACATTGCAAGGAAAGAACTTCCCTCCAATGTGCCTGGCGTTCCTGGTCCTCCTTACTCCAGAATTAAGATCTCTGCCATCCTGATCTTACGAGGCCTGACCCTAGAATAGGTCCCATCCTACCACACTGGGGGTGGGAGCGGGGCCAAACTATCTGAGGGCCATGAAAGAGCTTAGGCCCAAGGGCCCGGGATTGCGATGGAGAGTGGGTAGTCTCTGGTGTATGGAGCCACTGACAGAAGTGGAGGGGAGCTGCATTAGCAGGGGATGGGAGTTCAGATGGGGCAGGGTGAGTCTGAGGAGCTGTGTGATCACAGAAGAGCACTCAGGTTAGCAGTTGTGTGGGAGAGTCTAGGACACAGAGGAGTGGCCTGGTTTGGATATGGGCATCAGGGAGAAAAGTGATCACTGGATGACACAGTAAGAGGACGTAGAGTAAGAAGAGAGGGGGGAACACCAGCATTCAAGGTACAAAGAGAAGTTCCTGGACAGTGAAAAAGAATGGTTTATAATATATATCTTTTGAGTAAATAAATGTTATCAAAACAAATGAACTAACACTGAATCATTACTCTGCGCCAGGCATTATTCTTTTTTTTAAAGTATATTTTATTGATTATGTTGTTGCAGTAGCTCCAATTTTTTTCCCCTTTGCTCCCCTCTGCCCAGTACCCCACTTCTCTCCAGCAATCCCACCCCCCTTAGTTCATGTCCATGGGTCGTGTATATAAGTTCTTTGGCTTCACCCTTTCCTATATTATTCTTAACTTTCCCCTGTCTATTTTGTACCAATCAATTATGCTTCTTAATCCCTGCACCATTTCACCATCTCTCCCCCTCCCCTCTCCCAGCCGATAACCCTCCAAATGATCCCCATACCTATAATTCTGTTCCTATTGTGGTTTGCTGAGTTGGATTTTGTTTTTATTTTTTAGATTCAGTTGTTGATAGTTGTGAGTTTGCTGTCATTTTAGTGTTTACAGTTTTAAGCTTCTTTTTCTTAAGTCCCTTTGACATTTCATATAATAATGGCTTGGTGATGATGAACTCCTTTAGCTTTACCTTGTCTGGGAAGCACTTTATCTGCCCTTCCATTGCAAATGATAGCTTTGCTGGATAGAGTAATCTTGGTTGTAGGTTGCTTTTCATCATATTGAATACTGCTTGCCAGTCCCTTCCTGCCTGCAAAGTGTCCTTTGAGAAATCAGCTGATAGTCCTATAGGCAGCCCGCTGTACGCAACTTTCCACCTCTCTCTTGCTGCCCCCAGGACTCTCTCTTTATCTTTCACCTTCGACATCTCAGTCATGCTGCATCCTGGTGTGGTCCCCTCTGAGTCCAGCTCACCCGGGACCCTCCGTGCTTCTCGGACCTGTATGTCCACCTCCTTCACAAAATTTGGGAAGTTTTCCTCATAATTTTCAATTCTTGCTTCCTCATTCTGCACTGGTTGACTGTATTTTTCTTCCTTATGTTCCAAATCATTGATTTGAACCCCGGTTTCCTTCCCTTCACCATTGGTTTTGTGTGCATTTTCCTTCATGTCACTTAGCATAGCCTTCACTTCTCTTATGCGTTTGCCATACTCAAGCATATCTGTCAAGCCGGTGAGCATCTGTATCACCAGTGTTTTGAATTCTGCATCTATTAGGTTGTCTATCTCCTCATCTGTGAGGCTGGCTATCTCCTCGTCGCTTAGTTCTCCCACTGGAACCTCGATCCATTTCCCCTTTTGGGCCATACTTCTCTGTCCCCTCATCCTGACAGGCTCCTTGTTTGTTTGCCTCTGCGTCCCAGGTAGCGCTGTTGCTCCTGTTATGTTGTAAGGGGCAGAGCCTTAGGGATTCGTCAGTACAGGACGACCTGTTTCACCACGTTGTGGCGCTGTATGTGGGGGAGGGGTGTGAGAGGGAACAATGGTTCCTGCCCAGCACTTGCCCCTCTTCCAGGAACCTCTCCTACTTTTGCACTGGACTGGTGCCCCTCTAGCTGCTGCCCTGGCTGTCGTTCCCAGAGTGGGTGGGTCAGTGGATGATCTAGGACTGTGGGGGCCCTTTAAACAAGCGGACTCTGCTGAGACCGGCAGTTTCTGCCTCCACCCCATCTCCCACTGGTCTGCACAGTCAGAGGCAATGAGGCTTGATTTTCCCCAGTGCTGGGACCGTGAGCTGCGAGACCCGTTGAGGAGCTGGGAACAATCCCCAGGTGTCCCTCCTGACTTTAAAATGTGTGACTGCGCTTTCTGCCAACCTGCTTCTGCTGCTGCTGCTGCTGCTGCTGCTGCTGCTGCCGCCGCCACCACACTGCGTCCTCCCTGCCCCGGCTCCACTCCTCCTACCTGTCTGGATGAGTATTTCTTCTTTTATATCTTTGTTTGCTGGACTTCCATGCAGTTCGATTTTCTGGAACTTCTGGTTGTTTCTAGTTTTGAGGTAGTTGTATTCCTTCTTAGTTGTGGGGGGAGATGCAGCATGTCTGTTACACTTCCATCTTGGCCAGGAGTCTGTGCCAGGCATTATTCTTAATCCTTTATCTGTGATAATTTATTTTCCACAGAAATCCTCTGTGGTAATCCATAGCAGATGCAACTGCCTCTATCTGCTTAAGGGCTCCACCGAGACTATGGCTGGTTGGAAGTACCAAAGGTTTTAAGAACCCCATGGGCAGCCCTCAACCAAAAACTATGCCTTATTAGTGTATAAATACCCTGGCTCCCTGATTCACAATGTGAGATGACTCTGCAGCTCATGTTCTACATAGTTTCTCAGAGTTCCCCAGTGGGAGTAGGCCCCATGGTCTATGATTGTATCTTGTTGGATAATCCACCCTTTAATGCCTTCACTTTGTGGACTCACTTCCTTACTCCACCCACCCATATTTTCTTTCACCTTCCAAATTAACTGCTTACTCTTGAACCCTTGTCTCACAGTCACCTTCTGTAGGATTCAAACTAAGATATAAATGAGAGATCACAGAAAATCTGAAAACAAGCAGGGGAATATAAACATCTAAATGTAAATAAAAAACAATCACTAAGATGTAATGGTTGGTAATAATCACCCACTCTCCAGGCTTGACAAGAATGTGTATTAAACTCACACTAAATCTTTCAAGAAGCAAAAACTCTTCCAGGATCATAAACATCACCCAGGGTTTTCTCACCTTTACCAGGCATCAAAGTCTCCTCCCTACACGACCCCTTTTATACTAAAGGATAAAAGCCCTCCAAATGCCTCCCCCCAAAAATATTAGCTTAAAAAGAGCCCAAGTTTACTTTTCTAAATCCTTTGTACTCAAATGTAGACACAGATGTTACCTGATTTTAGGGGGATCCTAGCTCTTTCCATTTGAAAATCTGAGCTCACTAGAAAGTAAGATTTTAGCCTTGGCTGGTGTGGCTCAGTGGGTTGAGTACCAGCCTGCAACCCGAAATGTCACTGGTTTGGTTCCCAGTCAGAGTACATGCCTGAGTTGCAGGCCAGGTCCCTGGGTAACGGAGTGAGAGGGGCAGCCAAAAGGTGTTTCTTTCACGCATCTCTTGCACATTGATGTATCCCTCCCTCTGTCTCTCCCTCTCTGAAAATAAAAAAATAAAATCTTTTAAAAGAAGAATATAATATTTTATAAACCATATTTTAAGAGACCACAATAAAGACAAAAATATATTAAAATGATCTCTTCCTATATACTCTCTCAACGTATTAAGCTGCTTTTCTAAACACTACAGAGTAGGAATCCTACCAATATATTTTGTTTTGTGTTGATTATGCTGATCAAGCTCAACAAAACTTATCCTATGTTGCAGTTTTTAAAACATGTCAGAATATACCACCAAGCAACAAAAATAATGTCAAATAAAAGACCCTGTATTAAAATTTTAAAACTATGACAATATAGCAGGTTAAAGGACCAAGTGCTAAGAAAAGGGGAAAAATTAGTGAAAGGGCTAATAAAATTTTGTTGGTACTCCTTGATTATTTCCATCAGTGGCCATTAATTGCTTAAAACAGCTTTGGTGACTCACAGTTACAATAAAATTTCATAACTCCTGCGTTTTGTACAAGGGAACCTGGTTCAGTCAACACTTCCAATTACCAGCCACGCTGTAGGTTTTATTAAACAAATAAATACTCTTCAGAATATATAAACAAAAGTATAAGTTATATATTTGCTTGTTGGTTCTACCTGATTAGGATAAAATGTACAGTCAAGATATTTGGAACAACTTACTATTTAACTAATAAACATTGCTAATAAGGCTGTCCCTTCTGTCCTTCATGAAAATGCATATGTTTAAGAATATTATGAAAGAAGCTATTAATATTTTAAGCCTGCAAAGGGGGAAAGAAGGGGAAGGGTCAAGACAAAGAACTTGTATAAATAACCCATGGCATGGACAACAGGGTGGGGATTGACTGTGGGAGTGGGGGCTGGGAGGGGCAGTGGAGAGCAATGGGGGGGGAAAATTGGGACAACTGTAATAGAAAAACAATTTAAAAAATTGGTGCAAAAGTAATGTCCAACATTTTTTAAAAGAAAGTTTTAGATAGTATTTATTAAATTTGTGCCTCTTATAATTTTTGATGTCACAGTGACTACTTTATACCTTATTTTTGATTATTGAAGTATTGTTCATAATCGTCCACAATATTTGCACACATGTTCCTCCCACCTAAAGACCACATTAGAAATATTTTACTTTATGAGTTTCATAAAGGTGCCAATGCAAGTACAGCAGCAAAGTCTATTCAGAGCGCTTACGGGGATGATGCAGTGACTGAAAGAAGTTGCAGGAGGTGGTTTTCCCATTTCCGAAGTGGGGATTTCAGTTTGAAAAATGAGCCAAAAGAGGGTCGTCCAAAAAAACTTGATTCCGAAGTGTTGGAAGCTGTTGTCACAGAAAACTCCACCATCATCTCTAGGGAACTTGCAGAACAATTTAACGTAGCCCATACAACCATGCTACGCCAACTGAAAAGGATCGGAAAGGTTTCAGTAGTTGGAAAATGGGTCGCACACGAACTGTCTCCAGAGAATGGGCAATAACATGTTGCTTGTTGTGAATCATTGCTTTTGTGACACCTTCAGGCACCACTTTTAGGTAGGCTTGTTACAGGTGCTGAGAAGTGGATCCTTTACCATAATGTTAAACACTGCTGAGCATGGATCAGTCGAGGAGGAAGAAGAGTTCAACAACCAAGAGGAAGACTTCACCCGAAGATCATGTTGAGTGTATGGTGGGATATGGAAGGAATTGTGCATTATGAACTGTTAGACAACAATCAAACAATTACTGCTAATCTCTACTGTGAAAAACTTTGTCATCTGAAAGCAGCTTTGAACCAAAAGTGACTCTCCTCAGTCAACAGAAAGGGTGTCATCTTCCATCATGATAATGCTCATCCTCACACAGCTCGATTCACCAAAACTTCCTTGAAAGAGCTTGGTTGGGAAATATTGCTTCATCCTCCATATTCTCCTGACCTTGCTCCTTCTGATTATCACTTGTTTTGGGGACTACAGAACCATTATGATGGTCTTAGGTTGACATCAAGAGAAGAGGTTGAAAATGAATTGGATTCATATTTTGCTTCAAAACCTAAAGAATTTTACAAGTGTGGCATTTACAAGCTAGTTGGCAGATGAAATGAGGTTCTAGAAAGCAAAGGAGGTTATGTTAATGAATAAATATTTTCATAATCATGAGCTTTCTCATTTTTAAAATAGACCTTGAAATCGGACATTATTTTTGCACCAACCTTATATTTTTAAGCCTGGAAGATGGATTCTTCATCTTGAGGTGTGTAAAAGCCTTTTACATGGAAAAAATTCTTGCCATTGTATTTGAATCAGTGTTATCATGTACAAAGAATAATATCAATTTATTTGAGGCCTATTTGATACTACAACTTTGGGTTTTTATTTTCCTTCCATTAAACTTTCATGTTTAAATTTCTATTTTTGTAGGAAGTCACTGGTAAATTCATTTCATATTGTTTTAAATGCTGCTTTAATATGGATTGGCTGATATATACCATATATACATAAAAAGGATTGGATAAAATAGCATGGAAACTGTAATAACATACAAAAGCAGCAACAAGGGCTAAGATACGTTCACTGTTTACTGTGTGCCAGGTATTCTTTACACACACTATATCATTTTAGTCTTATTTATAATAAGTCCTTGAGGTAAGTATCACTATTATCCCTATTTTAGAAATAAGAAAACAGGCGCAGAGAGCTAAAGAACTTGCCTAATGTCAAACTCTTAGGGATGGCAGAGCAGAATTCAAACACAGCATCCTAGATCAGCCCTTGGTGCTAGTTTGTAGTTAGCCATATCTGAGCCAGCAAAAATCAGTTGTCTAAAGTAACTACCAAACAAATATGAGAGACCAAACCTAGATTTGTGTCTATACCTGTCAAGAGATATTCTTAACTAACAACCTTTGTTTTATTTTCCAAGTGCCTTTACTTGTGTCGGCTTTGAAGCCAATTTCATGTCAAAGGAATTAATCACTCTAAGAACTAAGTCTAGGGGCAGGGGTCATTTAGTTTTGCCAAATTCTGAGGATGCTAAAGACTGGCTGAGTGGATTTTGGAAAGGACCTGGCCATATAATAATTTATTGGCCTCAGTCTTGCCTCATTCTTCTAGTCCTACCTTCTTCTAAAGCCATCATCTACCACTGTACTAGGCTGAATGTCACCCAAAAATATATCAGGTCCTAATCCCTAGGACCCATGAATGTGACCTTATTTTGAAAAAGGATTTTTGTAGATGTAATTAAGTTAAGGATCTTGACATTAACAGATTATCCTAGATTATTCAAGTGGGCCCTAAATGCTATCACATTTATCCTTATAAGAGGGAGGGGCAGAGGAAGATTTCTCTCTCTCTCTCTCTCTCTCTCACACACACACACACACACACACACAGTAGGTGATGTGAAGATGGAAGCAGAAATTGTAGTGATGTGGCCATAAGCCAAAGAATGCCTGCAGCTACAGAAGCTGGAAGAAACAAGGAATGGATTGATCCCTAGAGCCTCTTGAATAAGTATGGCCCTGCCAATATTTTGATTTTGGCTCAGTGATGCTGGTTGCAGACTTCCAGCCTCCAGAACTATGAGAGAACAGATGTGTGTTGTTTTAAGCCACCCAGTTTGTGGTCATTCATTACAGCAGCCACAGGACATTAATACAACCACTAAACCCTGCTGAGACTTTATGTTCCAGCTTTGAAGAAAAAACTGAAGTCCTATTTCAGTGTGTGTTTTTATCAGGCAAATGGGCATATGGACTACAATTCAGGATTTTCCTTAGTGACTAACATCAGCACAGAGCATCACTGGAATTGTGTGCGTGTCAGGAGGCACTTCCTAAGCCATGTGGGTTTTTTTTTTTTTTTTTTTTTTAGTTCTTGCCTGATGCTGTTGCTTCTGCCCTGGATAAGCCCACCTGCGTAAGCATCCCATGACCTTAGAAGATCAAAAAGAGAGTCACTATGTTTTTCTACGAATGGGACATGCCATATTTCAAATGTTCCTGAGGCGGTGCATGCTAGAGAGGTCAACAACCACGTAGTTCAGGAACTCTGTGTACTTTCTGCCTTAGGCTCACGTAACAAATGAACATTTTTTTCCATGTGTCTGGCTGCCTGGCACCTCTGCATACCCTCCCTATGTTAGGAGAATTTTGTATATTTGCCTCTCAAGGCAGAAGGCAGAAACTTGCTTTCTCAGACTTACTTGCAGCTAGGGTGTGAGTATGTAATGATGCTCCCACAAAGAGTTTGACTTGGAAGAGAGTCAAGGCAGAGGCACAGCAGAGAATCCATTCTAGTGAGAATGGCAGTGACTTTCAGTCTTCAGGTTAGCAGTGGTGAAGGTCCTAGTGGGAGTGCCCTATGTCTAGCATTGGCCATGTGAGCTGCGATGCTTGCAATGGGAGCAGTCTGATGGGACAGTTCAGACTTACAAGCCAGATTCTCTGTCTGTCCTAGTGTTTCTGTGAGCTCCCCTGTTACCCCTCAATACCAATCAAAATGGATGTTGTTTGCAGCAAAGAACCTGCCTGATGCACCTGCCATGTGGTTCTGTATTACCATCTTTACTGCAAGGTTGCTTCAAGACAGATCTGATAGGCAGTCTGTGGGACCTGGTTATCCTGATACCTACTTCTTGTAACCAAGCTTTCCATAGCCTATCAGGAGGTAAATGGTAGCCTAAGGCAGACAGGTATCTGGGATTTTGAGAGCCTGCACAGATTAGCTTTTTTAAAAAAATCTTTTAAAAAATATTTTATTTATTTGTTTATTTATTTTTAGAGAGAGGAGAAAGAGAGGGAGAGAAACATCACTGTGTGGTTGCCTCTCACTTGCGCCCCCAACTGGGGACCTGATGTGTAACTAGTTATGTGCCCTGACTGGGAATTGAACCAGCGACACTTGGTTTGCAGGCCAATACTCAATCCACTGAGCCACACAAGCCAGGGCCACAGATTAGCTTTTGAGGTTAGCAGATTTCAGTATGTAGTGCTCTCAAAAGTGCATTGTTGGCTCTTGCCGTTCACATGGGGGTCCAGCCAGGCACAGTGTAGAAAATGAGAGCCTCACTCTATTTAGCAGCCCATTCAAAGGTGGCAGGACTTCTCCAAACAAGCCATGGAATGACATCAGGGATGTGGATCTCCTCAGCTGAATTTATTACCCAATCCACGCAATTTATCTCTTTATGATGCTGCTGATATCATGCTCTAGTCATTTCCTGAGTAACTAATGAGACTGAAAACTCCTCTAAGGGCAGAACCTCATGTCCTTCTTTTGGCTCTGTGGTGCCTGGCTCAGAGGAGTCACGCAGGAGTCATGCAATGTGTGCTGCTGGACATAAGAGCATGAGGGATGAGAAGCAGCCTTCATTTTACCCCCTTTCAGTTCCTTATCACACTCTGAAGAATGAGAAGGTGATAGTGTTGGTGAGTACAAGCTTCTGCATTCTCAGTGGAGTGCTGACATTTTCCTAAGACCAGAGTTTCAGGGAGAACCCCTCAGACTTCCTTTCACCCTCACACTGTCACACAGACCTGAAGATACCACTGTATTAAAAAGTTGCTGTATAAGTGCCAACTTTTAATTGATGATCCATTCACAATTAGTGATTACAGTAAAAAATATACTTAAAAACATTTATCAGGGTTTATTCTCAGGATCAAAAATTTTGCACTTGTCGTTTGTGTTTAGAACTCTGAAGAACTGAAATGGATGGACATCCTGGTGCATGGGAATTGTTGGTTTTTCCATGCCACTTATATTCACTTACACACATTGGTAGAAAAATTGTGGTTTGCTTAGTTCCTCATTTTCCTCTCAACGTATATATTCATATAATTACACAAATTATAGAATAAATATAGTTGGAATTCCATCATTATACAGTTTCAACTATGTATGATAAATATGGTATCTTCAGGAAGATTTAATTTCAACTCACTTCTTTCCTAGATTGAAAACAGTATACTTTTTCAATTTGTTTTACTAATTTGGACTTCATTTTCCATCTTTCTAACAAAAGGAGAGTTAAATGCTTATTCCTATGAGCTAATGTTTTTGCTTTTAATACATTCTAGGAATGCTGTTAGCTTTAGCCTTGAATCACTTGGCTGGTAGTTTAAGTATTAGTTAATGGCAAATAGGTCTGAATCTCCATCCTATTTTCTACTATATTGAATGTAATTTTTACTCTTGCTTATTAGCCTTATTGTGGTGTTCCCCTAGCCCCATCCTGAACAATTATATTTCCTTGTACGTAGTGGCTTCCATGATAAAGCAATGTATCATTCCAATAGAGGAGCTCTGGATGGATTTCTTTATTAGCTGGTAAGCCAAAAGCATTATAATGCACAGGGTGAATATAATAAGAGCTGCATGGGGGACTGTTAACCTGGCAGGGCCACACACAAGTGCAGTGAATTATTACTCCTGTCAGCCATTTGGAATGCAGCTGCACCCACAAAGAACATAATCCTTTAACCCCATTTGGTTAGGATATTTACTTCTCTCCCCTGTCTTCAGGCACCATTTTATCTTTTAGAATAGTGACTTCAAGCTGTTTTGAGCCCAACTCAAATACATTTTATATCTCTCACAGAAATATAAAACTTAGTTCTCAAAACCGTATTTACTTCTCAATACCGTGATAAACACTGATAATTTCTACTTTGGCCTAATTAATAAAAGAATTGACTGACAGACACTAAATAGATTTCAAAACCTACTAATGGGTCTCGAACCACAGTCTAAAACCCACAATTTTAGAAGTTATTCCTCAGATATTCAAATAACAAACTGGGAACATTTTTATTTCATCAACTCTTTTTTGCTATTCTGAGACTTACTTCCATATTTCTAAAAAATAAATATATATATAATATAAATATAAATATATATACACTCCAATTTCTTTTTTGCTTTTAAAATGGATAATCCATTTTCTTATGGAAAATGAAGATTCAGCTCCCTCCCATGCACCTTCTTCAAATATACACATATTTCCCCTCCTTAGCTCTCAATATATCATGAACCTTTTTTTTTGGTTGTAATCAAGGATTACATTTTTATTTTAATATTTTAAGTTATATTTTATTGTGTTATTACAGTTGTCCTGATTTTTCCCCCTTTGCTCCCCTCCACCCAGCACCCCTTACTCCCTCAGGTAAACCTCCACCATTGTTCATGTATATAGATCATGTATATAAGTTCTTTGGCTACTCATTTCCTGTACTGTACTTTACATCCCCATGGCTATTCTGTAACTACCTATTTGCACTTCTTAATCCCTTCACCTCTTCACCCATTCCCCCACACCCCTTCCTATCTGGCAATCCTCAAAACACTCTCTGTATCCATGATTCTGTCTCTCTTCTTCATTTGCTTAGTTTGTGTTTTAGATTCAATTGTTGATTATATATATATAAATATATAGTCATTTTATTGTTCATAGTCTTGATCTTCTTATTCTTAAATAAGTCTCTTTAACATTTCATATAATAATGGTTTGGTGATGATGAACTCCTTTAGTGTTTTTCTTGTCTGGGAAGCTCTTTATCTGCCCTTCGATTCTAAATGATAGCTTTGCTGGGTAGAGCAATCTTGGCTGTAGGTCCCTGCTTTTCATGACTCTGAATTTGTCTTGTCAATCCATTCTAGCCCACAAAATTTCTTTTGAGAAATCAGCTGACAGTCTTATGGGAATTCCTTTGTAGGTAATTATCTGCTTTTCTCTTGCTGTTTTGAAGATTCTCTCTTTATCTTTAACCTTTGGCATTTTAATTATGATGTGTCTTGGTGTTGGACTCTTTGTATCCATCTTGTTTGGAATTCTCTGTGATTCCTGGACTTGCATGTCTATTTCCTTCATCAAAAAGGGAAGTATTCTTTCATTATTTTTTCAAACAGATTTCCAATTTCTTGTTCTTTCTCTTCTCCTTCTGGCACCCCTATGACATGAATGTTGGACCTCTTGGAGTTGTTCCAGAAGCTGCTTATACTACCCTCATTTTTTTTTTTTTTTGGATTCTTTTTTCCTCTTGTTATGATTCGTTGTTTTTTTCTTCCTTATGTTCCAAATCATTGAGTTGATTCTCAGCTTCATCCACTCTACTGTTGATTGCCTGTAAATTGTTCATTTCAATTAGTGTATCCTTCGTTTCTGACTGGGTCTTTTTATGCCGTTGAGGTCCTCACTAAGTTCCTCGAGCATCCTTATAACCAGTGTTTTGAACTCTGCAACTGACAGACTGCTTATCTCCATTTTGTTTAGCTCTTTTTCTGGAGTTTTGATTTGTTCTTTCATTTGGGCCATGTTTCTTTGTCTCCTCATTTTGGCAGCCTCCCTGTGTTTGTTTCTATGCATTAGGTAGAGCTGCTTTGACTTCCATGTCTTGATACTGTGGCCTAATGTAGTAGGTGTCCTAATGTAGTAGGTGTCCTGTAGGGTCCAGTGGCACAGTCTCCCCTATCACCTAAGCTGGGTACTCAAGGTGTGCCCTTGTGTGGGCTGAGTACACTCTCATCTTGTAGTTGATCCTTGGTTGCTGTTGGCAGATCAACGGGAGGGATTTACCCAGGCCAGTCAGCTGCAAGCATTGGCTGTAACCGCTGACCATCAACCTCCGCCCACCATGGAGAATCAGCTGTGCAGGGGCAGGGTGGTGGTGCTCTGACCTGGTCTGTAGCTGTCTGCTGGGTGCACTGGCCCTGGGGTTTCCCGGGTGATGTAGGCCAAGGTCATCTCCTACCTATGTTTCCCCCAGGGCCACCCTGCCTGAGCTATAAAGCAATTTGAGATGGCTGCTACCTGTGCTGGGCTTGGAGATTCCCAGTTGAAGCCAAGCTCTGAATCTAGGCTGGCTGCTTCTAGTACTGGGCCTGGGGATCACTGAGGCCAACTGTTGCTTGTTTGAGAGGATTTAGAAAGTGATGAAGCATGAGCCAAGACCAGCCATTCATACAGAAAAGCAGCTTGGGTGGGCCCATAAGTTGGGTGGAGTGGAGTCTCTGGGGATCTCCAAGTTGGGTCAAATAGTGTTAGTCAGGTTGATGGAGTCCTAGATATGGCACCAGTTTGCTGGCTCTGTAGGGGGAGGGTTCAGAAAAGGGTCAATGGCCTCTGCTAACCTTGATGTCAGACACTTCAGTTCCTCTCTGTATGCCATTGGTGCCTTTCAAGCTGCTACCCTGGTGCTGGAGCTCAGGGGGAGTGGGTTTGAGTAGGTAAGACTGTGTGTGGGTTCTTTAAGATGAATTGCTTGGGGCTTCAGCAGTTTCTTCCACTGAATCAATCCCCACTGGTTTTTGCAGCCAGAAGTTGTGGGGACTTATCTTCCTGGCACTGGATCCCTGGGCTAGGGGACCTACTGTGGGGTAGGGACTCCTGGCTCCCAAGATATCCCTCCTGAATTTTTATCCACCACACATGGATGAGGGACCAGCCTATTTCACATCTGCGCCACTCCTACCATCTGGATGGATGTGGTTTCTTTAATTCAATAGTTGTCAGGCTTCCATTCAACTCAATTTCTGACAGTTCTGAGTGATGGTTGTTCTATATTTTAGTTGTAATTTTGGTGTGGTTGTGTGAAGAGGTGAGCTGAGCTCTTGTTTACCTATGCTGCCATCTTAATATGGTGGTAATTTTCAAAATCAGCTATATCATGAACTTTTAAAGCCAACATCTATTGTTTATATTATCTAGATTGTATGTATCAGTTAGAGTCCTAACAAGAAACAGATGGCACACTCAAGTTGGGTAATTTGAGAAGAGTTTAATAAGGGACCATTTGTAAAAGTGGGCAGGGTATAGGGAAACCACTAGAGACAGAGCCAGTGAAACTGTGGGGCTCCATTACCACTCCTAGGTCCCAAAGAACCTGGAGACCAAGAGCTGCCTGATAGCTGTTAACTCTTGTGAAGGCACACAGCCAGCCTGAAGTGACCATGCCAGAAAGAAAATCAGAAACTACATATTCCAAACAGTTCTTCTACCTCCCTCTGATTTTCCTGGGGCTCTCCACAGGCAGCACCCACCAGAGGACACAGAAGCCTATAGGCAGAGTCCATAGAGTTCTGCCTCCGTGGCACAAAGCTGGTGGAGAAGGGTAAACGGATCCATAAGGCAAAGAGAGCATAGTTGGCATGTTATCTAACTCATATTCATAGCTGGACACATTTCATGTTCTTTCCTTTCTTGAATAACTCTTATTTGCCTTGGAGTTAATAATTGGCTCTTTTTCTTAAATTTTTTTTTTTTTGGTTTCTTATGCTTTAAATCTAGTGTTTATTATTACTAAAGTTATATAAACTCCTAAATAGTCAATCATTTCTACAAGGCTAATAAAAATAGTCCTCTAAAGCCCATTACCTCCATTTTCTACTCCCCCAAAACAACCTTTTGCTTCTCTCTTAAATGTTTCTTTTGGTATTTTCCTTCCTATCACCAAATAACATGCATATAGTGACAACTCTTGCATTGTGCAGTGTAGGCGTTATCTATTGATGACACAATTTGCAAAATGAAGAATTTCACTCCTTCACTAATTCCCCTCTTCCTTGCTTACCACAGACAGTCACACTTCCCATTCCCCAAGTCTCCCAATATAGATAATCATAATTTGGCTAAACCAATATTTATTCTTTATATTACTTTGGTTATGTCAATGTAATTCAGGGCTAAGCTGTGTTGTATCCCATGATTACTTTTCCTTGCTTGTTCTACTTCTTATTTTTCCTGGAATTAAATTTTAAATTAAATTTTCCTGGTTTTCTCATTTGTGTTGTTTCCTATATACTTCTTGAGGCAGGATAGTAAGGAGCTAGGGAAATTCCTGAGCAAGCAGAACAGGGAAACTGATGCACAAAAATCAAACAAGGCCAAACAGTTTGAGCAACTTGCAGCCAGCTGGTTAATCACAAGAACTTATTTCCCCTAACCAAGGACACTTGGGAGTGAATGGGTTGTACCTCTCCTCCCTAACCAGAAAATACATAATTTCAATCTCCCTGGCCTGGGAAATAAAGAACAAAGACCCAATTAATGTCATTTGTGTCAAGGACAAATGAAGTCAGGGAAACAAATAACGAAAACACCATTAAAAGCCAACAGACTCAAGATAAAAGTAAAACAGTATAGGAGACCAAAGACTATCCCCAAATCCCCTATGTGCTCATTTTAATCCATCAGCATATTAAAATGCAGCTAGAAAACTAATGAATGTTCTGCTAAAACCCTCCCCTAAGATTCTCAGCCGCAGAAAGAAGATTAAAAAAACCCTCAGAACAAAGATACAGCTAGGGCTCACCCTAGAGCATGCCCATGCCCCTTCCCAGGTATGAACTTTTTATTTCCTACCAAGGAGACTTGCAGCCAGGGGACTAGTGGGCAGCAGCAGCTTGATTTACCCCCTAATCCTGTCTCCAGGACCTCCTTTCTCTGACTTCCAGGTGCACTAACAGCAGGCCCACCTTGCCTCACTCCTTTCCTATAACCTTTCTAGGGAGCCAAAGGAGCCCTGCCTAGGTTCTCTCTTGCTATTTCTTCTATCCTAAGTCCTTCCTCTGTTTCACTGTCCCCAGCCTTAATAAACGTACTCTCAAAGTCACTTGGACTTGTGTTGTAAAATCTTTCCTACATGAAGTCAAGAACCAACACAACGGACTTCCGGCCAAGATGGAGGCTTAGACGGACATGCTAGGTCTCCCTCTACAACTAGAGAGGAATACAACTACTTCAAAACAAAGGATAACTAGAAATTCCAGAAAATAAAACTACACGGAAGCCCAACATATGAAGTTATAAACCAGCGGTGCCATTTGGGCAGGTAAGAGTTAAAGAGGGCAGTGCTGTTTGCGGTCGCACCTGAGACAGCGGCGGGGCGGCGAAAAATCCCGGCGGCAGTCAAGCCCCTGGCAGTGCGCGACCCCAGCACTGGGGAAAGCAGCCACCGCATCGCCTTGAACAGTGAGGCCCAGGGGGGGCGGGAGGACGGATCCCGGTCTCCTAGCGGAATAACTGTGTGAATCCATCTTGGACCCCCGCCCCCAAAGAAAGCACCACAGGGCTGCGAAATAGGTCGCAGACAGGCGCCGGTCGCTGATTTGTGATGCGTACGCAGGCACTGCCCCCTGCCCCCTATAGCCAGCCCAAGAAAACAAAACGCATCTGTCAAAATGAGGCAGACAACTATAGAAATCCCGGTGACACAACTCACCAGGCAACAGATAGAGAACCTGACAGATGAACAGATAAGAAACCTGTCAGAGGCTCAGTTCTGGGCCATTGTTATCAGGTGGCTTACAGAATTCACAAAAGAGCAGGAAAAAGATAAGAAAGAAGCGAAAAACATTCATAACGAAAGGAACAAAACCACATACGAGACAGATGGTGAGGAAAAAAAATCCAGAGTTCATTTCAACAAACTGGAATATGGAGAAGGAACAAGCAGTCAACCAATGCAGCGAGAGGAAATGGGAAGCAACAATGAGAGGATCAGAAACCTCTGGGACAGCTATAAAAGGCCCAACATAAGAATCATTGGTTTGCCAGAGAGTGAGGAAGATGAACTAGAACTTGAAAAATTGAGTGAAAATATAATAAAGGAGAACTTCCCAGACTTGGGGAAGGGAATAGACTTGCAGGTCCAGGAAGCAAGGAGAGTTCCCAAGAGACTGGACCCAGGGAGAACCACTCCAAGACACATTATAATCAAAATGTCAAAAATTAAAGATAAAGAGAGAATCTTAAAAGCAGCAAGAGAGAAGAAAAGAATTATGTACAAAGGGGTCCCAATTAGACTATCAGCTGACTTCTCAAGGGAGACCCTACAGGCAAGAAGGGACTGGCAAGAAATATTCAAAGTAATGAAAATCCAAAACCTACAACCACGAATACTCTATCCAGCGAAATTGTCATTCAGAATAGAAGGACAGAGAAAGTGTTTCCAGGACAAAATAAAACTGAAAGAGTTCATTAGATCCAAACCACTGTTATATGAGATGTTAAAGGGACTGGTTTAAAAAACAGAAGCTAGGGAGATGAAACAAAGGCAAACTAAACAGGCAACGAGAGTGGAAAAGGAACTGTGGGTACGGGAAGCATATTGGGGGGAGGTCAACAGGGAGGGGGAGTGGGGAGAGGGAGGGAGATGATATAGGAATTGGGGATCATGGTAGGAGGGAATGGAATAGACGGAGAGAGGTTGGGAGGAACTGTATGCACAACTAATGGACATAATCTAAAAGGGGGGGACAACTGGAGGGAGGGGGGCCACCGGGTGGAGGGGAGCAGAGGGAAGGGAAATTGGCACAAATGTAATATTTTAATCAATAAAACACATTAAAAAAAAAAAAAAAAAAAAAAAGAACCAACACAACACAAGCCAGCCTGGGGAAGACCTGCTCCTGGCCAGTGCCTGTCCAGTGACACATAATAAATTCATCCCCCAAATCTTCCTTTATTGTCTAAATCTCCTTTCAAAGTGTTCAAATTCACTGAGTATTCCATCAATTTTATCTTCTTGAAGAACTCTTTCCTGACTGACTCCAATTTATATCTATAGCTCCCTACTCCTGGGGTTCAGCTTTTGTCTTGGAATTTTCTTTCACTATAATCCTGGGAGTTTCTGTCACATCTCCCTTGGTTTCCATGTCTTTCTCTTTCTTGGTTCTATCCCTTGTATTGATGCAACAGTTTCAGTAGCTTCTGAAAATTGGGTACATGGGAGATAAATTTTGAGACTTTGTATATCTGAAAATGTTTAACATCTCCTCACATTAATTGATTGTTTTGAAGGTATAGAATTCCAGGCTGGAATTCATTTTCCTTGGCATTTTGAATTCTTCATTGTCTTCTAGGTTCCAAATATTGCTATTGATAAGTTCAGATTCATTCTGGTACATGACCCTATGTAACTATTTTTTTTTTCTGAAATCATATGAATTTTATCACAAAACAAGAAGTCTAAAAGTAGGGAAGTTTCAGGATTGGTTAGTTCATCAAAGGCCTAGGTGCTTTCCAGTTTATGCTCTTCCAACATTAGCTTGTCTGTAGGCTGCCTCCCCTCATGGTCATAAGATGGCTGCCACAGTTCCAGGCATCACTTCCAGACACTATACTATGTAACAGCAGCAGAATCATCTGTCTCTTTTGTGTCTTTTTAAAAGTGAAAAAACCTTTCCTAGAAATTCCTCACTGACTTTCTTGTGTCACAATCTGCCTTTCATTCAATCAGTGATAAAATGGAATGGGATTGCTCTGGCTTGGACAATCATGCTGGAGATAATGTCCCTTCTTCTGAGGAATAGATATCTGAACAAAATTAGGATTCTGTTAGCAGGTAAGGCGTGGGATGGTTGTTGGCTAGGCAACCAACAATGTCTGTTATAGCATGGTATCTGGTACACAGTAAGCATTTAATATATATATTAGCTATTGTTGTTGTTAACTCTTAATAGCTGTATGAACTTATTCAAATCACATACTTCCTAGAGTTCAAATCTCCTCATCTTTAAAATGTGGAGATTATCTGATTTGTTGAATGGTTATAAAATTAAAAGAAATGACAAATATAGAGTCTTTGGTACTTAATAAATGCTAACTTTTTATTATAGTTACATATAATTATTGACAGAGTACTTGGGCAGCAAGATGAGGTCTCTTAACAAAGTTAGTTGGCCCCAGCCTGGTGTAACTAACTTTTTCCCTGTAACTCACAAAATCTTTCCTTTGCTCCTTGCATTCTAAAACTTCATGATTATGTGCTTTGTTATAATTGGGTTTTTTTTTTTTTCTCAGCTCATATACAGTGAGCCCTTTCAATATGGAAATGCATTCTTCAAGTCAAGAGAAATTTTCTTGAATTATTTCATTGATGATTTCACCCTTCTATTTTCCACGTGTTCTTACTCTGAAACTCGTTATTTACATGTTGGACTTCCTGACTGACGCAATGATTTTATATATTTCATCTCCCATTTTCCACCTCTTTGTCTTTTTGCTCCATATTCTGGGAAATTTCCTCAACTCTAGCTTCTAATCTTCTTACTGAGTTTTTTATTTCTGGTATTCTATTTTTAATTTTTAAGAATTCTTTCCTATTCTTTAAATATTTTTTTTTCTTTTGGTTGCAATGTCTTCTCTTATTCTCAGAAAATGTAAAATACCAAAGATGGTATCTCTCAGCATAGTTTCCTCCAAGTTCTTTTTTTCCCCAATATTTTGGCCTCTGTTTTGAACCTTAGAGTTTCCTGAGATGTTTGGCAGTCTGCTCACATTTAATATGATAACCTAAAAACCTGATTGGAAGAGACCTTGGTGGGGGATACTGATTATGGATTTCACTGTAATCTAGTTAGCCTATTATATTGATATGAGGATATTTAGGTCTTTTGTCTTGGGCTGTCAGATTCTCAAGAAGTTTCCAATTCCCTGCCTGGAGAATATATATTTGACTTCAGTGGAGGTCATTTAGGAGAAGACGGCTGAGGTCTTCATGTTTAGTAAGCCTTCGCGTAAACCCTATTTTCAATATAGGCATAGGATCCCACTTTCGACAGTGCTTAATGTCCAAAGACCTTCTACCCTCCACAGAATACACCTCAGTATTGAGGTGGTGTGGAGGGAACAGTAGTTGCTTTGCTGATGTTGAAGATTTGGGTTTAAATTTTCTTCTAATACTAGTGCTGCCAGTTATTATGTTATTGTCTCCCAGCCCAACTCTTCTGTACTCAGCTTTGGAACGCTGTGGTGAGGACTCTGAAAAACCACAGTAATTTTGCCAGCTGTTCCCTATTAGGCTCTGCCCATAGAGGGCAACAGAGGGAAACTGGGAGGCTGGGGAAATGAGAAGAGCAAGCTACTTCCTGTTTTCTTCCTACTGCTGTGAGCAGCATCCAGCAATGCTTTGACTGCAGCAGCAGGTCCTTCCTGCAGCAACAGTTCAAGTGGGTTTGCGGTTTTTCCAACACTCATAGAACCAGCCTCGTCATGCCCCCATACCAGCCACACCAGCCCTAGCTGAGCAGCAACCCCTTCTGAGAGGTCTGGATCTGAGCCCCATGAGCCCCTCCTCCAAGCTTCTCGGTTCTAATAATTCCATCCTTTTTCTTTCAGCCCTGGGAGTGACATGCTGGAGTTCTCTTTTTACCCTTTTAGTTACCTAGTTAACAACTTTATGCCTAGTTAACAGTTCTTTATTATTTAATTCCTTCTGTTGAAATAACTGGTGTGGTTTCTGTCTCCTGACGAGATTCTGACTGATACACCCACTTTCAATGACACCTCTTCTTTTTTTCCCAGCCCCACTTATACCCCGCATTCAGAGAAATGGGTTCCCTCTAAATCCTGAGTCCTTCTGGAGTTTCACACCAGCAATTAGTTTGCTTCTTGGGATCCCTACCCTCTTGAGAAACTTAAAGAGTCAGCCTCTTCTGGTCTGCTGGGTCAGTAACTGCTTGTCCATCTGCTTTCTTGCTTCTGCAATTTTGTTGTTTTCTCTGTCAATCTCTTTGTCCCAGTAGAGTTTTGCTTTTTAAAAAAATCTTGTTTATTGTCATAATGAAATTTGGGGATGGAAACTCATTACTTTAAAAAAATAAGAACAAGAGACTAATTTTTAAAGGGAATGACAATAAATTTGGAGAAAATATTGCTACAAGAAGTCAGGGTGGTTGTTTCCACTGGGGAAGGAGAGTGGAGCAGAATCCAGGAGGTGAATGAGGAACTTCTTTTATTCTATTTGGAAATCCTATATGTGAGTTTTAATCATTCAGTGCATGATAAATTTCACAATTTTTGAACAGATAAACATGAGCATACAACTGCTATCAGGTAGTATGTATTCAGCTGCATAGAATAGAAACTTGACCACAAAGGTGAACCAAACAGGAGTATATTTTTCTCCCATAATAAAGTTTAGGGGAAGGCAGTCCAGGATTAGTACAATGTCTCCACGGTGCCATGGACACCTAGGCTCCTGTTAACTTTGGGTAAGATCATTCTTGGCTTTTGTCTTTAAGTTTCACAGACGGCTGCTTCACCTCTGAGTATCACATCCATATTCCAGGAAGAATGGCAAAGGACAAAGGGCAAAAAGCCAAAGAGACAAGCTGAGTTGGCTCCCTTTAGAAAGTGTTCCTTGTACACCTGAAACTTGTATTATATGTCAACTATATCTCCACTTAAAATAAATAATAAAGTTAAAAACAAAAGTGAAACCAGGTCCTTATATATTTAAATCATGATTAAAATTTATCTGTGATAAAATAAAAAGTAAAAACTAAAATCTGGAGAAAAGTGTATGAAAAAAAGGAGAGCATGTTGTGCTTAATAAAAGAAGTTTACATTTACGGATAACTAAAATGACTTCCCAGCCCACTGGTACTATTTCCAAAGTGTCCTTCCTCTCAGATTATTTACTGTAAATTATAGAATGAATGTGTGTGATTGTCTTACAAACTATGCTTGGCCCTGTGTCTTGGCTCTGTGTTGTAAACACAGAAGAGCAAAGGCGCTGTTATGACCAATATTAAGTCACAATATTAACTCAGACTTTGATCTTACCTGTTCATTGTCATATTTTAAAAGTTATTGTCATAAGCATTTTCAAAATTTGCATCTTTAAGTCTGCCTAAATGTATGCTCATGAAAACTGGAAAATAGAGTTCCAAGGAGTCCATTTTTTTCTTATAAACCCAAATCTATGTAGTACATACCCTCTCTTTGAATATTACTAGGGGGCAAATACAAACTTTATATACATATTTTGGTGTTCCTTTGAAATCTAAAAAATTAAAATAAAGAAAGCTTTCCTGAATGGCCCAGGCAGCAACTTTGTTCATTTCTCATATCCTAAGACTTTGTCACAGGCCAACCCAAACAAAGAAATCTGGAAAGGTGATATTTTTATCTTGGCACATTGTCACCCTGAACAAAACCAGGGCCATGTGAGGAAGGGTGATTTCTGAAGAGAAGTACTTGGAGAGGGCTATTGCCATGCTGCGAGTATCTCCTCCCTTGCCCAGGAGGAGGTAGAGAAGATGCACTCTGGGCAAAGTGGATAGTATGTAGGCAACTAACCATTTGCCACAGTTGACATAAGGATTCAAGTAGATAATATTTATAGAGCCCCTAGCACAGTGTCTGGCACAGAGTGATCACCCAATAAACCCAAACCTCTTTAAAAACTATTTATCCCTAGGTATCTGGCCCATTAAAGAGGAAAACAGCCCTGACAAGTGTGGCTCAGTTGGCTGGGTGTTGTCCCAGAAAGCAAAATGTCACTGGTTCGATTCCCGGTCAGGGCACCTGCCTGGGTTGCGGGTTCAGTCCCCAGTCAGGGTGTGTATGAGAGGCAATTGATCAATGTTTCTTTCTCATTTTAATGTTTCTCTCCCTTTCTTTCTCCCTGCCTTCCCTGCTCTCTAAAAATAAATAACATCTTTTTAAAAAGAGTAAAACAAAAAATGAACAAGAGAACCAAACAAATAATTTCAGTAATAATAAATATAGGAAACATTGCTGGTCTTTAATGCTTAGTGTTGCAGGTTTTTTCCCTAGTTTGTGGTTGCACATTGAAAGAGTATAACTTCTTCTGTGGAGAAAGTCTAATCCATAAGATGTACATGCAACTCAGTATGTGAGGAGAAACATAATGCATGTACCTTACTTCGCTGTAGCATACTTACAGCTTTCTTTTAGCTCTAGCTCCAGTCTGGAAAAGGGAATTCCCTCCACCTTTCCATCCTTTCTTTGATCACCTACTAACTCTATTTATAGTAACTCATTATCTTTTTCTGCACTAGAACCCTGTGTTCTCTCTCCTCTAATTGGTATTTATTTGGCTAATAAATGAGTATTAATAATGTTACAAAGAATAATATGGCACTAAAATGTTTTCTGTGTTAATTAGAATTCTTTTGGTTGCAAGGAGAGAATACTTATCTAAAACTGGCTTGAAAATAATGGTATTTATTAACTCATGTAATATGTCCAAAGGTAGGTGGTTCCAGAATTGTCTAATGCAGTGGTAGAACATTATCAAGAATTTAGGTGTTTTTTTTTTTTTTTTCCTTACTGTTTCCCTATCTTTAGTATGTTGGATTGTATCTTCACATTTTTGCCTCATGATCACAGTATGGCTGCAGCTTTGAGCATCACATCCTCACAAAACAGCATGGGGGGGGCTGCTAAAAAGGGGAAATATTTCCTGTCTTGTATTCCTTTCTAAGAGTAAGCAAAACTTTCCCAAATTTCCCCCAGCAACTTCCCCTCAGATTTCTTTTTTTAACCTGTATTCTTTCTTAAATTGAATTTATTGGGGTGACATTGGTAACTAAAATTATATAGGTTTCAGGTGTACAATTCTATAATATAACACGTGTATATTGTATTGTGTGTTCACCACCCTAAGTCAAATCTCCTTCCATCAACGTTTATCCCCCTTTACCCACTTCTATCTCCCCCAATCCCCTTTCCCTCTGGTAACCACCATACTATTGTCTGTGTCTCTTGAGTGTTTTCCCTTTGTTTAATCCCTTTACCTTTTTCACTCAGCCCCCCCAAACCCCGTCCCCTCTGACAGCTGTCAGTCTGTTTTCTGTATCTGAGTCTTTTTATTTTGTTTGTTAGTTTGTTTTGTTCATTAGATTTCACATATAAGTGAAACCATATGGTAGTTGTCTTTCACTGCCTGGCTTATTTCATTCAGCATAATACTCTCCAGGTCCATCCATGCTGTCACAAATGGTAACATTTCCTTCTTTTTTTCAGCCAAGTAGTATTCCATAGTGTAAATGTACCACACCTTTTTTATCCGCTTATCTACTGAAAGCCTCTCAGATTTCAATGGCCACATTTGGATCATATACCCATGTCTAAACCCACCAGACAAAAGGAATGAATTGCCCTAATTGTCTTCGACTGAGGGGGACTAGTTTCCCTGAGCACATGGATGTAGAAGGTGAGTCTAAAAGGAGAAATGGATTTGGGTGGGTAACTAACAATGTCTACTATATTTGGTAATTCTGAACTACTGCAAAAACAAAATAGTGCTGGAAATGCTTGAGAAGAAGTAAAGGTGGGGACAATTCCTTGGTTGGTTTTCCTGATTCCTTCATAGAATAATTTCCAACTTTCAACATGGAAAGCCTTATGCATGGTTTTAAGTTCTTTCAACTTACATCTCTTACTCCAGACACCTGGCTACTGGGTACTTACAACTTGGACTGTAGCCTACTTTTGCAGTTTGGGTTAAATTGTTCATTCCAAATACTAAACAGACCAAACAGCATTATGGAGGAATAAATTCTGCCCTGACTTGATGAAGGGCCACGTTTTATTGTCTCACTCTGCCCCATGGGCCACCACAATCTTTATCAGCTAGGCAGAACCTCTCTCTCTTTTGTTAATGCTTATTGTCCCTCCCCATCTACTCTTCCTTAGACCAGAGGACTTTGTACAAAGGGGAAGAAAACCAGTGCCCTTTAAAATTCTTGTACTCGGTATTCCACATGGCTATTTTACTTTATTTTCACAAGAACCATCAGAATTAGATAATGTCATCCAAGTCCAGAGAAATGAGATAACCTAACTCTAAATGAGGTAGTGGATTTGTGACTCAAACCCAAGTCTGTCTTTCAAAGCTCACATCCCAGATCAACAGGTATAAGTTTCCCAGACTCTTCATTCTCTGCTTTGGTACATTCTCACGTTGGTCTTCCCTTGATGGGAGGAAGGAGAATAAATCTGGAATCAGAAGACATGGCCTGGGGTCTCAGTGTCCTCATGAAGTCGTACCTCTGTGACCTCAGGCAGGATAGGTCACCTCAACAAATCTATTATTTGATTTAGAGTTCGGTTATTTCACCTCTCTGGACCTTGGATAATAATAGCTACTTCTTATGGTTCTTATAAAAGTCAAACAAAATGGACACAGGCTTTAAAAGAATATATGCTTTCACTTGTAAAACATGAGTAATGAAAACATCTACCTTGTAGGGTTGCTGTGGAAATTAAGCAAAGTAATAGATTGAATTCTCTTTATAAACTCCAAGTCATTACGTACCATGGATGGATTTACTATTTACCAACATAAAATGGGACCTTCCTAATGCTGTTTCGCACCAATATAAGAGATATGATATTCTAAAATGAGTGTGGACAGGTGCACAAAAGCAGTCTTTATAATACATGCTCAAGAGCTCTCAAACACCCTCGACAATTTAGATTATAAAGGCATCAAGAGAGGGAAGGGGAATTTGTGAAGAGGATTCTTTGGAGAAGCCTATTGCCATGCTATGAGTATCCATTACACCCCAGTCCCCCACTCCCCCCGCAACCTGGGATGGAGGGAGATAAGGAACTGCTCTCTAACCTCCAGCCTCATGAGAAGGGGAATTAAAGGGACCCCTTAAAGAAGTTGCTTTGTGTTCCTTGCACAGGGACTGGAGCCTGAGTTAAGACAGCTTGTGGCAGTGGGAGAGAGGGGCTGCACTGAAATCAGCCAGGACTCCCGTATGTGGGGACCATGGGAGGCAGAGTCAGGCTGGAGCCTTCTTTTGTTAATCTTTTTGGAAATATAAGATACATACTAAAATGTGCAAAACAGTAGGTTTATACCTTGATGAATTTTCATCAACTGAAAATCCCCATGAAACCAGAACATTAATTACGAACATCCCATAAGCCCTGTGTACTTCCTTTCAGTCATTCTTAGCCCCCACCCCGAAGAGTAACCACAATCCTGACCTCCGATGGCATGGATTAGTTTTGTCTCCTTTTGTTCTTTATATGAATGGAATCATACAGTATGTACCATTTAATGCCTGGCTTCATTTGCTCAATGTTATATTTATGAGAGTCATCATATTGTTCTATGTAGTTGTAGATATTTTATTCTCATTGTTGTTTAGCATCCCATTGTGTAAATATTCCACAATTTATTTATCTATTCTACAGCTGCTAGGCGTTTGACTAGTTTCCAATTTGGGACTATTATAAATAGCTATGGGTATTCTAGCATGTTTTGTGGTAAACATATGTACACATTTCTCTTGTGGATATACCTAAGAGTGGGGTTTCGGAGTCATTCAGGTGGTATTTGTCAAATCTGGAGAAGTTTCAAGTCTTGCCCAAGAAAGCTTCTTGAAGAGGGTGTGAATTAAAAAATGAGAGTATGGGTGGAGTGTCCCTGCCCCCACCCCAGCCCTCTCACCTCAGTCGCAGAGATAGGGGCCAAAATGTGGGGGTGGCAGTTGGAGAAACAGTATGTAGTCTGCATCATACTAAGTTGATGAGTTGAGGAGCTGCAGTCAAAGGGACCAAGCAAAGGTGACTCCCAAGAGCCCCATGGAGGAAGCCTTGTGCCCAGGAACACAGCCCGGCCCACAGAAACATTCGCATCTGTATTGGTCCTGTCTCAACATGGGTGTTGTAACAGGCTGGTGCTGAAGAGGTCAGCATTTGGGCTCCAGTTCTGTCCTGGTTTGCATCTGCACAATTCTATTCCATGACTGTGTAACCTTGGGAAGGTCATTTTCCCTCTCTAGGCCTCACTTTTATCGTCTTTCTAATGTGTAGCTCCTTTCTGGTCTGAACTTCTAAGAATTATCTGTTTTAAACTCCTTGAGAACAGGGACCATGTCTTCTCTTTCTTCCATATTCCTAGAGAGCACCTAAAGCTTTACACACCTCTGGGCACATGGGTCACTAGTTGAAAAAAACGTTGCAATTTCATTTTCTAAAGAAAAACCTGCTTTTATGAGTCTGGTGATGCACATAATGAGGATTAAATTGGTGCATTAAAATTAACAATATGGTATGTGTGCCTATCCAGATACAGATGTTATACTGCACACTGACTTTATGGAAAAATCCATTTCCATTCTTGTCACACAACTGATCTTCTCTAAAGGAACAGAGCAAACACTGTCTGCGCATTGTAAATTTATTGACTCACTATTTTATCCAAGGACATTGGGTAATTAGAAGATTCTAACATAGACCCAAAGAGTGCTCCTCACCTGGGAACATTTTTTTATCACTTGCTACTGCCTTGTTCCTAACGCTTAACATTTAAAGGTTATATTTTTTTAAAAAAACTCCAGACATTATGTAGTCACTGTCTGGAAAAGCATTATATTTCAACAGGATATTATCACTCAGGCAGAGAAATCATTTTTACTGGGTAGGAAATTATTCCATTGTTATTCCATTGTGCAGTTATTATTCTAGCAATTAGAAATCACATTGTGTGGCAAATTATGAGACCTTCTCACTGGAGTTTGTGATTATACTGTTCATATTTAAAATGTGAGGCTGCAGAAAGAGATTTTTTAAAATAAATTAATTAATTAAGTTTTAGAGAGAGGAGAAGGAAGGGAGGGAAGGTGAGGAACATGGATTGGTTGCCTCCCACACACCCCCTACTGGGGACTGAATCCGCAACCCAGGAATGTGCCCTGACCAGGAATCCAACCGGCAACCTTTTGCTTTGTGGGACAACACGTAGCCATCTGAGCCATGCCAGTCAGGGTGAGAAACAGGCTTTTTCAATAGAAGCATGAACACTCTAAAGAATTCAGGCAGCTGGGCAGGTGAGCCATGATGTAATTTTTTTTCTCAGGAAATTCCTTTGGAGTTCCCCTGAAGTTCTCTGTCTTACTTCACCCACTAGCAGCCTTGGTTCCTTGCATTCATTACCTTTAGCCAAGGAAAATTTCGCTCGGCCCCCCAAGGGCTTTATATGGAACTGACAACTTAAAAATTGGTATTGTTCCAAAAGTTTGTTGGAAACTGTCTTAGAATTCAGAACAAATGTCCTCAGTTTGTTATGAATGACTTTGGTTCCCAAGCAGGCCACCAGAGCCCATGTCACCTATAATGAAGTGAGACTGCAATATTAATGATAACCAGGAAACCAGGTATTGAATAGTTATTTATCTGCAAAAAATCCACTCTATAAGTTCCAACTTGGAGAACAGAAATGCAGCTTGCTTTCTCTCTTCCGTACTCCACTGTGTAGTCAGAAGTGGGAGTTCCTACAGCTTGGGGGATTGGAGTACACATGGCAGGAAAAGGAGTTGGAAGATGTCCACAAGCTGTGAGTGGAGGCAGGGGCTTCCCAGCAGTGACAGAAAGAGGAAGGGTAAAGGAGCAGGGGCGGCCCGGCAGCGACACAGCGGTGGAGTTGGGAATATTTATAACTTTAGCTACAATCTTGAGGAAAGTCCCTGGACTCAGGTGTCATTCTACCCAAGGGACATTGGTAACTTGGGTGGTCATTAATTGAGGGACTGTCCCAATCAATACACGTCATGGAATATTTCAGATATACAAAGGGTACATAGAACAATATAACAAACACCCAGCTTAAGGTATAAAACATTTTGTATATAGCTGGAGCCCTCTGTATACCCCTTCTCCCTCTTATTCTCTCTACCCCTGAGACAACCAAATATTTGAGATGTTATAATTTCTGTGTGTATTTTTATATTTTTAGTACATGTATGTCACATATATACATATTATAAATCCTTAAGTCATATCCTACTATAAATCATTAGGGATATATATTTAAGCTAAATGATTTAGAAATTTTTGCATAGTTTAACATTTTATAAATTGTAGCACACTCCATGTATCCTTCTGCAACTTGCTCTTTCCTTACGACATTATGTTTTAAAAATTAGCCTAGCCCTGACCAGTGTGGCTCAGTTGGCTGGGTGTCGTCCTGCAAAGTGAAAGGTCATGGGTTTGATTCCTGGTCAGGGCATACGCCTGGGTTGCAGGTTCAGTCCCTGGTCAGGGCATGTGCGAGAGTCAACTGATCGATATTTCTCTTTCACATCAATGTTTCTTTCCCTCTCTTTTCCCCTCTCATCCCTTCTCTCTAAAAATAAATAAAATCTTTTAAAAATTTTAGTCTATGTTGATAATGTGGCTCTGGGCCATCCATTTTAACTACTGTATAGTATTCCAATCTTATAAACAGACATACCTTTTATACCAGACAAACTCAGGACCCAGCCAAGCACTCACTCCTCTTTTCTGCCTCACATGGGATATTAGGTTCTTAATTCACAACCAGAGCAATACCCTTTCTAAGGGCCAAATTGTCAGGTCCCTCATCTAAGCCCTTCCTCCTGGGTCTAAGGGAAGCTTTGTTAGAAATGGCAGGCTGCCTGGTAAGTATGAATTCAGAACATTATCTGACCTTGAGAGAGAGAGTTTGTCCTTGCTGTGGGTTAAGGACTGAAGAATTGCCTCCATCCCTGGTGGCAGGATGACTCATGTACCTGGAATTCCCTACCTCTTTCCCCTGGATGGAGGCCAAGTCATCCTGTCAACATGTAATTAATTAACTCTTTAAAGGGAAAAGGAATCCTCAGGATTTAATATAACAGAATCATACAGTGCAAGAGCTAGGAGAATAACTTGTCCCCTCCTCCTTCCCCAGCACCTCAGGATAGGACAAGACATATTCGGGCATGAGCCAGACCAACCATCTGAGGAGATTTCAATGCAGCAGTTACTTGAGGTCTTTCTAGGAGGGACAGAGGAGTGAGACTCAACAAGAAAAAGGAGCAGAGTGCTAGAATGGATGAGAATCACCCGTGGTGATTAATCAGTGCCTTTCAGAGCCATCTCTCCCTCTCTCAGCTCAGCTCAATAGGTCAGAGAACCTCCTGGCAAAAGATTCTGTCCCAGGATTTCTGGCTTTCCATTTCTGGCCTGTGTCAAGCATTCCTTGAGAATTGTCTGGCCAGTCTAGTGCTGGCGCCTGCCACATTGTTCTTAGCAGGACTTTTGAAGTAGGCAAAGGGCTTCTTTTAAGTTCTAACCAATGGTTTTGACTACGTGGAGGCTGCTATTTCATCCCAGTTGGCTGCTTTCCCCATCATCCCTGTATCCTACAGGAAGGACCTTGAAAAAAAGGCTGAAAGGTTAGAGCTGACGTGAATGCTAGAGACATTGCAGGTCAAAACCTGATTTGTCAAGTTAGGTGCCAAGTGCCTAGAGTACGCCAGACTCTGTTCTGGGAATACAGTGATGACCAAAACCAGACAACCCAGACATAGCCTCTGCCCTTTTGAAAATCACATTATAGTGGTGAGTGGGTGGGGTGGCCAATATTAATGAAGCCACCATTCAAATGTAAAATATACCATGCTATGAGACAGACTTAGGGAGGTCAGAGGGCTTCCTTAAAGAGGTGATGCTTGGGCTGAGATGTAAACATGAGTAGGTGTTAACAAGGCAAAGAAGGGAGAAAGAACTGCAGGGAGAGAGAAAAGGGGATAAGATGGCACATAGCAAATAAAGAAGGCCTTGTGGCCTTTTACAGCAAATAAAGAAAGCAAAGGCGGGGATGAAGCAGGGGAGCAGGGGGGCCATACCACGTGGAGCCCTGAAACCTACATTAAGTATTTTGGTCTTTATCCTAAAAGCAATGGGAAGCCATTGAGGGGCTTCAGATGGAACGTGGACATGATTGGAATTGAATTTTCAAAACGAACTTTTTGACTGTTGTATGGAAGACCAACTGGAGAGGGGTTCATTGGGAGATTATTTTAGGTAATTTGAGAGATATTTAGGAGATTAAATCAGCATGACTTGGTGACAGTTTGAACACAGGGGTGACAGGGAGGTGGATGTCAAGGAGGGTTCACAGGTTTCTTCAATGGTGGTTGTTGTTGAATGAGATGGAGACCATTGAAAGATGACCAGGTTTGTGATAGAGGATTGAGTATTGAGTTTCAGGTACCTTTATGATATCTAAGAGGAGATATCTAACAGACCACTGACTCTATATGGGTCTGGGGCTGAGAGGAGAGGTCTGAGCTGGAGATCTATGTATTCTTGCATCATCTGAAAAAAGGCTGTGATTCAGGCAGCATTCCAAAAGAGAACAGATGGTACAATCAAATTAGGATAATTCAATAAGGACTAATAAAAGGACTCTATTAGGTTTCTGCTGCATAACAAACAGTACCATAACCTCAGTGGCTTAATAGAACAGACGTTTTATTTCTAGCTCAGTTCTGTGGGTTGGTTGTAGTTCAGCTGATTTATGCTGGGCTCAGCTAGACCAGGCTGACTCCAGACTTCAAGTCCCATTCACGCTGTTCCACAAACCTGGACCCCTCAGGGGATGGTGCCATATCAAACACTCAGACTTGGCTTCTGCTGTTGGCTGGTCAGACATCCAGTAGGGGCTTGGTAAGGAAGGCCAGTGTTGTGGCTGCTATGACACTGAGTTCACTAGATCGAGGAAGCACCAGGGTAGCTAGCTGGAGGAAGGTGCTGATTGACATCCAGGGATGGATTGCCCAGTCCACCTAATTACCGAGAGCTTCCTTTGCAGTAGATGCCCTCTGGTGGAAATTTACATGGATATGAATACTTTCATATTTTGGACTTAGTCTCAGAGGTCCATCCACATACCTTTTCTAATCTTGTTCTTTCCAGTCCCTGACCGATTGGATAACCCATCAGTCATCGCCTGTGAGGCAGCGTGGATACAGCAGTCTGGCCATCTCAGTCCCAACAGAGTAAACAACCTAATGTTCTCCCTTCTAGGAGAATTTTCCTTCACCATCATTTACAGGGCCACTGCTGAATGGGGTATATAGTACAGCAGTTATTCACTTCTAGCTGGTGCCAGCACACCATGCAGACCCATTAGGGAAGCAGGCCCAAGCCTTTTCCTCCTCTGATAAAAGATCATAGGAATGGAGGCAATGAGGCCATAGGTATAACTGAATGAAAGGCAGAGTAGCAGTAAAAAGTAGGTACAATGGGATCTGAGCCACCTGCTTGTGTAGTTTTCTCCTGCTTTTCTGACATGCTTAGGCCTGATTTTACATATTTCACTCCTGTTTTATAATGGAAAACTGCTATGTATGGCCAGATTTAGCTCTGGGAGAATAGATAATACCCAGCTCATAAGAATGGCCACCAATTATGGAGAACTTAAGACATGCTATTGTGCTTTTCATCCTTCTCACATCTTTCATACTTCTCATTTAATCCTCATCTTAAAAGTAGTAGATGGGTACTCCATTATCTCCATTTTACAGGTGTGAGAACAGGATCTCAGAGAAGTTGAAATAACTTGGCCAAGGTCATAGAGCTAATGCAAGGCACAGAGGCAAGACTCAAATACAGAGATTTCTGACTTCAGAGTTTATCTGAAGATACATGATAGACTGATACATAGATAGGTAGATAGTGTTAATGAGGAAAAAAGTCCCTAGTCTTCTCTTTTAGGGTGTTAACTAGAATCACAGACTTATTTAGAAGAGGCCTTAGGGCAGTGGTCAAGTTGGTTGCAAATTGAAACCAGGAATTCTCACATGGTCTCCCTGGCTCCCAGGGCACAGAGCCACCATGGAGAAGACCAGGGGTTAGCCTGGCCATAGATCCTCTTTCAGCCTCCACTTCTTTGAGGAATTTCTAGGCCTCTTGAGGCAACGTACAGTACATGCTTCCCAAGTCTTTTGAATGAAAATCACCTGGAGCAATTTTTATTGTAAAATTCAGAGTTGCACGTTGAATGATTACCTGTTAAAATAATATTTTGGATATACAATGCTGGGTTAAATAAAATATATTATTAATATTTATTTCATTAAAAAAAAAAAAAAGCCCTGGCTTGTGTGGCTCAGTTGATTGAGTGCCAGACTGCGAACCAAAAGGTTGCCAGTTTGATTCCTGGTCAGGGCACATGCCCGGGTTGTGAGCTAGGTCCCCAGTTGGAGGTATATGAGAGGCAACCAATTGATGTTTCTCTTGCACATCAATGATTCTCTTCCTCTTTCTCCCTCTCTTCCCCTCTCTAAAAATAAATACAATCTTTTTCCCAGCCAAGACGGAGGCTTAGACTGACACGCTCTGTCTCCCTCCACAACTAAGAAGGACTACAACTACTGCAAAACCAGAAATAACCAGAAGTTCCAGAAAATAAAACTACATGGAAGTCCAACATATGAAGTTATAAACAAGTGGTGCTCGTCCGGACGGGTAGGAGGGGCGAAGCCGGGGCGGAGAGGTCAAGCTGTGCTGTCAGCGGCAGCAGCAGCGGAACTGCAAGAAACACCAGGGGAGCAGTCCCAATTTCATTCGAGACCCATCAGCTTGCGATTCTAACACTGGGGAAGGCAAACCCCCATTGCCTTGGACGGTGAGGCCCAGAGGGTGTGGGGACAGAGGAAGAGACTCCTGGTCTCTCAGCGGAGAGTAACGGCAGAAATCCATCTTGGACCCCCGCCCCCACACAAAGTGCCACAGTGTGGTGAGAAGGGTCACTGGGTTGTGACGAGTGCTCAGGGCTCTGCACCCGATAGCGTAGGAGGTTTGACAGCCCTGCCCAAAAGGAGAGATAAACGAAAATGGTTAGGATGGCAGGAATAATGACTGAATACCAATCATGCAGCTAACCAAATAGAAAATACAGGAATTAACCAATGAACAAATAGGAAATCTTTCTGAGGCTCAGTTCAGATCTATAGTCATAAGGCAGCTTACAGAACTAACAAAAGATATTGAACAAGACGGGGAAGGAATGAAGGCTAGTCCTGCTGAAATGAACGAAAACACATATGAGACAAGTGGTAAGGGAAGGAAAACCAGAGATCAAATCAACAAATTGGAACATAGAGAAGGGACAAACAGTCAACCAGTGCAGAAAGAGGAAACAAAAAGTGAGGAAAATGAGGAGAGGCTCATAAACCTATGGGACAGCCATAAGCGGGCCAACATCTGAATCATAGGTTGCCAGAAAGTGAAGAAAAAGAACTAGAAACTGAAAAATTATGTGAAAAAATAATGAAGCAGAACTTCCCTAACTTGGGGAAGGAAATAGACTTACAGGTCCAGGAAGCACGGAGAGTTCCAGAAAATCTGGACCGAGGGAGAACCACTCCAAGACACATTATCAAAATGTCAAAAATTAAGGATAAAGAGAGAATTTAAAAGCAGCAAGAGAGAAGAAGAGAGCTACATACAAAGGGGTCCCAATTAGACTATCAGCTGATTTCTCAAAGGAGACTGCAGGCAAGAAGGGACCGGCAAGAAATATTCAAAGTAATGGAAATCAAAAACCTACAGCCACGAATCCTCTATCCAGCAAAGCTGTCATTCAGAATAGAAGGGCAGAGAAAGTGCTTCCAGGACAAACTAAAACTGAAGGAGTTCATTAGATCCAAACCACTGTTATATGAGATGTTAAAGGGACTTGTCTAGAAGAAGAACGATCAAAACTATGAACGTTAAAATGAAAACTATATCACAACAACCAACAACAGAAGCTAGGGAACCGAAACAAAGGCAAACTAAGTAGGCAGCGAAAGTGGAAAAAGAAGTATAGGTATGGGGAACATATTGGGAGGAGGTCAACAGAGAGGGGGAAGGGGAAAAGGGAGGGAGATGGTACAGGAATTAAGAAGCATAGTAGGAGGGAATGGAGTAGACAGGAAGAGGTTGGGAAGAACTATATGCACAACCAATGGGCATGGACTAAAAGGGGGGGACAACTAGAGGGATGGGGGTCATTGGGTCTAGGGGAGCAAAGGGGGAAAGAAATTGGGACAACTATAACAGAATAATCAATAAAACATATTTAAAAAAATAAAATACAATCTTTTAAAATTTTTATTTCACTCGTTTCTTTTAATTTTTACAAATGTAACTGCTAAACATTGAAAATTGCATATGTGACTTGCATTATGATTTACGGACTGAGGTGCTCTAAAGAGTATGCCAACCTAGGACTTCCAGCCAAGATGGAGGCATGGACAGACACGCTGCATCTCCCTCCACAACTAAGAAGAAATACAACTACCTCAAAACTAGAAACAACCAGAAGTTCCAGAAAATCAAACTACATGGAAATCCAGCAAAGAAAGATATAAAGAAAAAATACTCATCCAGACAGGTAGGAGGGGCAGAGCCGGGGCAGAGAGGACGTGGTGTGGTGGCAGCAGCGGCGGGCCAGCAGAAAGCACAGTCACACGTTTTAGAAAGTCAGGAGGGACACGTGGGGAGCATTCCCAGTTCCTCACCGGACCTCGCAGCTCACAGTCCCAGCACCGGGGAAAATCAAGCCTCATTGCTTCTGACTGTGCAGACCAGTGGGGGTTGGGGTGGAGGCAGGAACTGCAGGTCTCAGCAGAGTCTGCTTGTTTAAAGGGACCCCACAGTCCTAGAACATCTGCAGACCCACTCATCCTGGGAACGACGGCCAGGGCAACAGCTAGAGAGGCGCCAGTCTGGTGCGAAAGTGGGAGAGGTGCCTTGAAAAGGGGCAAGTGCTGGGCTGGCGGCACTGTTCCCCCTTGGACCCCTCCCCCACATACAGCGCCACACGTGGTTAAACAGGTCACCTTGTACTGATGAATCCCTAAGGCTCCGCACCTTGCAATGTAACAGGAGCGACAGCTCTACCTAAGAAACAAAGGCAAACAAACACAGTAGCCTGTCAGAATGAGGAGACAGAGAAGTATGGCCCAAAAGGGGAAACGGATCAAGGTTCCAGTGGGAGAACTAAGCGATGAGGAGATAGTCAACCTAACAGACGTAGAATTCAAAACACTGGTGATACAGATGCTCACAGGCTTGACAGATATGCTTGAGTATGGCAAACGCATAAGAGAAGTGAAGGCTATGCTAAGTGAAACGAAGGAAAATTCACACAAAACCAATGGTGAAGGGAAGGAAACTGGGGTTCAAATCAATGATTTGGAACATAAGGAAGAAAAAAACAGTCAACCAGTGCAGAATGAGGAAGCAAGAATTGAAAATAATGAGGAAAACTTCCCAAATTTTGTGAAGGAGATGGACATACAGTTCCTGGAAGCACAGAGGGTCCTGAGTGAGCTGGACCCAGAGGGGACCGCACCAGGATGCATCTTGACTGAGATGCCAAAGGTGAAAGATAAAGAGAGAATCCTGGGGGCAGTAAGAGAGAGGCGGAGAGTTGCCTACAGGGGGGTGCCTATAGGACTATCAGCTGATTTCTCAAAGGACATTTTGCAGGCAGGAAGGGACTGGCAAGCAGTATTCAATGTGATAAAAGGCAACCTGCAACCAGGATTTCTCTATCCAGCAAAGTTATCATTTGGAATGGAAGGGCAGATGAAGTGCTTCCCAGGCAAGGTGAAGCTAAAGGAGTTCATCATCACCAAGCCATTATTATATGAAATGTCAAAGGGACTTACTTAAGAAAAAGTTCAAAACTATGAACACTAAAATGACAACAAACACAACTATCAACAACCGAGTCTAAAAAATGAAAACAAAATCCAACTAAGCAAACCAGAATAGGAACAAAATCCTAGGTATGGGGATCATTTGGAGCGTTATCAGCTGGGAGGGGGGAGGGGGGGAAATGGGGAAATGATGCAGGGTCTAAGCATAATCGGTTCATACGAAATAGACAGGGGGATGTTAAGAATAATATAGGAAAGGGAGAAGCCAAAGAACTTACATGCACGACCCATGGACATGAACTAAGGGGGGGTGGGATTGCTGGAGGGAAGGGGGTTACTGGGCAGAGGGGAGCAAAGGGGAAAAAAATTGGAACTGCTATAACAACATAATCAATAAAATATACTTTAAAAAAAAGTATGCCAACCTAGAAGGTCAGTTTTGAAGGGACTGAAAGTAGGGAGAGGATATTGGGTAGGGGCTCTGTGGGGCTGCTTTTTCCTCCCCATCCTCTCCTACCCACTTCAATTTCTTCATAGCAAAAAGGGCAATTTATTTTTGGGTGTTTCATAGAACCCAAAAATAAGATACAGAGGGAGACAGATGGGTTGCTCTCTGTCCCTATTTTCAGCTTCTTTCTTTTTCTTTGTATCTGCTCCATTTTCTTTCTCATAGCAAACTCACCATCCCTGTTTCCTAGTCCACATGGCAGAAAATGGCCCCCATCAAGGATCCCCAAGCTTAGATTTCTTTAGTTAGATAAAGCAGCCAAAGTAAGTTTCAGTGTTAAGCACCAAAATTCCTAGAGTAGGACTGTGATTGGCCCAGTCTGCATCTAGTCACTTTCCTGGACTAATCAACTGTGCCCAGGGCACCATTGGCACATTGTACTAAGTTAGCAGTTCTCAGGGTAAGAACCTCATTACCAGGGCAGGAGGACAGGGGTGATTCCCTGAAAACCAGAGAGGTGAGGGGAATAGGAACACACTAAGTAGACAGGTGCATGAACTAATTGGCATCCACTCAGTGGGACTTCTGAAACCAGGCTGTACTAACACCTATGGCCACACATGATGCTGGCCAGGACAGCCAGCACAGGTGGTTTAAAGAAGCAAGCACAAGTGGTGCAACATTCTGGGCTGTGTTTGTTATAGAATGAATGTGTCATTCCCCATTCTCCTTTCCCAAATTTGTATGTTGAAGACCTAAACTGCAGTGTGATTGTATTTGAAGATAGGGCCTTTAGGAAGGTAACTGAGGTTAAATGAGGTCATAGGGGTGGGACCTAATCCAATAGGACTGATATCTTTACAAGAAGAGGAAAAGACATCAGAGAGCGCCCTCTTCCTCCCCACTCGCACAGGCAAAGGCCATATGAAAACACGGCAAGGAAGAGGCTTTCTACAAGCAAGGAAGAGAGGGCTCACTAGAAATCAACCATGACCACACCTTGATCTTGGACTTCCAGCCTCCAGAACTGTGAGAAAATAAATTTCTGTTGTCTAAGTCACCTTGTCTGTGGTATTTTATTATAGTAGACTGAGTATACTGATATAGTGTTCTTATAAAATTCTAACTTAAACTCCAGTGTGATTTCTCTGAAATTAGTAAAAGGCTTTTGTGAAGTGCACTTTTAGAAAGAATATAGGATAAGATCTTTGGGATCTAGGGCTAGGCAAAGAGTTCTTAGATTTAATATCAAAAGCATGAACCTTATCAAAATTAAAAACTTTCTTCACTGAAAGTCTAATGAAAAGGGTGAAAAAAATAAGCTACAGCCTAAGAGAAAATATTTGCAAACCACATATCTGACAAAGCACTACCATCTAAAATATTTTTTAAAAAATCTCAAACCCCAAGAGTAAGAAAATAAACAACCCAATTAGTAAATGGGCAAAAGACATAAAGAAGCACTTCAATGACAAAGTATACAGATGGCAAACAGGCACATGAAAAGATGCTGAACATTATTAGCCATTGGGAAAATTCAAATTAAGACCACAATGCCATATCACCACACCCATATCTGAATGTTTACAAATTAAAAACACTTACAATACCAAATCCTGAAGAAGATGCAGGGAAACTGGATCACTCATATATTGCTGGTGGAACTATAAAATGGTACAGACACTCTGGAAAATAGTTTATCAGTTTCTTTAAAAATTAAACATGCACCCTGGCTGGTGTAGCTCAGTGGACTGAGTGCTGGCTTGTGAACCAAAGGATCTCCAATTTGATTCCCAGTCAAGGCACGTGTCTAAGTTGCAGGCCAGGTCCGCAGTTAGGGGTGTGTGAGAGACAACCACAGATTTATGTTTCTCTTCCTCTCTTTCTCCCTCCTTTCCCCTCTCTCTAAAAATAAATAAAATCTTTAAAAAATTAAACATGCAATTACCATAAAACTCAGCAATTACACCCTTGGGCATTTTTACCTGTAACACATGAAGGTTCAAATCAGTTTTATTTGTAATAGCCTAAAATGAGAATCAGCCCAGATGTTATTCAACATACAGTTAAACAGAGTGTGGTATTCTATACTATGGAATTCCATACCATGTATTATTCCATACAATGGAATACTACTTAACTAAAGAAACCATTGGCAAGATGAAAAGGGAACCTACTGTATGGGAGAACATATTTGTCAATGATATATCTGATAAGAGTTTTTTCTCCAAAATATACAAAGAACTAATACAACTGAACACCAGGAAGACAAACAATCCAATTTAAAAAGGGGCAAAGGACCTGAGTAGACACTTCTCCAAAGAGGACATACACATGGCTCAAAGACATAAAAAATACTCAATATCACTAATCATCAGAGAGATACAAATCACCTCACACTTGTCAGATTGGCTACCATCAATAAGTCAACAAACAACGTGTTGGCAAGAATGTGGAGAAAAGGGAACCCTAGTGTACTATAAAAAGTTAAAAGTGGAACTTCCTTTTGACCCAGTGATTCCACTTCTGGGAATATATCCTAAGAATTCTGAAACACCAATACAAAAATATATATACATCCCTATGTGCATAGCAGTGTTATTTACTATAGCCAAGATCTGGAAACAGCCTAAGTGCCCTTCAGTAGATGAGTGGATAAAAAAGCTGGAATACTATGCCACAGAAAGAAAGAAGGAACACTTACCTTTTGCAACAACGTGGATGGACCTGCAGAATATTATGTTAAGTGAAATAAGTCAGGCAGTGAAAGACAAATACCATATGATTTCACTCATATGTGGAATCCAATGAACAAAATAAACTAATGAACAAAACAGAAACAGAAGCACAGTTACATGGAACAGACTGACAGCTGCTGGAGGTGGGGGGACTGGATGAAAGAAGGTGAAGGGATTAGTCAAAGAACATTTATGCACAACCCATGGACACAGACAACGATACAGGGATTGCCTGAGAGAGGGGAGCAGGACAACAGTAATAGCATTAACAATAAAATACAATTAAAAAATGAATTACTGATACACAAAACAACCTGGATGACTCTCTAGAGAGTTATGCTAAAAGAAAAAGCTAATCCCCAAACGTTACATACTGAGTGATTCCATTTATATAACATTTTTGAAATGACAAAGTTTTAGAAATGTAGAACAAATTAATGGTTGCACGGGTTCAAGGACAGATGGGAGAGAGGTGAATGTGTATAAAAGGGCAACACGAAGGTCCTTGTGATGATGGAAATGTTTAGTACTTTGATTGTGGTGGTGAATAGATGAATCTATATGGGTGATAATATTGTATTGAACTTAATACACACACACACACATACAAGTGAAACTAGGGAAATATGAATATTAGTGGATTGTATCAAAATCAATATCTTAGTTGTGATATTATAGTTTTCCAAAATATTACCATTGGTGGAAACTGGGAAAAGTATACACGTGATCTGTGTAATTTCTTGACTGCATGTGAATCTATAATTATCTCAATAAAAACTTCAAGTAAAAATATGCAGTACTTACTGTGGGACAAAGCAAAATGTTTGAAAGCCACCACCATCCTGTGTAAGTAAGTCAAAGTTCCATTCTCCACACAAAATTTTTATTGTTTCTTCCTCTGAGCTTCCACTGTAGTGCTTATCGTTATTGTTTTATAATTGTGTTTATACTGTCTACCTGACACACTGAACTACTGAGTGTAGGGGCCATGATTTATTCTCTGTAACCTTAGTGCTGGCTCCATTTAAGCCTTAATATGATTTGGTTGAATGAAATTATTCAGCTCTATATATACAATGGAGTTTTGCATGTCATAAATCTTCAATAAATTCTTTTGATTTGAACTAAGTTATAGTGCAGTGCATGAGATGTCTTTTTGCTTTATTTTTCAGCAGAGATGGGGAGGACTCCTGATCCAAGTAGCATTCTCCTCACCAGGACGAAGGTAATGACAGTGAGAGCATTTCTGGGGCATAGCTATCTTCCACTCTAAGATGTCATGAGTCATTTATTAGTTGACCATCAATTTAATAAGAGCTTTTCAGGGATAGGGGAGAATTAGTATATTTGATTCCAGAAATGTTAAAACCTAAGGCCACTGTGTCCCTTTGACTCAAAATATAATGGCAATGAAAGAAAAGTGACCTTACAGTTGGAAGACCTGCTTTTTTGTCCTGGGAGGTGCTGATTAGTATCCCAAATTGGATACTGTGTTGGAAAAAAAGAAAGAAAGGGAGGGAGGGAGAAAGGGATGAAGGAAAGAAGGAAGGAAGGAAGGGAGGGAGAAGGGGACAGAAAGAGAGGGAGAGGGAGAGAGAGAGGAAGAGAGGGAGGAAAGAAAATTTTTTCAAGTGTAGGAGGTTAACTATTGGAGAAAAGAGCATGTCTGAAGTGAGTTACACCATATGAACACAAAAAATCTGGAGTGTTTTCTTAGCTAATATTACCCACTAAAACCAAAGGGTGGAAGATTATGCATTCCTGCTGGCTGATGCTGCTGACAGCATGCTACTTGGATGGAATCCCAGAAACTGCTGGCAGATGCATAATTTCTCTTTAACTCTTTAACTGCTAGTGCATTCATTCTCCTTGTCCTTCCAAATTCAGGCCACCTTAAGGACTTTGCTAAAATCTTTGGGATAGTTCTTCTTGTTAGTTATGACTAAAATAAAATCACTTCCTTCTATGGGATTATTTGGTAGTTGCTCCCCCAAACAGTTTCTGGCCCCTTCAAAAAATTCACTTCATTGGTCAGGAACAGATATTTGGAATTCCTCTTTGGCAAAAGGAATTCTCCTTTTCAGCCTTCACTTTTAAATGCAAATAATCTCAGAGTGGGGATACACTTTACTGTAATATAAACCAGTCTGTCAGACATTAGCTATGAATTCTTGCTCACACAAATACAATACAAAAATGAAAAATAAGTACGAATAAAAGACCGTATTAGGGACAATGGCCTCTACATCCTGACAAGAATAATTTTCTTTGGACACTCATTTTCTGGCACCGACTGTTTCAGGCACTGAACTAGGTACTAGAGATAAAAAGAAATAGTTTCTACCTTTGAGGACCTCAGGATGAAGTACAGGAATAAAATATGGGAAGGGTAATTATGATATAAACACTAAGTGCTGAAAAACAGCAGAATATGTCACCTCCCAAATATGCCACTTTGGTATAAGGATAATTTTAAATTAAAGGGAATTGAAAAAAAGTGAATACAAGTAAGGTAAATGGAGAAGCCAAAGAACGTATATGCACAACCCGTGGACAAGAACTAAGGGGGTATTGCTGGAGGCAATGGGGGTACCAGGAAGAGGGGGTAAAGGGACAAAATTGGGGCAACTATAATAGCATAATCAATAAAATATATTTTTAAAAAAAAGTGAATACAAGAAGAGCTCTCTGCCCTCCACCATTTGACTAAAAGCAGGACACACATTTGTAACAGTGTGTTCCCACCTCTTTCTACCAAGAAGGACAAAAGTTAATCACTGGAGACAACCCTAGATCCTTCTCATCCCAGAGACATCACCAAAGGAATCTGCATAACAAACTTTACTAACTAGATCTTATCTTCCATTATTAGTTGCCCCCATGTATTTGCCTTCCTACAAAGAAATTCAAAGTCCTTTGTCGCTGTTTTGTTAATTCTCTAAAAATTTATTGTTTTTTTTTTTGTTAAAATGACACACAAACCCTAGTTCTAACTACCCCTCTTTGAGTTACTCATCTCTGAGTGCTCCCATGTGTATGTGTAATGTACATGCTAATAAACTTTTGCTTGCCCTAACTAATGAACCTGATAGTTGAGGATAAAAAGATAGGTGGAGGGGGGACCAAGATGGCCGCAGAGTAGGGACAGTGTTCTCAGCTAGCTCCTGTTAAGGAGACAATCCAGGAGGAACAAATGCGGAGAGGAGTGACTGACACCTTCACAAAAGAACTCAAGACAAGGTGGGCAGAGTGACTCTCAATCAACTAACCAGAGAAAAAGATCCACCAAAAAGTAGCTGAAATACAACCAGACAGATTAAAGAAATATCATCAAGGACAACACAGACGGAGATCCAGGAGGGTGGAGGAGTAAGTGGAAGCTACACTAACCCCCTCCCAGGACCAGCCAGTGCTGACTCAGCCCCAGTACAGCAGACAGACCATTCCCCTCCAAGTGGCGTCATACTAAGGGGAAATAAAAGCCCTGCATACAGGAATTAAGTTGCCACACCCACGATCCTTAAGACTGACGGCCAACCACAGATTGAGTATAGTAACAACTAAAGAAGAGAGACAAAGGCAGTAGATCACTGGAAGTCTCCAATAGGATGCCTAGGGCCAGTCTGGTACATGATCTGACGCTACCAGAGGCAGATCCAGGAAGAACAGATCATTCTAAGAAGCACCAACAAACAAAAGGAATCACAAAAATGGGGAGACAGAGAAACAACCCCCCATCAAAAGGAAAGGTAGAATCCCCAGAAAGAGTGCTAAATGAAATAGAGGGGAGCAAAATATCAGATACGGAATTTAAAACATGGATTATGGAGAAGCTAAATGAGATCAGCGGAAACTACAAAGAACTCCAGAAAAACTACAGTGAACTCCAGAAGAACTATAAGGAACTTACAGAGAATTATACCAGCATCAAAAAGGACATGGAAGCTATCAATAAGAGCTAGGAGGAAATGAAGAATACGATCTCTGAACTGAAGAAGACAGTAGAAGGAATTAAAAGCAGGCTAGAGGAAGCAGAAGATCAGATCACCGAGCTGGAGGACAACGTACACAAAAACTCCCAGACAATGCAACAAAATGAAAAAAGATTGAACAAGACTGAAGAGGTTCTAAGACAGCTGCAGGACAACATGAAACGTAACAATATCCGTATCATTGGAATTCCAGAAGGAGAAGAAGAAGAGCAAGGGATAGAAAACCTCTTTGAAAAACTAATGACAGAAAACTTCCCTCACATGAGGAGAGAAAGAGTCACGCAAATCCAGGAGGCACAGAGGGTCCCAATGAAGATGAACCCCAACAGGCCCACCTCAAGACACATCATAATTAAAATGGCAACATTCAAAGACAAAGAGAGAATCCTAAAAGCAGCAAGAGAGAAACAACTAATAACATACAAGGGAGCTCCAATAAGGCTATCCTCAGATTTCTCAGCAGAAACACTACAAGCCAGAAGGGAATGGCAAAAAATATTCCAAGCAATGAAAAACAAAGGACTACAACCAAGAATACTCTACCCAGCAAGGCTCTCATTCAAAATGGAAGGCGAAATAAGGAGTTTCTCAGACAAAGGAAGACTAAAAGAATACATCTCTACCAAACCAGCAATGCAAGAGATGCTAAAGGGTCTGCTCTAAGAAGATAAAGAAACAGAGAGAGACAGAGAAGAACACTAGTACAAAGGGGAAAAATGACAATGAATAAGTACTTATCAGTAATAACCTTAAACGTAAATGGATTAAACGCTCCAATTAAAAGACATAGGGTAGCTGAATGGATCAGAAAGAATGACCCACATATATGCTGTCTACAAGAGACACACCTTAGAACAAAAGATCTACACAGACTGAAAGTAAAGGGATGGAAAAAAGTATTTCAAGCAAATGGGCATGAAAAAAAAGCTGGGGTAGCAATACTTATATCAGACAAAACAGATTTCACAGCAAAGTCCATAAAAAGAGACAAAGAAGGTCATTTCATAATACTTAAGGGAAAAATCCATCAAGAAGATATAACCCTTATAAATAAATATGCACCCAACTTAGGAGCACCCAAATATATAAGGAAATTTTTGAAAGACTCCAAGAAAGATATAGACAGCAACACACTCATCGTAGGGGACTTTAACACCCCATTGTCAACAATGGACAGATCTTCAAAGCAAAGAAACACCAAAGATATTGAGGCACTTAACAACACTTTAGATCAAATGGACTTAGTCGATATATATAGAAGTTTTCACCCCAAAGAAGCAAAATATACATATTTCTCAAGTGCACATGGAACATTTTCAAAGATAGACCACATGGTAGGACACAAAACAAGCCTCAATAAATTCAAGAAAATTGAAATTATATCAAGCATCTTCTCAGATCACAATGGCTTAAAATTGGAAATCAACCTCAGGGAAAAAACTCAAAAACATTCAAACTCATGGAGAATGAATAACATGCTATTAAATAATAAATGGGTCAACAATGACATCAAGGAAGAAATCAAAAAGTTCCTGGTAACCAATGATAATGAACACACAACAACCCAAAACCTATGGGATACAGCGAAAGCAGTCTTAAGAGGAAAGTTCATAGCAATACAAGCCTACCTAAAAAAGCTAGAAGAATCTCTAATAAAAAATTTAACCCTACAGCTACAAGAACTAGAGGAAGAACAACAAGCAAAACCCAGATCAAGTAGAAGGAAGGAAATCACCAAGATCAGAGCAGAATTAAATGACATAGAGTCTAAAGTAACAATTCAAAAGATCAACAAAAGTAGGAGCTGGTTCTTTGAAAAGATAAACAAAATTGACAAGCCTTTAGCCAGGCTCATCAAGAAAAAAGAGAGAGGGCCCAAATAAATAAAATCAGAAACGAAAGAGGAGGAATCACAACTGATACAACAGAAATACAAAGAATTATAAGAGGGACTTCCGGCCAAGATGGAGGCTTAGACGGACACGCTAGGTCTCCCTCTACAACTAGAGAGGAATACAACTACTTCAAAACAAAGGATAACTAGAAATTCCAGAAAATAAAACTACACGGAAGTCCAACATATGAAGTTATAAACCAACGGTGCCATTTGGGCAGGTAAGAGTTAAAGTGGGCAGTGCTGTTTGCGGTCGCACCCGGAGCGCGGGCGGCGAGGAGTCCCGGTGGCCAAGCCCCTGGCGGTGCGCGACTCCGGAGCTGGGGAGAGCGGCTAAGCAAGCCCCTGGCGGTGCGCGACCCCGGCGAGGAGTCCCGGTGGCCAAGTCCCTGGCGGTGCGCGACCCCGGCGAGGAGTCCCGGTGGCCAAGTCCCTGGCGGTGCGCGACTCCGGAGCTGGGGAGAGCGGCCGCAGCATCGCCTTGAACAGTGAGGCCCAGGGGGGCGGGAGGACGGATCCCGGTCTCCTAGCTGAATAACTGTGTGAATCCATCTTGGACCCCCGCCCCCAAAGAAAGCACCACAGGGCTGCGAAATAGGTCACGGACAAGCAGGCGCCGGTCGCTAATTTGTGACGCGTACACAGGCACTGCCCCCACAGCCAGCCCAAGAAAACAAAACGCATCTGTCAAAATGAGGCAGGCAACTTTAGAAATACCGGTAACACAACTCACCAGGCAGCAGATAGAGAACCTGACAGATGAACAGATAAGAAACCTGTCAGAGGCTCAGTTCTGGGCCATTGTTATCAGGTGGCTTACAGAATTCACAAAAGAGCAGGAAAAAGATATGAAAGAAGCGAAAAACTTTCATAACGAAAGGAACAAAACCGCATACGAGATAGAAGGAAAGGAAATAAAATCCAGAGTTCATTTCAACAAACTGGAATATGGAGAAGGAACAAGCAGTCAACCAATGCAGCGAGAGGAAATGGGAAGCAACAATGAGAGGATCAGAAACCTCTGAGACAGCTATAAAAGGCCCAACATAAGAATCATTGGTTTGCCAGAGAGTGAGGAAGATGAACTAGAACTTGAAAAATTGAGTGAAAATATAATAAAGGAGAACTTCCCAGACTTGGGGAAGGGAATAGACTTGCAGGTCCAGGAAGCAAGGAGAGTTCCCAAGAGACTGGACCCAGGGAGAACCACTCCAAGACACATTATAATCAAAATGTCAAAAATTAAAGATAAAGAGAGAATCTTAAAAGCAGCAAGAGAGAAGAAAAGAATTATGTACAAAGGGGTCCCAATTAGACTATCAGCTGACTTCTCAAGGGAAACCCTACAGGCAAGAAGAGACTGGCAAGAAATATTCAAAGTAATGAAAATCCAAAACCTACAACCACGAATACTCTATCCAGCGAAATTGTCATTCAGAATAGAAGGACAGAGAAAGTGTTTCCAGGACAAAATAAAACTGAAAGAGTTCATTAGATCCAAACCACTGTTATATGAGATGTTAAAGGGACTGGTAAAAAAAAAAAAACAGAAGCTAGGGAGATGAAACAAAGGCAAACTAAATAGGCAACGAGAGGGAAAGAGGAACTGTGGGTACGGGAAGCATATTGGGGGGAGGTCAACAGGGAGGGGGAATGGGGAAAGGGAGGGAGATGATATAGGAATTGGGGATCAAGGTAGGAGGGAATGGAATAGACGGAGAGAGGTTGGGAGGAACTGTATGCACAACTAATGGACATAATCTAAAAGGGGGGGACAACTGGAGGGAGGGGGGCCACCGGGTGGAGGGGAGCAGAGGGAAGGGAAATTGGCACAAATGTAATAATTTAATCAATAAAACACATTAAATCATTAAAAAAAAAAAGAATTATAAGAAATTATTACGAACAACTGTATGGCAAGAAATTTGACAACCTAGAGGAAATGGACAGATTCCTGGAAAACTATAGTCTTCCCAAACTGAATCAAGAAGAAGCAGAAAGTCTGAATAGACCAATAACAGCTAGTGAAATTGAAGCAGTAATCAAAAAACTCCCAGCACACAAAAGCCCAGGACCGGATGGCTTCACAAGTGAATTCTACATAACATTTAGGAAAGAACTAACTCCTATCCTCCTCAGACTATTCCAAAAGATACAAGAAGAGGGAAGACTCCCAAACTCATTCTATGAAGCCAGTATAACCCTAATTCCAAAACCAGGTCAAGACACAACAAAGAAAGAAAACTACAGACCAATATCGCTGATGAACATAGATGCTAAAATCCTCAACAAAATATTGGCAAACCGGATCCAGCAACACATTAGAAAGATCATACACCACGATCAAGTAGGATTCATCCCAGGGATGCAAGGATGGTTTAATATTCGCAAATCAATAAACGTGATACACCACATAAACAAAATGAAAGACAAAAACCACATGATCATATCAATAGATGCGGAAAAAGCATTTGATAAAGTACAACACCCATTTATGATAAAAACTCTCAGCAAAATGGGAATAGAGGGAGCATACCTCAACATAATAAAGGCCATATATGAGAAACCTGAAGCCAACATCATACTCAATGGGCAAAAACTGAGAGCATTCCCCCTGAGATCAGGAACAAGACAAGGATGTCCGCTCTCTCCACTCCTATTCAACATAGTCTTGGAAGTTCTAGCCACAGCAATCAGACAAGAAAGAGAAATAAAAGGCATCCAAATTGGAAAAGAGGAAGTAAAACTGTCATTATTTGCAGATGACATGATAGTGTACATAGAAAATCCTTTAGACTCCACAAAAAAACTACTCAACCTAATAAGTGAATTCGGCAAAATAGCAGTATACAAAGTCAACATTAAGAAATCGAAGGCATTTTTATACACCAACAATAAAAACTCAGAGATAGAAACTGAAAGAAAAATCCCATTTACCATAGCAACAAGAAAAATAAAATACCTAGGAATAAACTTAACCAAAGAGGTAAAAGACCTGTACACAGAAAACTACATAACACTGAAGAAAGAAATTAAAGAAGATACAAATAAATGGAAGCATATACCATGCTCATGGATGGGAAGAATCAACATCATTAAAATGTCCATACTACCCAAAACAATTTATAGATTCAATGCAACCCCTATTAAAATACCAGCAACATATTTCACAGACCTAGAACAAATACTTCAAAAATTTATATGGAACCAAAAAAGAGCCCGAATAGCCACAGCAATTTTGAGGAAGAACACAGTAGGAGGAATCACAATACCTGATATCAAACTATACTACAAGGCCACGGTAATCAAAACAGTCTGGTACTGGCATAAAAACAGAGATATAGATCAATGGAACAGAATAGAGAGCCCAGAAATAAACCCAGGTTCATATGGTCAACTGATATTTGACAAAGGGGGAAAGAACATTCAATGGAGTGAAAAGAGCCTCTTCAACAAATGGTGTTGGGAGAACTGGACAGGGACATGCAAAAAAATGAAACTAGACCACCAGCTCACACCATACACCAGAATAAACTCAAAATGGATCAAAGACTTAAATGTAAGCCGTGATACCATAAAAGTCCTAGAGGGAAAAATAGGCAGGAAAATTTCAGATATCCCACGTAGCAACATTTTCACTGATATATCTCCTAAGGCAAGGGAAATAAAGGAAAGAATAAACAAATGGGACTACATCAAACTAAAAAGTTTCTGCTCAGCTAAAGAAAACATCAGCAAGATGCAAAGGAAACCAACCATATGGGAAAATATATTCGCCAATGACATCTCAGACAAGGGATTGATCTCCAAAATATATAAAGAACTCATACGACTCAACACCAAGAAGACAGACAACCCAATTAAAAAATGAGCAAAAGACCTGAACAAACACTTCTCCAAAGAAGACATACAGAGGGCCCATAGACATATGAAAGTATGCTCAACATCACTAGCCATCAGAGAGATGCAAATAAAAACCACAATGAGATACCACCTCACACCAGTCAGAACGGCCATCATCAACAAATCAACAAACAACTTGTGCTGGAGAGGATGCGGAGAAACGGGAACCCTGGTACATTGCTGGTGGGAATGCAGACTGGTGCAGCCACTGTGGAAAACAGTTTGGAATTTCCTAAAAAAACTAAAAATGGAACTGCCTTTTGAACCAGCAATTCCATTGCTAGGATTATATCCAAAAAATCCCGAAACACCAATTCAAAAGAACCTATGCACTCCAATGTTCATAGCAGCACTATTTACAATAGCCAAGTGCTGGAAACAACCTAAGTGCCCATCTGTAGATGAGTGGATCAAAAAACTGTGGTACATTTCACAATGGAATTCTATGTAGCAGAAAGAAAGAAGGAACTTCTACCATTTGCAACAATATGGATGGAAGCAGAGAAAATTATGCTTAGTGAAATAAGCCAGGCAACAAAAGAAAAATACCTTATGCTGTCACCTATTACAGGAAACTAATGAACAACACAAACAAATGAGCAAAATTGAACCAGAGGTATGTAAAAAAGAAGTAGACTAACAGTAACAAGGGGGGAGGGGGGAGGAAAAGAAGGGTGTAAGGGGAAGGGTCAAGTAAAAAAATATATATATATATGAATGACCCACAGACAGGGGCAACTGAGTGGAGACTAAATGTGGGGCAAGGGAGGGACAGAGTGCAGGGAAGCAAGAGGGGTAAAAAAGTGAGACAACTGTAATGGAAAAACAAACAAAAAAAATTTTTTTAGTGGGGGAAAAATGAAAATATGAAGAATGGAAATGCCAGTTAAGTGACTATTAGGACAAAGATTTTCCTTCACGTTGTGTATTTTTCTCCCTATTTGATCCCTCCAGAGTTTGGCATTCTAAACAAGTAAGTAATGACATAAGTTTCTTTGCATAGAACTAATAAGACCAGCTGTTAATATAGGATCCTTTTTTTTTTTTTTTTTTTGACCAAGTCTTTGACTGGAATGCCAAGCCTAAAGGAAACATACTTGGGCTCAGAATGTTACCAAAAAGCCCTGAGGAACTGGGAATGACTTTCAAAGGTAATAAAAGCCCGTGAGATAAAAGGCCTGGTACCATGGTTGGTTGTGCGGTCCACAGCAATCTTTCCAGGGAAGGAACGAAGGTTGTTTTCCTGAAAGATGGCTAGAAGGGACCTTAAGACACAATGAAGAACCAGAAAGACTTGGAAAAAACAGGTGTGTACAGGCAAGGATGAATGCCAGATATGTGGCTCAGCTTCTGTGCCCTGAAGAACAGACTGAGGGTCACCCCAAATATTCCTTGGGTAAGTTCCAGCAAAGCAGAACTAAAGATCATAAGTGATCATTTGCTGCTCTTGTTATGTTTATGCAAACAAACAGGATAAATTAAAAATGGACTTAATGTAGTCCCTTTAAAGACAAGGAGGGTAACCTTAGGGAGAAAAATTATTATTCAAGGAAAATCACAATGATCAATAGTAGAGTATAAAATAGGGCAACTAACCGTCTTAAAAGTTTCTTCTCATTTAAAATATGGTTTCACTTGAAAATTAAACCATGTCTGTGATATCATCAAAGATATTCAAGTTGCAGGCAAATAGAATGTCAAGTGCCTTGCAACTGGATGTCTTCCCAATAAGACAGTCTTACAGATTTAGAGACTTGTTTGTGGGTTATGTTACATAAATTAACACGTGTTTTCTGTTTTCAAAGGACATAAGCCTATGATCGCATTACCTGAGTGATTGTCTGTACGCATAAGCCTCACTTAATCCTCTCTGCAGCGCTGCCTCCTGAGACTCAACGGTTTGGCTGAACTAAATGGCTGGGTTGGTGAAGAATGGGGTGGTCTGTGGGCTTCACTTTAAAACTGGTTTCTCTTTTCTATCCTAATGGCTTGGACAGAAAAGGCCCAGAGGTCTGAGAGGGGGGAAACCTAAACTATTTACCTCAGCCCAAACTAAGTATAATGGGCAAAAGGGTTTTGGACAGGTGAGATGTGCCTAGCACACCTTCTTACAAAGAAGCCCCCCCCCCTTTTTTTTCCTAATATGGAACATTGAAAAATTAATCCCTGCCTTTTGTCATCTAGTAGTTATGGAGTGAATGATGTCTTTTAACCCTTTTCGCCAAATCTGTTGCCCCCAGAACACAACAAGGACACCAGCCTGTTAAACCAAGCACGCCGTTGACTGGAGACAGCCAACTGACCTGGAGTCTGCACGATTCTTCCTCATGTGGGAAGGCCACCCTCCCCTCCACACTCCCACTCTTATTAGGGTTTTCTGGACCCAAGGGTAGGTAGGACGACGACCATGTCCAGCTTGAAGCAGCTAGAGGAGCTTGAGACCTTCGCCCATTGTCCTTTACAAGATTACAAAGGGTCCTAATATTTGGGGGGGGATAGTTAATTTTTACGAACCAGGGGTATGGACTTGGGGGGGATTGCTGGGGGAGGGGGGTGCTGGGTGGAGGGGAGCAAAGGGGAGAAAATTGGAACTGTTGTAACAATATAATCAATAAAAAACATTAAAAAAAATAACTTTTCCAAAACAAAAATAAATAAATAAATAAATAAATAAATAAATAAATAAAAAGATAGGTGGAAAAAAAAGTAAACCTTGATAACATAAACAAAAATTAAGTTGAAATGGCTCAAAGGCCTTAACAGTACACCCAAAACTATAAAACTTCAGGAAAGAATTAGAGAAAATCTCAGTTTTAAGATAAACAAAGATTTCTTAGACAGGAAACTAAAAACACCAGACACAACAGAAAGTCATTTGAGAAAACAGACTTCATCAAAATTAAAACCTCTGCTTTTCAAACGACAGTATTAAGAAAATAAAAGACAAGCCACAGACTGAGAGAAAATATTCATAATAGATCTATCAAAGGACTTGCAAGCTGAACATATAGGCTGACCTTTGAACAACATGGAGGTTCGGGGTACCAATTGCCTGTACAGTTGAAAATCCAAGTATAACTTCTGACTCCCTAAAAACTTCACTACTAATAGCCTACTATTATCAATTACATAAACAGATTAACATATACTTTATATGTTATATGTATTATATACTGTAGTCTTACAATAAACTAGAGAAAATAAAATGTAATTAAGAAAGTAATTAGGAAGAAGAAATACAGTATTATATGTATTTATTGAAAAAATACAGTATTATACATGTTTATTGCATGTCAGTGTACACATGCTGTTCAAACCCATGTTGTCCAAGGGTCAACTGTATAAAAATTCAACCCAATAATAAGAAACAAGCCAATTAATGAATCAGCAAAAGATCTGAAGAGATTTCACCAAAAAACAACATATAAAATAGACCACATGAAAATATAGTCAACATTATTAGTCATTAGGGAAACGCAAATCAAAACCACAATGAGATACCACTTTACATCTAATAAGATGTCTATAATAAAAGACACCCTGGAATATAGTAAGTGTTGATGAGGATGTGGTAAAATTGGAAACTTAATATATTGTAGGTACAGCCACTGTGGAATACAACTTGATAGATCCCTCAAAAGCTGAATGTAGAATTACTATATGACCCAGCAATTCTATTCTTAGATACATATCCAAAGGATTTGAAAAAAGGGACTTAAACAGATACTTGTATGCCAATTTTCACTGTAGCATTATTCACAATCACCAAAAGATGGTAACAATCCAAGCATCTACCAATGGATGAATGGATAAACAAAATATGGTATATCCATACAATGAAATAGTCATAAAAAGTAATGAAGTTCTGACACATGCTACAATATGAATGAAATGTGAACACGTTATGCTGAGTGATACAACCCAGACACAAGAGGACAAATATTGTATGATTTCACTTACATGAAATATCTAGAATAGGCAAACTCATAGAGACGTAAAGGAGATCAGAGAATGGGGAAAGGGAGAATGAAGAATTGCTGCTTAATGGTTACAGAATTTCTGTTTGGGATGATGAAAAAGTTTTGCAAAAAGTGGTGATGATTGCACGACATTGTGAATGTAATCAATGCCATTGAACTGTACACTGAAAATGGTTAACATGTAAATTTTTATGTTGTTATATATTTACCACAATCTTTAAATTTTATTTATTTATCCTCACCTGAGGATTTTGTTTGTTTTTCAATTACAGTTGTCCCATTTTCCCCCCATTGCTCCCCCCACCCAGCCCACCCCTTCTCCCACAGTCATACCCCACCCCGTTGTCCATGTCCATGTGTCATTTATACACATTCTTTGACTAGACCCTTCCCCTACTTACCTCCCTTTTCTCCCTCCCCCCGATAACTGTTATTTCGTTCCTTGTTCAATTTTGTTCATTCGTTTGTGTTCTCACCTGAGGATTCTTGATTCTGAAAACTTCTTCAAGCAAACTGTGTCCTTCTGTACAGTTTTGGGACCCACTTTATCCACATGCAAATGACCATAGAGTACTGGGTTTTAATATCATGATCCCTTTTATTCTAGAAGACAGGCATTTTTAAAGTCCTACTTTTATTAATTTTTACTTTTACAGAATTTATTTCAAGTCATAGAACTAAATTTGCCTCAGTAAATCATACTGGCTTGGTCTTATTTCATATTCCTAGAATTCAATTGCTAATGTCTATCAGAGGTGACATTTATAATAACCATTTGCTCAGTAAACAAACCAGGCTCATTTTTTTACATGACAAATTTTTGTAAAAGACTGAATGAAGAAAACTAATCTAAGTGGTATTTTACTTTATGTAGTCTTTGTTGGGAGACAGTTCCCCATAAGTCTCTCACGTTTTTGCACATTTTACAAGTAAGGCACTGACTGTCCTTTGTTCTGGACTATTTTTTTAAGGGCATTTACAAAGTACATCCTTGAAGAGACACTGTCTCCTTCCAAAGAAAAGGGCAGGCATCTCACTGTCCAGTATAATAAAGATAATGTTTATATGTTAAGCAAAGGGCAAGCATACTTACTATGCAGTACATATAAAGTCTCTCTCTAAAGTGAAGGACAGGCATGTTTTCTGCCCATTATGAAGATTCAGATTTTCTAAGCTCAGCTTCTCTTCTGAAACGCAACCTACTGCATGTGCAGACGGCACCTGGTCCTCTTCAGGTTGCCCTGTGAGAATTTGTGAAGTAGGCATACAGATCTGGCTGGTAAGAGGACAATATGCCCAAATCAATTCAGACAGTTTATTTACATTAACAGAAAAAAGACCATCATGGTGTCACCTCCCTGAGTCCTTTGTCCCACAGGATGACACCAAAACAAAAGAGGCCTAAAGACAGGCAGCATGAGTGGTAGAGTCATTTCTATACTGCAGCTAAGTAGTTTTATAGCTTGCAGCTCTTCCCTAAGGGAGAGGGAGCAAGGTGGAATGTACCATACCTCCCCGGAACCAGGGAGGTGATAAGCCTCCCTCAGGATAGACAGGCAGATGAGATCTGGCCCTGTGGCAGGTCCTCCCAAGAATGCCTGGGGGATCACAGAGTCTTCCACCAAGGCATTGGTCCCCCTGCAGTTGAGCCTTGCCTACATGGCCTCTGGGACATACACAAGGTTGTTGGGGTACTGGCACAGAGAAGTTCCCATGCAGAACTGGGGCTCAAGAAACTGGTGCAAAAATTATCTGGCTACTGCTATTGCTACAGTAATAAACATTCCTTCTCTGACCCAGGAGTTTCATGTTTTCTAGCAGAATCCATGAGACTGTGGCAGCTAACTTGTTAACTTGTGAGTAAAATCTCAGATATTTCACAGCTCTTGAGAGTTTTGGTGATGAGGATAAGGTGCTGAAATATGGCTTTCTAGAAAAGGAAGAATGAGAATGTTTTGAGTAAATTAATAGGATTAGAGGGAAATCCATGAGAAGTAGAAATAAATACGCTGACCAAACTGCTCAACCAGGCACTATATGGTCCTCCACTCTACTGCCTATTAATGAGGAGGAATTGAAGAGGTGGATGCAGTCTGAATACCAGGAAATAGGTTCGAGGACAGCTGCCCAAATGGTGCCCTGGTTGTTGGTAAATCTCTTCCAGGTGGGGGACTTCCTCACCAGTTTGGTTAGCCTGAGGTATGGCCCACTGTAACAACCACAGTAAGATTTGCACAGGGAGCACAAAAGATTCTGCCCTTTTTTCACATAACTGTTGCACAGATTTATGAAAGCAGGGGCATTTGTGACCACTATGGGCAGAAACCAGGCAAAGCATTAGAAGTACATATGGCCGGTTCACTTAGGAGATGAGAGAATGGAGCTAATAATGCTTGTCAGTGGAGAGGCAACAGCTGGGCTGTCTTCTGGCTCAGCCCCTCCAGGGGGTCTATCATGTCTGCCTGCGATCCACTAGGAGAAGACAGTAAAAGGTCTCAGAGTTTTTTGCAGTGGGTCCTGGTCCCTTTGAGGGAACTTTAGGACTCCCAGGGAGATTTTCCTGAAACAGACAAACTACCACGGGAAACCACAGATGAAGCATTGACTAGCCTTCAGTCTCTTACTTCTTTAGATTAGGTTTACAAATCTGGTGATGATGACCCATTGGAGAATGAGAAATAGACCAGATGAAACCTAGGTAGATTCTTAGTCAACCTTGTTCCCCTGAAAAACTCCTTTTATGTAAAAACCAGGTGAGAACATAAGAGATGTTATATTGGTGATGGTGCAGTAGACGCCCTGGATTAAGGTGGAATCCTCAAAGAAGGTTATTGCTGTGCAAGTCAAGTCCAAGTCAGCCAGGGGGCACAAACCAAGTAGCTCCAGACAGGAAGTCATGTGGTTATTACCAGTGAGTGAAGGGGTCCCCACAGCTAAAATCAATGTGTCAGCCATAAGGACTTTGCTGCTCAATGTAAAACATTGGGTAGGCTAAAAACATTGGGAGTTTGGTTGCATCATGAGCTGCTGCCACACTGCTCAAATACAAAACCCTTTTTATTTAAAGGCACAGAGCCACTCTCTCCCACTATGCCCCCAATCTCTCCCTCCTCCTCTACCCCAAACTTGGCCACTTTAAGAAGAAAGATAACTAAGTAGGTAAATGCTGTACTCACCTCCCCCAATGACCACTTCAAAATTACAACTACAGAACAGCCATCATTGAGAACCACCTAAAGTCTAGCTGAACAGAAGTCCTACAACTAAGGATATAAAAAAGAAGCCACATTGAGACAGGTAGGAGAGGTGGAGATGCATAATGGGATGGTCCCACACCCATGTGTGGAGATTAAAAATTAGGAGGGATATCTCAGTACTGGAGGTCCCTCCTGACAGCCAGGGGTCCCAGCCTCACACCAGGCCCCCCATCCCTGGGTCCCAGTGCTGGAAAGAGAAGTCCCCATAATTTCTGGCTGGGAAAACCAGCAGAGATTGTGGCTGAGTGAGATTGAAGGTTTTTGGAGTACCAGGCATTCATTCCTCTTAAAGGACCTGCACAGACTTACTCATTTACAGACTCACTCACTCTGAGCTCCAGTACTACTGGGACAGCACCTCAAAAGGCACCAGGGATATACAGGGAGGAACTGAACTATCTAACTTCAGGATGAGATCTGGAAGGAGAAGCTTTCTCCCAGACAGAAGTGTTGGCAGAGGACATTGTTCCTTTGATGAGCGCTCCCTCTGCAAGCACAGGCTGGCACCATATCTGAGTTTCCATCAACTCAACTAACACTGTTCTCCCCACCCTGGTGTTCCCCCAAGACCCTACCCTACTCAATCTGAGGGCCCAAGCTGCTTTCAGTGACTTTTTGATACAAATGGCCTGTCTTGGTTCATGCTACGGACTTTCCCAAAATCTCTCAAAGGTTCACAAACCCCGGACAATCAGCACCTGGCCTCAGGGTGCCCTGTACCTCTTATCTAGCAGCCCAGCACCAGTAAAAGCAGCAGCTGGCCCCAATTTGCAGCTTAGCCTCTCTGGCACCTCCAAGCCCAGTGAAAGTGGCAACCTTCTTCAGATCACTTTGTAGGTCATACCAGGTGGCCCCAGGCAGGGCACAGGCAGCAGCTGACCTTGGGACTGCATCTCCTGAGAGGCCTCAGAACCAACACACCTGGTGGCCAACTTCAGACAACACCACAGCATCACCCAATCACTTCTACAAACAACACACTCAAAGAGCAGAGTCTGGTGCTTTAGCAGGCACCAGAACCCAACTAAAGTGAATCCTAATATGTAGGGTCAACCCCCACAGAACAGCTCCTCCACTGTAGTCACAGCCAGTCCTTACAACCAATCAGCCTGAAGATCAATCCCTCCAAGCAGCAATCAAGGCTCAACTACAACAGGAGGGCACACACAATCTACACGAGGGACACATCCAAGGCACCCAGTTCAGGTGACCAGGGAGACTGTGCCACTGGGCCCCACAGGACACCTACTACATAAGGCCACTCTACCAAGACTGGGAGATGCAACAGCTCTACTTAATACACAGACACAAACACAGGGAAGCAGCCAGAATGGAGAGACAAGGAAACATGTCCCAAATGAAGGAACAGGATAAATCTCCAGAAAAAGAACTAAATGAAATGGAGGCAAGCTATCTACCTGATAACAGTTTAAAACACTGGTTACAAGGATGCTCAAGTAACTTAGAACTTCAACAGCAAAAACAGGACATAGAAACCATAAAAAAGAACCAGTCAGAAATACATAATGCAATTCAGTGGACCCTTGGTTCCTGAACTAAGTTCATTCCAGAAGGCTGTTCAAGAACCAAGTTGTTCAAGACTGAAGACATTTGAGAACTGACTGCATCAGCATGAAAGGGTTGTCAGGTCGAGAACTGAAGTTTTGTTCAACAACTGAGATGTTTGTTTTCATGAACGACTTGGTTGAGAACCGAATTGTTCGAGATGGCAGACATTCAAGAACCAAGGTTTGATTATAATTGAAATGAAGAATACATTAGAGGGAATCAACAATAGATTAGATGAAGCAGAGGATCAAATGAGTGATTTGGAAGATAAGGTAGCAGAAAACACCCAATCAGAACAGCAAAAAGAAAAATGAATTTAAAAAATTGAGGATACAGTAGTTGAATGAGCCTCTGGGACAACATGAAGCATAACAGTGTCTGCATCACAGGAGTGCCAGAGAAGAGAGAGAGCGAAGGACTAAAAACATATTGAAGTAATAACAACAGAAAAGTTCCCTAACTTGGCAAAGGGAATAGACATACATGCCTAGGAACCACAGAAAGTCTCAAACAAGATGAATCCAAAGAGACCCACACCAAGACACATCATAATTAAGATGCCAAAGTAAAGACAAAGAGAGAATCTTAAAAGTAGCAAGAGGAAAGCAGTTAGTGACTTACAAGGGAGCTCTCATTTGACTGTCAGCTGATTTCTCAATAGAAACTTTACAGGTCACAAGGAATTGGCACAAAATATTCAGTGATGAAAAGCAAGGACCTACAACCAAGATTACTCTACCTAGCAAAGCTATCATTTAGAATCAAAAGACAGATAAAGAGCTTCCCAGTCAAGAAAAAGCTAAAAGAGTTCATCACCACCAAAACAGTATTACAAGAAATGTTAAAGAGACCTCTTTAAGAAGAAGAAAAAAGGATAAAAAATATAAATAACAAAATGGCAATACCAACATATCTGTCAAAATTACTTTTTTTTAAATGTGTTTTATTGATTATAATGTTACATTTGTCCCAATTTCCCTTCCCTCTTCTCCCCTCCACCCGGTGGCCCCCCTCCCTCCAGTTGTCCCCCCCTTTTAGACCATGTCCATTAGTTGTGCATATAGTTCTTCTCAACCTCTCTCTGTCTATTCCATTCCCTCTTACCATGATTCTTAATTTCTATATCATCTCCCTCCCTCTCCCCATTCCCCCTCCCTGTTGACCTCCCCCCAATATGTTCCCCATACCTATAGTTCTTTTTCCACTCTCGTTGCCTGTTTAGTTTGCCTTTGTTTCAATTCCCTAGCTTCTGTTATTGCTTCTTGTGATGCAGTTTTCATTTTAGATTTCATAGTTTTGATCCTCCTTTTTCTAAACCAGTCCCTTTAACATCTCATATAACAGTGGTTTGGATCTAATGAACTCTTTCAGTTTTGTTTTGTCCTGGAAACACTTTCTCTGCCCTTCTATTCTGAATGACAATTTCGCTGGATAGAGTATTCGTGGTTGCAGGTTTTTGCTTTTCATTACTTTGAATATTTCTTGCCAGTCCCTTCTTGCCTGCAGGGTCTCCCTTGAGAAGTCAGCTGATAGTCTAATTGGGACCCCTTTGTACATGATTCTTTTCTTCTCTCTTGCTGCTTTTAAGATTCTCTCTTTATCTTTAACTTTTGACATTTTGATTATAATGTGTCTTGGAGTGGTTCTACCTGGGTCCAGTTTTTTTGGAACTCTCTGTGCTTCCTGGACCTGTAAGTCTATTTCTTTCCCCAAGTTTGGGAAGTTCTGCTTTATTATATTTTCACTCAATTTTTCAATTTCTAGTTCATCTTCTTCGCCCTCTGGCAAACCAATGATTCTTATGTTGGGCCTTTTATAGCTGTCCCAGAGGTTTCTGATCCTCTCGTCCTTGCTTCCCGTTTCCTCTCTCTGCACTGGTTGACTGCTTGTTCCTTCTCCATATTCCAGTTTGTTGATTTGAACTCTGGATTTTATTTCCTCACCATCTGTCTCGTATGAGGTTTTGTTCCTTTCATTATGAGTGTTTTTCGATTCTTTCTCATCTTTTTCCAGATCTTTTGTTAATTCTGTAAGCCACCTGATAACAATGGCCCTGAACTGAGCCTCTGACAGGTTTCTTATTTGTTCATCTGTCAGATTCTTCATCTGTTGCCTGGTGAGCTGCGCCACCGGGATTTCTATAGTTGTCTGCCTCATTTTGACAGATGCGTTTTGTTTTCTTGGGCCGTCTATAGGGGGCGGTGCCTGTGTACTCGTCACAACCCAGCGACTGGCGCCGATCCGCAACCTATTTCGCAGCCCTGTGGTGCTTTGTGTGGGGGCGGGGGTCCAAGATGGATTCACACAGTTATTCCGCTAGGAGACCGGGATCCGTCCTCCCGCCCTCTGGGCCTCACCGTTCGAGGCGATGTGGTGGCTGCTTTCCCCAGCGTTGGGGTCGCGAGCTGCCAGGGGTTCGACTGCAGCCGGGATTGTTCTCCCTGCCGCTGTCCCTGGTGCGACCGCAAACAGCACCACCCACTTTCGCTCTTCCTACCTGTCCAAAGGGCGCCGCTGGTTTATAACTTCATACGTTGGGCTTCCGTGTAGTTTTATTTTCTGGAATTTCTAGTTATCTTTTGTTTTGAGGTAGTTGTATTCCTCTCTAGTTGTAGAGGGAGACTGAGCGTGTCCGTCTAAGCCTCCATCTTGGCCGGAAGTCCCAAAGTTACTTTAAATGTAAATAAATGTTTCAATCAAAAGACATATGGTAACTGAATAGATAACAAAATAAGAGCCTTACATATGCTGTCTACAAGAGACTCACTTCAGACTGAAAGACACTCACAGATTTAAAGGGATTGAAAAAGATATTTCATGAAAACGAACAAACAAAAGCTGGGGTAGCAATACTTATACCAGACAAAAATAGAATTTAAAACAAAGGCTATAACAAGAGACTAAGAAGGACCCAGCAATTCCACTTCTGGATATTTATCTAAAGAAACATAAAACACTAACTTGAAAAGACATATACATCCATATATTCACTGCATCATTATTCACAATAGCCAAGATATGGAAGCAACATAAGTGTCCACCAATAGATGAATGGATAAAGAAGTGGTGAATACATACAACGGAATATGATTCAGCCATAAATAAGGAAAAAATCTTGCCATCTGCAACAACATGGATGGATCTACAGGATATTGTTCTGAGTGAAATAAGTCAGACAAAAACAAATGTCCTATGATTTCCTTATATGTGGAATCTAAAATAATAAATAAACAAACAAAACAGAAACAAACTTGTAATACCCAGAATATTTTAACAGTTGCCAGATGGAGGAGTGATGGGGGCGGGGATGGGTGAAAAAGACGGGATTAAGAAGTAAAAATTGGCAGTTACAAAATAGTCATGGGCATGTGAATATAGTCAACAAAACTGTAATAACTATGTATGGTGTCAGATGGGTACTAGATTTATGAGGTGGTCACTTTGTAAGTTATATAAATGTCTAATCACTATGTTGTACACCTGAAATGAATATAATATTGTATGTCAACTATAATTGAAAAATAAAAATTATTTTAAAAAATACATGGGGCCAAGGTTTTACTGATCTTAAGGTGGGGGTGGTGGTGTTGAAAACTATAGGTACCCATACAAGGGGAATTTGGGGAAAGTAGGGGATTGAAACTTTAATGGCTCTATTTAATACAGATGTCCTATCTTACCTGGCCCTGGGGAGGGAAAGGCCCTCAGATCCAGCTAATGGCGATTAGGAAGGGCTGACAGTGGGGAAGGAAATCTAACTTATCAATGGGGCTCATTAGGCCAATATAATGTACTGTTAATGCTTCCTCATTTGTATGTTTAGTAGGAATTGATGTGCTGTATCCCCATCACATAAGTGCCAGAGGGGATATTTGATATTGGGAAGAGCAGTATAGAGAGAAACACTAGTGGGAAGTTATCTTGGTGAGTTCAGGCTGCTATAACAGAATACCATAAACTGGGTGGCTTATAAATAACATTTATTTTTAAAAATATTTTATTTATTTATTTTTAGAGAGGAGGGAAGGGAGAAAGAGAGGGAGAGAAATGTCAATGTGTGGTTGCCTCTTGTATGCCCCCAACTGGAGACCTGGCCCGCAACCCAGGCATCTTCCCTGACTGGGAATCGAACCAGTGACCCTTTGGTTTGCAGGCCTGCACTCAATCCACTGAGCCACACCAGCCAGGGCAACAAACATTTATTTATCAGAGTTCTGGAGGCTTGGAACTCCAAGATCAAGGCACTGACAGATTCATTTTTTGGTGAGAACCTGTTTCCTGGTTCATAGATGACTGTTGTCTTGTTATGTCCTCACATGGCAGATGGGGAGAGGGAGCTTTCCAGTGTTTCTTTTATAAGGGCGCTAATATCATTAAGAAGAGTTCTATCCTTGTGACCTAATCATCTACTGAAGGTTTCAATATATGAACTGGGGGGGAGGGGGGTGGACACAAATGTTCAGTCTATAGAAGAAGTGTAAATAGCTTCTTAATCCACCTTTCCGCCTCTTCTCTGGTGGTCCACCAGAAGCTAAAGAACACCAGGAAGAGAAAGGGAAACCACAGCCTTGATTAAGGACTTCAAGGCACCAAAGGTGGTAAGTAATGTGGTATCTCAATACAACAGCCCTGAATGGCTAATAAAAAAGAGTAACAGGAGCTAGAGGCTTATAGCAGGTTATTGCCAACTGATTTCAATTGTTGCTTCCATAGCCCTGGCTGTTCCAGACATCGTGACTGCAACTGAATCCATTAGACAGGTTGATGACATTTGGTATGATGTCTTAGACATTGCTAACACCTCTGTGCCATCTTACGGACACTTGAGGATCAAGATCAGTTCATATCCACATAGCAAGACCTCCCATATATGTTTATAGTATACTCCCAGGGGCACTTAAGCTCCCCTGCCATTTGGTGAATCATGATTTAGCATGAGTTCCAATACTTTTCAATTTCCAAAGCTTTCACTATATGGATGATGCCTTGTTGGCAAGTAAAAAACCTCAGCCTCAATGACCTCCATGGTGGTGCTATCACAGCCAGGAGGAGTAGCTGATAAACCCAACATAATTCAGGGGCCTGCTCACCAAGCAAAAGTCCTTGGGACTAAGTACGTGGACTGATAACACTTAACCGCTCTGGTATTCATTGGAAAAGCTGCTGTCTCTTTGGCCCCCCAAACTGAACAGGAAGCTCAGCACCTTATTGGACTCTATTGGACACAGTTATGTGGCTCACTCAGGAATGTCACTTGGTCTTTCATATTAGCTAACTACTCATCATCATCCTTTGAGTGGGGCTTATCCCAATCGACTCTGAAGCTGTCCTACAAGCTATGGTGTGCTCTCTAACTTTAGGTCCCGTAAACTTAACGATCGTAAGATCATGACAAATGATTTTGCTGATTAGGCTCTCTGGCAAAGGGAGGCAGCCTCTGCCCCAAAATGCACTGTGATGCTTTGGATTAATCACCTCTCTGAGGTAGCTGCTAAAAACAACCCTTTGGAAAGCAGCTATTAGCTTGCTACTGGGCTCTTGTCAAAACTAAACACCTGAGCCATGTTGGCCTTGTGACCCTTTAGCCTGATATCCCCATTTGGGGAGGGTCAACTCAAACTCCATGACTCCAGGGGAGATGGGCCCAATTAGCTTCAATTGTCAAAAGGAAATGGTATATTCAAGAAAACAGCTGACCTATCCCAAGCAGTATCTCAGTTTTATGTGGAAAAGTGATAGCTATCCATCCCTTTGAGGGAATAATTGATTCCCCACTCTGTTGCCTGAAGCAAAGCCACTGGCTCAATGGGACCCTTAATTCACAGAAATTCTCCTCATGGCTGGGTCTGGTTCACTGATGGTTCTAACTGAAACTGAATGGTATCCCCTGGGATGCTGCAGCTATTCAACCTCACTACCAACTATGCAGAACCAAAAATGAACGTGACTCCACTTAGTGTGCAGAACTCAAGGCCATTCTCATAGCTCTGACCAATACACCCTTTGATGAATCTTGTTATTTTTTTTTCACTGACTTATTGGTTGCTGCCAATGGCCTAGTTGCTTGTTCTGCTACTTGGAAAACTTACGACACTCCTCTTGGGGGGCGTGTGCTGTGGAAACAAATCATGACTTTTGATCAAACCATCTGGGTCACTCATGTAAATGTCCATGGAAAGGCCAATTCTTTGATGAGATCATCTGAAAATAAAGCTGCGAATCAAGCCTGCACTGCCCAGGTTATCTACATTGCTGCTGACATCAGACATGGCAACACATCTACCTTCATCATACTGGGCACAAAATAAACAACTTTATGTTTCCGATGCAGAGGCTACCACTGCATGCCAGACTGGTGATTCCTGTCAGACATAGACCCATCTGTCTCACAGTGAGAGAGTCCACATTACATGGGGCACTGATTCCACCTGTTCCTGGAAAATTGACCACTTTGGACCTTTGAGCCCCTTTTAGACCTATTACTGGAGCCTCATTGCTGTTGACATATTTTCAGGTTACTGTTCTGCTGTTCCAGTCTGATCAGCTGAGTCCAAACACAACGCTGTGGCCCTTGAAGCTAATCTCTGTCATGTGATCAGTTTCCCAGACCATTTGCAGGCTGACAATAATGCCTCTTTTGTGGTAAAAGGCACACACAATGGGCTGATTGTCAGGATATTCAATAGTCTTTCCATTCACCTACCATCCACAGGCATCTGGTATTGTGGGGTTTGACCAGCCTCCTCAAAAACTGACTTTCAAAGATTTCTGACTCTATTTCCTTCACCTCCCCTGGTCTACGCATCTTAGTAAGGCAGTGTGGTCACTAAATGCAGTTGCCCCCCAAAAGGGATCATCCCTTCTTAGCTACTTTCTGGGAAATGATCAGGACAAAAGAGATGGGGTTATTAGAGACCTATTTTGAAAACCTAGGACTCCATCCTGACCATTTCTAGGTATGATGCTTCTTTCTTCCCCTAATGACAACTCCAAGCCAATGCTTGATACACTCTCTGGGTGGCAGTTTAGCTCAAAAAGGGCCCAGAGGATTGAAATTTAATTCTAGTTCAGCCATCTGGATTCTCTTGTTGGACTGCCATGGTCTATAATGGTTCCGAGTTCCTTTTCTTTTTTAAAATCTATGACATGATAGATATTAACTAAACTTACTATGGTAATCACTTCACAATATATATGTCAAGTCATTATGCTGTACACCTTAAACTTATACAGTCCTGTATATCAACTGTATCTTAATAAAACAGAAATAAAAAGGAGTTGATGAAATATGAAAGTAGGTGTCTATTCAGTTTGCTTCAAGTCACTTTCACATGCCAGTATCTACAACCAAGGTAATTTTCTGGATGTAATTCTTAGGCCTACTTTATTCTTTACTTCCTTATTGTCTCCATGGCTCTCATCTCTTAATGTCAGCTAACTTGTTGCTATCTGAAACAATAGATCTGATGGAAGGAGGGGTGATGACCATAATCTGATCCATGCTTCATGCTGGATCCATTATTCATCTTAATGTTTGATAAAAAGGTCTTAATGAATCTTTAACAACATTGAGTAAGAGACTTACCTATTGGGTCCAGAAGCAGTTGGATTTTCCAACCATGTAAGGCTCTGATGCTTTTTAAAATTTTATTTATTTATTTATTTGAGAGAGAGAGAAAGGGAGAGAGAGATGTTGTTCCACTCATTTATGCATTCATTGGTTGCTTCTTGTATATGCCCTTACTGGAGATTGAAATTGCAACCCTGTCATATAGGGACAACTAGATAATTGAGCCACCCGGCCAGGGCAAAAACCTTTGATGCTTTTAATATAATGATTCCCTCTATTCCTTTCCATCTCTGCTTGCAAACTGGCTGTTTCTTGCCTGAGTTCATCTTTTTCTTATAATACTTTGGTAAAGCAGAAAGGAGAAGCCACTACACATTAGTTTTCTGACTTTTACCCTAGTGGCTTGGTAGGCAGAAGGTCTTCCATCCAAGTTAACATAGGCAACAACTATGGCAGTTTTGGGAAGTTCCCAGTTTTCTAGTTTGCACAATTTATTTCTTCATCATATGCTGCCTAGGCATTAAGCAAATGCTGAAAAATTTAGCTTTTTTCCCTGACTGGTGTGGCTCAGTGGGTTGAGCATTGTCCTTCAAATTGAAAGGTCGCTCGTTCAATTCCTGGTCAGGGCACATGCCTTGGTTGCGGGACCAGGTCCCTGGTTGGGAGGTGTGTGTGAGAGGCAACTGATTGATGTTTCTCTCCCTCTCTTTTTCCCTTCCTTCCCTTCTCTCTAAAAATAAATAAATAAAATATTTTAAAAAAATTTAGGCTTTTGTGATAGCAGTGTTCCACTTTCATGGTACCAATTCCTGTGTTAGTTAAGGAAGGCCTAGCTGATAGAACAGTAAGGCTCCCTAAAATTTGCAGGCTTAAAACACAAAGTTTATTACTCTCATGTCACATTCTTTTTTAAAAAGATTTTTTAAATTTATTTTTAGGGAGGGGAAGGGAGAAAGAGAGGGAGAGAAACATCAATGTGTGGTTGCCTCTTGTGCACCCCCAACTGGGGACTTGGTCCGCAATAAGCATGTGCCCTGACTGGGAATCGAACCAGTGACCCTTCGGTTCACAGGCCGGTGCTCAATCCACTGAACCACACCAGCCAGGGCTCACGTCACATTCTGAGCTGAGGATTCTAGGTTTCTACACAAATCTGCTGTCTTTAATAGGAGATTTTCAAGGTCACTTTAGGCATTTCCATTCCATCCAGCAGGACAGGAGAAGAAAGAATTATCCAGGGCCAGGAAATGTCTCTTAAGCAATAGACTTGTACTTATTACTTTGCTCAAATTCCAGTGATTAGAGGATGGTCCTATGGTCACACTTAATTTCATGGGAAATTAGCTGGGTAGCCATATATTATGTATTGATTTAATATGATTTCAAATCCAGTTCTTTACATCTTAAGTGAAGTTTTTTTTTTAATGTTTTTTATTGATTATATTGTTACAACAGTTCTAATTTTCTCCCCCTTGCTCCCCTCCACCCAGCACCCCCCTCCCCCAGCAATCCCCCCCCAAGTCCATACCCCTGGTTCGTAAAAATTAACTATCCCCCCCTTCTCAAATATTAAGTGAAGTTGTTTTAATCTACTTGTTTATGACAAAGGGAAAGTAAAGTTGCTTTGATATAAGAATGAAGTCAGTCATGCCAGGATGTCATCATTCTACATCTGTTGCAGTTGTTAAGTACTCAGCAGTCCAGCTGCTGAGGGGCCCTGCTAGGGGCTTATTGCTAAGAACATGTGAAGAAGCAACCATGGCAACGGGAGCTTAACACAATAAATACTGACAGTTTGTGAGGACTATTTGAAAGTTTTGTTTTGGATGAGGTGACTCTTCACTAACCTAAAAACTCTCCAAAGATGCTTGAGACATTTGCGCCTACCATGGTCAAGGTGACACTGGTCAGTAGTGGTATTAAATTGTACAGCAGTTTCTGGAGTAATAACCCTCAGAACAGCTCAGTCTGTCCACTAACACTGGTGTCTTTGTTCCCTAGCAACAGCCTAGCAACAGCCTGGCAACAGGGGAATTTACTTTTGCTCTGGCAGCTGGAAATCAGCTCTAGGTTGGCCACGTCTTTCCTGAGTGCCTCCTTGTATAAAAAGGTACATCTCATATTTATTCCTTCATTTACCCTTGCTTGGAACAACAGTGTGATTATTCTGTTATTTGTTTGGATTATGTTATTTTTTTAAAGATTTTATTTATTTACTTTTAGACAGAGAGGGAGAGAAATACCAGTGTTTGAGAGGGTACATGAATCAGTTGCCTCTCGCACGACCCCAACTGGGGACCTGGCCTGCAACCCAGGCATGTGCCGTGACCGGGAATTGAACCAGTGACCTTCCAGTTCACAGGCTGGGACTCAATTCACTGAGCCACACCAGCCAAGGCGGGACTATGTTACTTTTTAATTGGCTTATTCAGAGATATTAACCTATATGCAATTGGCTTGTGAAATGAGCCTGTGCTAAATAAATTGTTGGCAAAGGTAGACGCAGTCTCTGAGTATAACTTTTGGTTCCTCCCCAAAACAAAACAATGTATCTCAGTTACAAGAATGGAGAGAATAGATTTTGGTGAAAAGCCAGCAATTTCCATCACAGGATATAATCTCCAACATATTATTTAACTTGACATTTAAAAATAAAATGCACATCACTTTTCCAAATGCATCCAATGGACTCTAAATTCTTTAGTGTTTGAGTATCCACCAAAAAAAAAAAAAGCTTGAACAGGTTCTCTAACAGCTGGATATATTGCATTGTTTCTTTCTCCTAGATGTCATAATTCCATTTTACTCTCCCTGCAAAATGTTATACTAATGTAATATATTTTTAGGTTTTAAAAATCTTTTATTAATCATCCCACCACACTTTCCTGAAACAAAAATATATGCATATATATATATATATATATAACTCAATAAAGCTGGAAAAATATATGTATATTTATGTATACCAGTATACATATATTTAAGTTTAAATGTTTCTATGACCAAAGGCTGTAGGTATTAAATAAGAGTTCTTCTAGATTAAAGTACCATTATAATAAGTAGTACCCAACTGATCAAAACAACATAAATTTATTACAGATTAAAAAATTTATAATTAAACTTGCATTTAAAATATATCACTTAAGTTGAATGAACTTTTTCTTAACAGTCTATGTATCCATGGATGACTGATATTTATTGCAAAAATGAGACAAGTTCAACAGCAATTATATTCCCATTTTTAATTTTTATAGACACAGAAAACTTATTCATGTATATAAGTAGTAATGGAAGAGTTTTGTTATATTAACATCAATCAATTCCTTGAACTCTTTGTCTTAAGGAGTGTAGGGAACAGGAGACAATGCTCAGGGTACATTCAAGGTAGAAAGTTTAATAGGAAACCCTTCTACTATAATGCTGGGACCCTAAAGGAAGGGCCATTATGTTGCCCAACTACAGGGGGAACCTCCATTCACACTGTAGTCTGTAGCATGTTCACTGAAAATGTGAACGGTGCCTTCTGGAGTTAAGCAATATGGAAGCCCCACCCAAAGAATTTGTACCTCTCATGTAAAGGTGAACCAGAAAAACACCTTTATCTCAGGAAACATTAAATAAAATAGAAAATTCTGGTTTTTTTCTGTGGAAAAAATACAAAACTTTTAAAGGAGATATTGAAGATCTACATGAATTGAGAAATATATCAAGCTCATGAACTAGAAAACTACTATCATAAAGATATCACTTCTTACCCAAATGATCTATAAGTCTGATGTAAACCCAATCAAAATTCCAAGACATTTTTTTGTGGAACCTGAGAAGCTGATCCCAAAATGTATATGAAAATGCAAATGGAAAAAAATATTTAAATTACTCCTGAATAAACAAGGCAAGGAGAACTGCCTTGCCATATAAAAAGCCAATATAAAGGTAGAGTAATTAAGGCAGTATGGTATTGTACTACAAAGAAACCAATGGAACAGAAGAGAAAGCCTAGAATTAGGTCTACACAATCATGGACATGATATATAGAAGAAGCAGTATTACATATTGTGAGAAAGAATGTAATTTACGAAATATAGTCTGAGACCACTGGATATCTGTGTATAAAGAAATAAAAAGAAATTAAACTCCTTATACCACACACAAAAATGAATTCCAGGTAGAATTAGGATCGTCGTCGGCAGCCGTCCGTCTCGAGAGACGATGGTGTAGCTTCTTAAGAGTCTATCTGCACCGCCGAGAATGGCTGTGCAGTCCGACTCGGGAGTGACACGGTATCTGTCTCCTCCCATGTTGAATCGACATCTTGCAATGACGCTGGAGTGTCCTCTCCAGTGAAGCTGAAGCTACAGAGCCTGGGCAGGGTGATATGGAGGGTCTGCTGTTGCCCATGCAGCAGACCCCCCCTCTCTTCGCAGCTGAAGGGTCCAAGGGAAAGACGGAGTCAATACAGCTTGGCTTCAGGTGCGCCGCAGGAGTTGCCAGTGTTGACTACAACGTCAAACCGCCTTAGGGACTCCGGCTCCGGATTTTCTGTCGGGGTTTACTCCCTTAGCCTTTCCCCTGAAGAGGTATGCCGCAAGGCAGCGGAGGTTTTTTGGAGTCAGAGTTTTCCTTCTCTGAGAATTAGGATACTGCCAAACAAATTTATGCATCTTTTTTTCTCTCATGACAAGCCAGAATGGGATATTTTTGGTTAGGGGGGATAGCATTCAGATCTCTTCTCATTAATTTATTTCAAAGATGGCATGTGCCAGACAAAAAGGGCTGTCTCAGTCACATATTTCTCCAATCCCTGTCATGATCTCTTTGGCTTCTGTAGCCTGAGGTTAAGGCTGGGGCATCAGGCAGGGACGGGAAGGGGGAAACCACCTCTGCTTGCAATGCCAGGGCAACCATACCTAGTTCTGCTTTCCCTGTCCCAGCCTTAGCAAGACAGAGTTGGTTCCACAGAGCCATGACCATATGAGCAGTGTCAAGGAAGGCACTAATGGTTATCTGGAGACAACCACACTAGATCAATCTGGTCAATAAATCTGTGTGGGATCAGGTCTGGCTTTCTCCACAGCCCAGATTTACTCAATAAATGCCAATCTTCCCAATCTGGCAGAAAGAGGGCAAAGTAAAAAACCACTAAGGTCCAAATTCCTAAATGGTTTGAACTTATACTTTCAATAAGCTGGGGTTGCTGCGCCTGCTCTGTTTCCTTTCTGCCTCTTAATGGAAGTGATGAACTTCTGAGGAAAGAGATGATGACTCACCTAGATTCCCAGGCTCTCATGGGAGGGAGGCATCACCGATTGTTATCTCAACTAGGGAATTTTGCCTCTGTACCTGGCTCTGTTATTCCAAGGGAGTCAGGGCTGACAGCAGCTAGACACTTCCTTCCTCAGATCCAGAGGAGAGACTGCTGTGAAGTTCTGGTATGGGAATTTCCTCCTCTCCTACAGACTTGGTCCACTGCAGGGGTTGCAGTGAAATCAGCCCTGGCCCAATCATCCCAGATATTGTCTGTTAACCTTGAGCTCCATGTATACCTTCTCTGTTGTCCCCAAGGTGGAAGCCTACAAACCACATTTCCCAGACACATTCCTCAGCAAGGGCCATCTGAGTTCTGGTTGGGTTCTGAAAACAGGAGGCAGTCGTGTCATATTAGAAGACAGGGAGCAGGGAGAAGCCACTCTGTTTGTGGAGTAGCCGTGGCAGCAGTGGTCCTGGTAATATGAATAATAAGTACGGGCTAGTGAGCTTCAGTCCCTGGGTGGCAGCAGCTTCCTGATATCTGGCCGACACACTCTCCCCCTGGAATAGCAGCCGTTTCCTAGTCTTTGAGTCATACCAACCCCTTTTACTCCTCTAACTCTTCCAACACCTTTGTAACCAATCCCCTGCATTAAAGCCCTCGCTGCTTGAAATATCTAGAGTAGTTTATATGTTCTTGGCTAGAAACTGACTAATATACTAACCTTGGGACACTCTTAATTCTCCCTAGAACCATGTTTGAAAAAATGTGAATTCAACTAAATAAATGTTAATCGAGCATTTATAAAATTCTGAGCAGAGTACTGTCTGGGATATAAAGATGTGTAAGACTTCACCTCTAACAGTCTAGAAGAAATTATTAGAAATGTCCACAGATAACTAATGCAAGTCACAGAAAGACAAGTGTCTTAAGAACATATTCCTGAAATCAGAAGATCTTTTCTAAACAGTCAAAGAATACAATAACAATAATAGCAAGGTGCTAGGTGCCATATATATATATTTCATTTACCCCAAGGGAGCCTGGAGAAAAGAAAAAGAAATGTAGGAAGAATGAAACTCAGATAGTTCTCAGCAAGAGTGGAAAGACACCGGGCTCAGCAATGTGTAGCAGTGTTAACTTTGGACATATGCATTAAAGTCCCAGGAAGCTCCATTTGTTTTTTATGAACGTGAGGTCCCCCCACCCCATGCTGCTCCCTGGCCTGGAGGGTGGTGCTAGCTGACCACAAATCTATAAGCTACACTGAGCTGTCTGTCCTCTGGCATGGCTGGCTGGGAATTGTGGGAGAAGGGGGGCAGGGCCTCTTATTAGAGTGTTCTGGGATGAAGGAAGAATGGAGCCTCTGTACTTTGGTCATGTTGTGACCCAGCTCTCTGAAACAAGTGATTTTTGTTTTCCCCCAGCGATCTATCAATTAGAGAGAGGAGGAAGGAGAAAATGGACAAAATGTAAATGTAGGAAGATTTTTTTGGACCCTGTGGATGTTACCCAGAAATCAAAGTGATTTAGCATAGAGCTGAGTCAGAAGGAATGGTAGGAGGCTACAGGAATATCAATGGGATCTCTTCTTCCTAAGGCCTAGGAAGCTGTACTCGGAGGAGGGCACTGACCTTCTCAGTTCACCTAAGGATCATTCAGGAAATCCCAGCTTTAGTGAAGAGGGCATTTTCCCTTAATCCCATAGACTCTTCCATTTGGCATCTGATATATGAAGTCTCCCCAGATAGGGTATGTTTATATATTGAGTTTTAGGACATCTTTCCCAGTTCCAATGTTAATGCGACTGCTCCTAGGTCTTTCTTCCCTGGTGCAAATAAAGAGTTTACAAAGGCAGACTTCATTGGAAATAAAAAAAAAAAAAAAGAGAGATCAAGACATAAAGATGGGGATTCATCTTCTCATAGAGAAGATGCAGACAGAGTCACCTTGGAGAAGGGGAGGTTGACAATCAAAGCCAGCTCTACATTTTGGTCAGGACTGGCTCTGACAGCTGGGTGTGATACAATGATCTATGGACTAGAAGTGCCACAGATTAATGCCCCCAGGAGCAGCCCCAGTCAATGAGGGATGGGAATTTGATTATAAATACTGCATGTGCTGCATCCACCTGTACCGTTCTCCATCACCCTGTGAGACATGGCAGGTACCTGCTGTGTCATGAATGATACAGTCCTTTGCCTCTAACCCAGGAGTCTCCCCTGTTCTGCCAGCATCTGTGAATCTGTGGCAGGCTAAATTGTTAGCTTGTAAGTAGGGCAAAACCTCAGACCCTTCACAGTTCTTGACATTTATGTCATGTAATATTATATTTGTATATAATCTCTATGCATATACATCTTTTCTGGAATTTCTCCAGTAAGCATTTATTATTTTTAATGTTTTAAATGAGTGAATGATGCTGTAACTTCTTGACAATAACATACTTTGGTCGGCTTCCTTTTCTTCCTGTCTCACAACCCCACTGGTATTTTCTAGACTCACCTCCCAAATAAACAATTGGGACTCAAATTCTTGATTAAAGGTCTTCTTCTTAGACAACACAACCTAAGACAATATGCTCCATAGATGTTTGTTCAACCACCCTCAACACTCCAGCATGGAAGAGAGATTAATGCAAGTTTTTAGTAGATTTAGTGGACTAAGGGACAGAGTGGAGAGGTACAGGATGGGCAAGTCTGAGGCTTTTTTATGCTTGCTGGGAAAGGGGTGGTCCTCATTAGCCTCAGCACTGCCTCTTTTACCACCTACCACCTTTGGATGCCCTTTCCCTTTCTTTCCATTGATTTAATTCCCAAATAACATACTCACTTAATGACTGTGAAATGGTTGACACCCCATGGATAATGGAGTGCAGTGACTGATGTGAGATGTGCTATGTTTTCCTGAACAATGAATTACAGTAATAAACATTCATCAAATACTGAGTAGGAAACACCAAAAACTATTTAGTTTAAAAAAGCATTCTGGTAATAGATGCAAATAAATAAAAGGCAGAGTCAAATTAAAATGCAAAATAGCAACTAAACTAATAACTATAAAGGAAGGATAAGCCAGCGGGGGCCTTAAAGATAGAGAGCAAGAAATTTGATTCAAAATGTTTTTTTTTTTCATACACATAATAAAACATGCTATTCATAGTCAAGTATTCTGCAAAAAGTAATGAGTAGAGCAAATTAACTTTTAAATAATGATGCTTCTAAAAGGTAGCTGAACAATAAAAGGCAGTTGGACCTTATTAAAATTAAAATCAACAACTGTTTTGGGATGACTCTTCAAATTTTAAAGATCTTTTCCCTCCTACCTGGAAAGTCCTCCTTTTCTTCTTCAACCTTCTGTCTATTCAAACCCTCCACAGCTTTCAAAGAATCAGCTTAAGTGCCCCTATCCTCCCATCCTCCCATCCTCCCATCCTCCAGAGACACCTCATAGCATTTATTATTTTTATTGGTCATTTTGGCACTTAATGATAATAACTACCAGTTAGTGAGCATTTATTATGTGCCAAGTCCTGAACTAAATCTTTTGGGGCAATTACCTCACTAAATACAACGATTCTTAAGGTAGCTGCTATCATTATCACTATTTACATAAAAGAAAATGGAAGCACTGATTAACCTGTTCACGATCACAAAGTGAGTTGCACAGTTAGGATTCCTACCTGGGTTGTTTTTTTTTTTTCATTCTGGGACCCACCACAGTCCTGTGTCGCTTAATGACAGGGATATGTTCTGAGAAATGTGTTGTTATGTGATTTTGTCATTGTGCAAACTTCACAGAGTATATTTATACAAACCAACATGGTATAACCAACCTACTTCACACCCAGGCTAAGTGGAAATGAGTGTGATGGTGTCTAGTCAGATTCCAAAGTTTGAGAAACTGCAGAGCCCAACAAGTACTCCCATCCCATTAGTAGGTACCGGTGGTTTTATAAAAATGAAAAAAACCTATTGTTTTCCTCAATTAATATGTATGATTTTTTTCAAATAGCTGGTAAATTGTAAGGACATAAGTACCTATTAAGTTGTTTGGATTCAACTACCTAACAAATGGATCTCTTAGGTATTTATTTCGGCCTAGGAACATCATGAAATAATTACTGAGATGTTAAGGGTTCTATGAACTCTGCAAACCAAAAAAATTTGGGAAGTTCAACCAGTTCTTGGCTTCCAGCTAGTGTTGCTAACTTACATAAGGAAGTGGACAAATGGAGGAAAGGAGATCAGATGAGAGCATGTGTGGTATACAATTGACCTTTTTCAGGGAATTTCAGGGTCATCCTTTCTAGGATCCAGTGAGACAGTAGGGGTAACTAAGTGAGGTGATGGATATGTTAATTAACGTGATTATGTCAATTATTTCACAATGTATACATATATCAAAACATTGAGTCATACACCTTAAATGTATGTGATTTTTATTTGTCAATTATACCTCGATAAATATGGAAAACATGAATAGAACACTCCTTGGAATTAAAAATTATTTTATTAAAAATTAAATTGCTTTTGAAATTGTTTCTTGAATGTTGAACTGACATTTCTTTGAAAACAGCACTATGTTAGAAGTGGATCATGGTAAAGCTCAGCTTTATGTGGTTTATATATACAACCATTATTTGTTTTAAAATTATTTATGAGAGCTCCTACTTTGCTCAGTTCTAGGGAAAGTGGGAAATAATGCATAGTCATTAGTAGCTTGTGTCACACAGATACCGTGAGAATTAAGGACAACCCTTTATAAACCTATGCTCTATGTCAACTCATTCAGATGTTAGATTCAACTACCAGGAATTCAGTTATTTTCTCTAATTAAAGTGTTTTGTGATTCTTTCCCCTTTCTTCACTCATCCCCCACCCCTTTCCTCAAATTAAATCTGAAAATAGTTGTAAGTGCAAAAAAGGATGAGAACCAAGGCAGAAAATTTTACTATAAATATAAATTTGGGCTTTAAAATCTATGTTAAATGATGCAAATCACATTCTAGATCATATGTGGAAAATATATATTACCATACTGATGACAGAATGTTCAGATAGCTTTTTGGTATTTCTGTGACTATCAATTTTAACATTACCAAGTGTATAGAACTTTGATTATTTTATACAAATGAAAACCATTATTGGAATTATTACCCACCTTTCAAAATTCTTCTCATATTTTTTATAGTCCTTACACAGCCCATCTGAAATGACCATTTTCTATGGTATTTCTTTTGTTTAAAATATCTGTGGATAACACTTCAATAGCAATAAACACATCTAGTGCACAGAACTTTGTAGAGATTATATCTCACTAAAAAGAACCAGGGCTCCTTGGAGAAGTGGATGCTTTTAGGTTGGAATAGGGACAGTAAGAAGACAGCTTAGAATATTTTGTGCCAGAAAATATGGAAGTGCTCAAAAATTGATGGGGTCATATAAAAGGAATACAGAAACCAGCTTGAAAGGGCTTCCACTTGCTAAACATGGGACAACTTGAGTATCAAAATAAATAACAATTGAAATAGATAATAACACATTCGGTAAAAAAGAATTCAAAGCAACACTAGCTTTTTAAAAACTGAAGGGAGGAGGAGCAGGAAAAGTTGTTTACAGAAGAATGCTAACTCATGAATGTAAAATTGTTAGAATAGAAAACCAACGTTCTGCAACCACCATTGTAATAATTACTTCAGGCAAGAATCATCATTAGATGTAAAATCACTGAGTGAAAGACTGTTAGGGTAGAATATATTCACATGGTCTCAAAGAACCACTAATTACAATTACTAATTACCAAGAGAAAAAAAAAGGTACCTTTATATATGGAGTGGTCTGGTAGACAGCACTTGAATCAAATGATCAAACTTAATGTCACCAAACTGATGTCATGTGTTCTCTGATGTGATGCACTCAGGGCACAAATCACACATGAACTATTCCTGTGGGGGGGAAAAATATAAGTTCTAATCATAAGGAAATAATAAGACAAAAAATTCAGGAGCATTATGCAAAATAGTTGACCTGGACTCTTCAAAAATGTCGGTTCATGAAAGATAGAAAAGTTCAGGGATTATCTTTAAAAGAAAGTAAAGAGACATGCCAACTAAACTCAATGTGTGATCTTTAATTAGATCTTGGAAAAACAGTATAAAGGACACTATTGTTATTGGTATAATTGAACTATGAATATGGAATGCATATTAGATAACAGTATTGTATCAGTGTTAAATTTCCTGAGTGTGATAATTTTCCTAGATGTGCTAAATGTATTATAGTTATGTAAAAGAATATCTTTTTCTTAAGAAAAATATGCTTGAAGTATGTATGGGTGAAATGTCAAGATGTCTGAAACTTACATTTAAACCTCTTGGATCTTTCACACGTTTACACAAAAACATATTTAAATAGAGAGAAAACAAATTTGATAAAACGTTTACAACTGGTGAACTTAGATAAAGAGTATTTGGGTGTTTGTTATACTATTTTTACAATTTTTCTGTAAGATTAAAAATTTTCAAAATAAAACAGTTAAAAAAAGAAAAGAACATGTAAAATAATAAAATAAAAAATATGCTGAGCCAAAGATAAAATGCTGGAGGCAAACTTGTGATAGGCAAAGTTAGGAGTAGAGTAAGGACAAAAAGTCTAAATTTATGACTTCTCTTGGCTCTATTCCTATGGGTACACCCTGCTACCTCTGAGTATTCTATCATATGCCACATATTCTTCAAATTAGGAATGAAGCACTACCATAATGTTAGGATCATAAGCTCTTGACCTTGTGTCACAAGAAAAAGGTAGATGAGAAATTCAAACACTATAGCTTAAACTCTTTCCTATAGGCATGATCTCCAGGCTCTTCTTGTTTGAAGGGCTGACTGAATTTTATTTTCCTTGCCTGTAGGTTTGTCATGGGGATAAGAAGACAGTTCCCACAGTCTGGAAGGAGAGCTAGATTGCCAGCAAGTCCAGTCATTTTGAAACGCATTTTGGAAAGTTAGAGAAAATGTCTTATCTGGTTTGCAAGGCTTCCTTCCTCCAATATTTATATTTATAAACCTTTTCTGGGCATATTCTGCATCTGACTCCTCTCTCTTCCCTCATGGTTTCCCCCTGCTCTGGTGACCTAGCAGAATGTCACTGTTGATTTTTTATGTGTGTCACCCATGAGCATAAATGTGTATTCCTTCTTCCTGCCTTTGTTCATTATTTATTCATCCATGATAATTACTTATTTATGTAGGCCATTTTATTTTAAATGATAGTTTTACAAATATTTAAGCAGATGAGTATTTGTACTCTAAAGGGCAAGAGAGACGAACAATAGATACAAAATGTACCACAGACAGCTGGACTAGGAAAGAAAGATGAACACAGACTTGGAATCCTTTCTTGTATCTTCATCATCTACCTTTTCCATTGGCCTGATCTGTTTTCAACCACCCTTTACTACTTTAAATGCCCTCATGATTGTTTTGGACTCTACTACCTGGAAAGCAAGGTTTCCTTGCTATTTTTAGGTAGGAACCACAATGACTACAGAACATGGCTAGCTTGACCAAACTGGAGATGGAAGTCTAAGAGTTATGAATCCAGACTAAGCCAGGCCCCTGACTAGTCATTCAATTTTTACTGAGCACCCACTTTTAGTCAGGCACTACGTTTGGAAGTGAATGGAAAGACTGATCAAGATACAATCCTAACTTAATGGTCCAAAATATTACACAGCAGGTTCACACTGGTCCCATCTAAAGAGAGTAATGGGGGGAAGGTGGTTTTCACCACACGGATGTGAATGCATCATTTAGGAATTGTGTTCATGTGCTAGTAACAGACACTCAATAAAGAATGGCTTAAATAAATTGAAAGGTAAGTTTTCTCTTTTGGAGTCATCCAAGTCCCAGACCTCTCCTATCTTGCTGCTTTGCCCTTCTCAGCACACAACTTCCACCCTAAAGTTTGCCTCATGGTTTCAAGATGGCTAATCCAACTCTAGCCATCTTGTTTGCCTTCCAGGATGCAGAAAATGGGAAAAGAGAAAAGAGAAGGGGCAACAAAGCACTTTTCAGGTAAGTCAACTCCCCCTTTTTTCATGATTTAGTTGCATTTCTAATTTTATTTTTAAATTAAATTTATTGGTGACATTGGTTAATAAGACTATATAGGTTTCAAGTGTATGTTTCTATAATACATGATCTGTATATTGCATCATGTGCCCACCACCCAAAGTCAAATCATCTTCTGTCACCATATATTTATCAACCCCCTTTTGTAAGAGCTTCCCCCAAACCCCAAACCAAAACTTCTGTTTACATCTCATTAGCCAGAACTTAGTCATTTGGCTACCCATATGGTCAATTAATATTTGACAAAGGAGGCAAGAACATACAATGAGGTAAAGACAGTCTATTCAATAAACAATGTTGGGAAAATTGAAAAGATACATGCAAAAAATGAAACTAGACCACTTCTTACACCACATACAAGAATAAACTCAAAATGAATTAAAGACTTAAACGTGAGACTTGAAACCATAAAACTCCCAGAAGAAAACATAGGCAGTAAAATCTCTGACATTTCTCTTAGCAATATTTTTTTCTGATATATCTCCTTGAGCAAGGGAAACAAAAGAAAAATAAACAAATGGGACTGCATCAAATTAAAAAGTTTCTGAACAGCAAAGGAAACCATGAATAAAATGAAAAGACAACCTACTAAATGGGAGAAGATATTCATCAAAGACAGATCTCATAAGGGGTTAAAATCCAAAATTTATGAAGAACCCATACAACTCAACATCAAAAAACAAACAATCCAATTTTAAAATGGGTAGAGGACCTCAATAGACACTTCTTCAAAGAGGGCATACAGATGGCCAACTGACACATGAAAAGATGCTCAATATCACTAACAGTCAGAGGAATGCAATGAGATACCACCTCACACCTTGAAATGGCCATCATCAATAAATGAACGAACAGCAAGTGTTAGCATGGATGTAGAAAAAAGGGGACCCTCATGCATTGTTGGTGGGAATGCAGATTGGTGCAGCCACTGTGGTAAGCAGTATGGAGGTTCTTCAAAAAATTAAAAATAGAACTACGATATGACCCAGCAATACCACTTCTGCGTATGTATCTGAAGAAACCCAAAGCTCTAATCCAAGAATTCTCTCCTATGTTCATTGCAGCATTATTTATAATTGCCAAGATAAGAAAGCAACCCAAATGCCCATTAATAGACAGGTGGATTAAAAAGTTGTGTGTGTGTATATATGGAATAATACTCAACCATGAAAAGAAAGGAAATCGTACCATTTGCGATACATGGATGGACCTAGAGGGTATTGTGTTAAATGAAATAAGTCAGAGAAAGGCAAATACCATATGATTTCACTTGCATGTGGAATATAAGGAACAATATAAATGAACAAACACAATAAGCGCTTTGTTTACCTGTGACATAACATTTGGATTAAAGCTAAAAACAAAAAAACAAAACAAACAAACAAAAACCCAACTGTATATCCATATACAAAAAAGTGAACCTTTATCTAAATCTCATACCTTACCAAAAAAATTAATTCAAAACGGATCACATATCTAAATGTAAAACTTAAAACTGTAAAACTGTTAGAAAGAAGAACAGAAGAAAGTCATTGTTGTCAGTAATGAGATAAGGATTTCTTAGGCATAACAACAAAAGTATGGTCCCTTAAAAAAAAAAAAATAAAGGACTTGTATCCAGGATATATAAAGAACTCTCAAAACTAAAGAATATGAAAAAAAACAGCCTAATTTTTTAAATGGGCAAAAACTTAAACTATAACCCAGCAATCTCATTCCTGGATATTTATCAGAGAAATTAAAATTTGCATTCACACAAACCTGTACACAAATGATCATTGCAATGTTGTTTGCAAACAGCCAAAACTTCAAACAACCAAATGTCCCTAACCAGTTGAATGGTTAAACATATTGTGGTACATCTATACCATGGAATAATTACTTAGCAATATAAAGCGATGAACTATTGATAGATGCGACAACTTGGATGGATCTTGAGGGTATTGTGCTGAGTGAAAAAAAAAGTGAATCTCAAACTGCCACATACTATATGATTTCATTTATATAGCATTCTCAATATGACAAGAGTATAGAGATGGAAAAAATTACTGGTTACCAGGGGTTGTGAATGGTTGGGGGAGGTATGTGGCTATGGCTATAAAAAGGTTGTACATGGCTGATATTTGTGATAATGGAATAGTTCTGCATCTTGCTTGAGGTGGTCATTACACAAATCTTCACAAATGACAGTATAACATAGAACCATACACACATTATATCAATGTAAATTCCTAATTTTGACATACTATAGTTATGTATGATGTAACCATTGGGGGAAATTGGATGAAGGGTACATGGGACCTCTTTATGCTATCTTTGCAACTTCCTGTGAATTTAGTTATTTCATAATAAAAAGGTTTTTTTTAATAGCAAAAGACATGAACAAACACTTCAACAAAGAGAATATCCAGATGGCAAATAAGCACATGAAAGTATGTTCAACATCATCAGCTATTAGGGAAATGCAAATTAAAATCATAAGGAAATAGCACTACATACCTATTAGAATAGCTACAATAAAAAATACTGACAATACCAAGTGCCAACAAGGATGCACAACAACTGAAACTCTCATTACTGGTTGGAATGCAAACTGCTACAGCCAGTCTGAAAAGTCTGACATTTTTCTATAAAGTTAAACATACACTTACCCTATGACCCAGCAATCCCACTCCTAGGTATTTTCCTAGAGAAATAAAAACTTATATTCACCCCAAAACCTGTACATGGGTGTTCATAACTCTATTCATAAGTGCCAAAAACTGGAAACAACCCAATGTCCTTCAACAAGTGGATGAGTAAATAAATGATGGTACATCCATACAATGGAAATCTACTTAGCAATAAAAAGGAAAGAACTACTGACAAGGGCAAAGATGTGAGTGAATATCAAAGGAATTGTGCTCCAAAGTCTCAAAAGGCTACACGCTGTATAATTCCAACAAACAAACAAACAAACAAAAAACACTATAGTGACAGACAACAGATTAGCAGTTTCCAAGGGCTGGGGTACGGCAAGGGCATGACTGTAAAACAGAGTCAGCAAATGTTTTCTGCAGAGGGCCAATAGTAAATATTTTAGGCTTTGTGGGGTATATAAGGTCTCTTTTACATATTCTTCTTTATTTTTGTTTGTTACTTTTGTTCTTTTCCCAACACTTTAAATATTTAAAACCCATTTTTAGTTTCTGGGCCCTAAGGAAATAGGCCATGGGCCAGATTTGTCTTGTGTATAGTTTGTTGACCCCTGGAGATAGCACAAGGGAGTCTGGGGTGGGGTATGTGATATCATCGTTCTGTATTCTAACTGTAGTGGTGGTTATACAAATCTATAGAAGTGCTAGAATTTACAGAAGTGTATGCACACAAAATGCCAATAATATTGTATATTAAGAAAAACCAGTTACTTATCAGACCAGTTCATCTGTCACAAGAGAGATCAAAAATTGACTTTTCCCTAAGATACAGAGATCAAGAAATCTTTTTAAAAGATATGGCTTCTATCTATTCTACTTTCAAATTATTTACTGTAGTGATTCCCTCAATTAAAATGGCACCCTTGTGTGAATGACATAATGAATTCAATGAATTCAGTTATGACGATGACAACTATTTCTTTGAGGACAGGAAAGGCACGTGTTATTCTGTTACAGAGAGATTAATGTATTTATTTATCACTTACAATAATGTCCAGTTCATTAGCAGAGCAATGAACATTTAAGCTCAAAGTAGTATGAGTTTCAGTTTTTAAATAGCAATTTAAGCTGACTTGTTTTAGAACAAGGTGCTCTTGTGTCAGAAATTATAATTTGTGTTATAGAGAATATGGCCTTTCTTAAGTTTTCCAAACTAGAGAAGAGAAGCTCACATTTACTCGAATACTCTGGACAAGAGGCTCACTGTCCCACAGCAGTAGCACTTACTCAACATACAGTATTTAAAATTGAGAGAACTGACTTCTGTGGCTGGCTAAATGAATAAATTTTTAATGCTTCCCTACAGTCTTTAAGAAAATAAAAATATTTAATCTTTAGTAGTGATTCTTGCATGGTGGGTGTTGGTACCTCAGTGCTGGGGATGCTTTAGGAAATTATATGGCCTAATACCAGAATCAGTGGCCTAGTGAGCCCTTTGAAGAATAGTGTAGAACCTTTCATCTAGGTAGTCCTTAAAACTATATTTATCAAGTATATACTTTAAGTAATCATGATAGATGATGGAAAACTTCCCCTGCATTTTACTCTGGATGCAAAAATATTTCAAAACTAACCATAAAACATGAAGCAAAGAAGGACAATGGATTTCTGTGTCCCTACCGGATAGTATAAGAACTAATGGCTGAATTGGCATTTCTCTCTGCATTTCATTTGGCACCATCTCTTCCCATCATCCCCAAGTGCTGCCACACACTTCAAGTGCTCATGCTTATGTGACAGACCTTTTATTCCTTTATGCCCATAAAAATATGTTTATGCAGCAAGAATTTACTGAGCACTTACTATGTTCCAGGTAATAGTCTGTGCTTTGCATACATAAGCAAACAATACTCTGCCCTTTGCATTTTAGTGGTAGGAGATAGAACACATACAACAGATATAGTAAATAAGTAAATTATATAGTATGTTAGATACATTTGGATTGCTTAAGATGACTGATCAGCTAGGTATCTTTACTAAGTTGCTGGTAAGTTATAATTCTCCCCTCTCTTTTGCATAATCAGTTTTCCCCTCTTTATTGACTATTCCATCAGTGTGCCTGTAAAGAAGCCATTATTTCTCTAATCTTAAAAGGAAGGCCTCCCTTGATTCACTCTGTTCTCACTACAGCAGTCAGAGTGACTAGTAAAACAGAAGTCAGATGATACCACTCCTCCAAATCTTCAGTACCTCTGCAGCTCACTGAGTCAAGTTCTAGGACCTTACAATGGGCTTGATACGCTCTGCCCTCAAGTACCTGTGTGACCTCATCTCTCTCTCTCCCCTTCAATGTCTTCCGATAAAGTTCTATTTTTGTTGGTTTTTAATATTTGTAAAAGATTTTTTAAATTTATTTTTTACAGAGGAGGAAGTGAGGGAGAAAGAGAGGGAGAGAAATATTGATGTATGCGAGAAACATCAATTGGTTGCCTCTCACACGCCCCCAACTGGGGACCTGGCCCGGAACCCAGGCATGTGCCCTGACCAGGAATCGAACAGGCAATCTTTCGGTTCACAGGCCAGTGCTCAACCCACTGAGCCACACCAGCCAAGGCTATTGGTTTTTTAAATTATATTTTTCAACTTTTTATTTTGAAATAATTACATACAGACTCACAGGAAGCTGCATGTACTTTTCACTCATTTCCCCCCAATAGTTACATCTTCCCTAACTGTAAAACAATATCAAAACCAGTAAACTGACATGGTACAACGTGAGTGTAGTTCTATGTCATTTTATTAAATGTTTAGATTAATGTAACAACACTATAATCGAGATACAGAACATTTTTATCACCATAAAGAACTCCCTTTTACTACCTATTTACAGACACACCCACCTCTCCTCCCCACCCTACCCCCCAACTCTAATCCCTACCAACCACTAATTCGTTTTCCATCTTTATAATTTGTCACTAGAGAATGTTATATCAATAGAATCATGCAGTATGTGAGCTTTTGAAATTGGTTCTGTTCATTCAGTGTAATGCCTTTAGAATTCATCCAAGCAGTTGCATGTATCAATCGTCACTTGGTTTTATTGCTGAGTAGTATTCCATGGCACAAATGTACCACACTTGTTTAACCATTCACCTGTGAAAGATATCTGAGCTGTTTCCAATTTTAAGTTATTACAAATAAAACTGCTATGAACAATCCTGTACAGGTTTTGGTACGAACATTAAGTTTTTATTTCTCTGGGATAAATGCCCAGAAGTGCAATTGCTGGGCAATATGGTAGGTGTATGTTTAGTTTTTAAAGAAATTGCAAAACTGTTTTCCAGAGAAGCTGTACCATTTTACATTTCACCAGTAATATATGAGAGATCCAGTTTCTCCATATCCTTACCTGCACTTGGTGTTATTATTTTTTCCCAGTTTATTTTATTGAGATATAATTGATATATAATACTGTATACACTTAAGGTGCATAACACAATAATTTTATACACACACACACACACACACACACACACACACATTGCAAAATGATTACCACAATGAGTTTACTTAACATTCATCATTTATTCATTTGGTCAGACCATAGAAGTCAGTTCTGTGTATACTGTATACTATATACTGTATTATCTCACTTATATGTGGAATCTAATAAACCAAACTAATATAAACAGAGATTATATTTGTGGTCACCAGAGGCAGGGGATGGAGGGTGGAAGAATTGAGTGAAGGTGGTGAAAAGGTACAAACTTCCAGTTATAAGGTAAATTCTGGGGATGTAATGTACAACATGATGGCTATAGTTTACGACACTATATTGTATTTTTGAAAGTTTCTATGAGAGATCTTAAAAGTTCTCATCACAAGGAAAAAAAAAACCTTGCAACTGTAAGAGGTGACCTCGTCTCTTCTCTCTCTTCCCTTCACTAACTCTGCCTCAGTCACACTGGCCTTCTAATTCATCTAATACACCAGACAACCTCCTGTCTCAACACCTTGGCATTTGTTGTTCTCTTTGTCTGGAATGCTCTTTCCCCAGATGCCCTTCCTTTGGATATTATTTAATTTCACCTTCTTATTCATCTTCACACCACCACCATCACCTCTGCTCAAGATACCTTATCCTCCTTCCTGGCTTTATTTTTCATCTTTAGCACCTAAGCAGTATTGATATAGCATTGCCCCTCCCCTTAAAGGTTTACATGTTCTTTATTATGATATCATAAAAATGTTATAGATATAGATAAAAAAGTAAATTGTTGGAGAAACAAGATGGCGGAGGAGTAAGTGGAAGCTACACTAACTTCCTCCCAGAACTAGTCTGGAATAACAACGTAATTTTGGAGAAATCATCTGGAATAACCAACCGAACACCAGCTGGAGAGAAGTCTTATAACCATGGAGAGACAAAAAAGGCCGCTACATCACAACGTGACCGGTAGGGAGTGCGGAGACGCGGAAGTGCTGGCTGGGCTCACACGGGTGGCAGCTGAAGGGACTGAGAAACAGCTCAGCAGCCGGGGATTCCCCCTGAGAAGGGCAGGGTCCAAACCCCCAGCCGGGCTCCCCAGCCTACAGCAACAGAGTGGAAAGTAAAATAGTATCCAGCTGAGAAAAGCGAAAAGTCACAGGGTTTCTTGCTAGCCGGAGAGAAACAGCTGGAGAAAAAGAGCTCTTAAGCGGATCACATACAAAAATATTTTGGCCCCCACTCACCCTGGGCTCAAGCGGAGGAAAGGCAGAGAGGACTGGAGATGCTTGGGGAGAGTTTGGTGTGGTGGCTTTGAGGGGAGAGCTGGGGAAGCAGCCGGCCGGATCCCAGGGCTGACTCATCCCCACACTGCAGGCAGACCATTCCCGGCCAAGTGGTGTCAGCCTGAGGGGAAGCAAAGGCCCTGCCTACAGGAATTAAGCGGCCACACCCACGGTCCTTAAGCCTGACAACTAATCACAGATTGAATAGATTAACAACTAAAGTAGACAGACAAAGGCAGTAGATCCCTGGAAGTCTCTAACAGGCTGCCTAGGCCCAGACTGGTACAGGATCTGACGCCACCAGGGGCAGACCCAGGAAGTGCAGATCATTCTAAGAAGCACCAACAAACAATAGGAGTCACAAAAATGGGGAGACAGAGAAACAACCCCCCATCGAAAGGAAAGGTAGAGTCCCCAGAAAGAGTGCTAAATGAAATAGAGGGGAGCCAACTATCAGATATGGAATTGAAAGCATGTATTATGGAGAAGCTCAATGAGCTCAGCGGAAACTACAAAGAACTCCAGAAAAACTACAGTGAACTCCAGAAGAACTATAAGGAACTTACTGAGAATTATACCAGCATCAAAGAGGACATGGAAGCTATCAATAAGAGCTGGGAGGAAATGAAGAATACGATCTCTGAATTGAAGAACACAGTAGAAGGAATTAAAAACAGGCTAGAGGAAGCAGAAAATCGGATCAGCGAGCTGGAGGACAATGTAGACAAAGACTCACAGACAGTGCAACAAAATGAAAAAAGGCTGAACAAGACTGAAGAGGCTCTAAGACAACTGCAGGACAACATGAAACGTAATAATATCCGTATCATAGGAATTCCAGAAGGAGAAGAAGAAGAGCAAGGAATAGAAAACCTCTTTGAAAAACTAATGACAGAAAACTTCCCTAACATGAAGAGAGAAAGAATCATGCAAGTCCAGGAAGCACAGAGGGTCCCAATGAAGATGAACCCCAACAGGCCCACTTCAAGACACATCATAATTAAAATGCCAACATTCAAAGACAAAGAGAGAACCCTAAAAGCAGCAAGAGAGAAACAACTAATAACATACAAGGGAGCTCCAATAAGGCTATCATCAGATTTCTCAGCAGAAACACTACAAGCCAGAAGGGAATGGCAAAATATATTCCAAGTAATGAAAAACAAAGGCCTACAACCAAGAATACTCTACCCAGCAAGGCTCTCATTCAAAATGGAAGGTGAAATAAGGAGTTTCCAAGACAAAAGAAGGTTAAAAGAATACATCTCCACCAAACCAGTATTGCAAGAGATGCTAAAGGGTCTGCTTTAAGAAGATGAAGAAACAGAGAGAGACAGAGAGGAACACGAGTACAAAGGGGGAAAATGACATTGAATAAGTACTGAAAGAAAGAAGGAACTTCTACCATTTGCAACAACATGATTGGAACTAGAGAGAATTGTGCTTAGCGAAATAAGCCAGGCAAGAAAAGAAAATTACCTTATGCTATCACCTGTTAAAGGAAACTAATGAACAACACAAACAAATGAGCAAAATTGAACCAGAGGTATGTAAACGAGGAATAAACTAACAGTAACAAAGGGGGAGATGGGAGGGAGAGAAGGGGTAAGAAGGGGAAGGGTCTAGTCAAAGAACATGTATAAATGACCCATGGACATGGACAACTGGGTGGGGACTGAATGTGGGAGAAGGGAGGAACAGGGTGCAGAGAAGCAAGAGGGGGAAAAAAGTGAGACAACTGTAATGGAAAAACAAACAAACAGAAAAATTTTTAGTGGGGGGAAAAATAAAAATATAAAGAATAGAAATGCAAGTTCAGTGAATATTAGAAGGACAAGGATTTTCCTTCACACTGTATATATTTTCTCCCTATCTGATCCCTCCAGAATTTGGCATTCTAAAGAAGTAAGTAATGACCTAAGTTTCTTTGCATAAAACTAATAAGACCAGTTGTTAATAACGATTTTTTTGACTAAGACTTTGACTGGAATGTCATGCCTAAAGGAGACATGCTTGGGCTTTGGTTGTTACCAAAAAGCCCTGAGCAACTGGGACTGACTTTCAAAGGTAATAAGTCTACGAGATAAAAGGCCTGGTACCTTGGATGGATGAGCGGTCCATAGCAATCTTTCCAGGGAAGGAACGAAGGTTGTTTTCCTGAAAGATGGCTAGAAGGGACCTTAAGGCACAATGGAAAACCAGGAGGACCTGGAAAAGACAGGTGTTTACAGGCAAGGCTGAATGCCAGGTATGTGGCTCAGCTTCTGTGCCCTGAAGAGCAGACTGAAGGTCACCCTAAATGTTCCTTGCGTAAGTTCCAGCAAAGCAGAACTAAAGATCATAAGTGGTCATTTGCTGCTCTTGTTGTGTTTATGCAAATGAACAGGATAAATTAAAAATGAACTTAATGCAGTCCCTTTAATGACAAGGAGGGTAATCTTAGGGAGAAAAATCAAGATTCAAGGAAGATCACAATGCCCAGTGGTAGACTATAAAGTAGTGCAGCTAACCGTCTTTAAAGTTTCTTTTCATTTAAAATTTGTTTTCATTTGAAAGTTAAACTATGTCTGTGGCATTATCAAAGATGTTTAATTTACAGGCAAGAAGAATGTCAAATGCCTTGCAACTGGATGTCTTTCCGATAAGACAGTCCTACAGATTTAGAGACTTGTATGTGGGTTATGTTACATAAATTAACATGTGTTTTCTGTTTTCAAAGGGCATAAGCCTACGATCTCATTACCTGAGTGATTGTCTGTACGTATAGGCCTCACTTAATCCTGTCTGCATTGCTGCCTCCTGAGACTCAATGGTTTGGCTGAACTAAGTGGCTGGGTTGGTGAAGAATGGGGTGGTCTGTGGGCTTCACTTTAAAACTGGTTTCTCTTTTCTATCCTAATGGCTTGGACAGAAAGAGCCCAGAGGCCTGAGAGGGGGGAAACCTAAAATATTTCCCTCAGTCCAAACTAAGTATAATGGGCAAAAGGGTTTTGGACAGGTGAGATGTACCTGGCATACCTTCCTCCAAAGAAACCCTTCTTTTCCCTAATGTGGGACATTAAAAAATTAATACCTGTCTTTTGTCATCTAGTGGTTATGGATTGAATGATGTTCTTTAACCCTGTTGCCTCCAGAATACAACACGGATGCCAGCCGGTTAAACCAAGCATGCCGTTGTCCAGAGACAGCCAACCAACCTGGAGTCTGCACGACTTCCCTTGTGGGAAGGCCACCCTCCCCTCCACACCCCCACTCTTATTAGGGATTTCTTGACCCAAGGGTAGGTAGGACGACGACCATGTCCAGCTTGAAACAGCTAGAGGAGCTCGAGACCTTCGTCCATTGTCCTTTATAAGATTGTAAAGGGTCTTAAGTCTGAGAGGAAGGGATTGTTATTTTTTATTGTTAAAATATTTAACTAATTAATTAATTATTTTAAAAAAGAAGAAGAATATATGAAAGGGTGAGCCATGGGCATGGACTTGGGGAGGGGATTGTCAGGGAAGGGGGGGTGCTGGGTGGAGGGGAGCAAAGGGGAAAAAATTGGAACTATTGTAAATATAATCAATAAAATATACTTAAAAAAATAAAAAAGATTTTAAAAAAAGATGAAAAAAAAAGTAAATTGTTGTTAATCAAAGGCAATAACTATCATTACTTGGGTATTTATTAGTCTAGATTTTTTAAAACAATATTATAATGTACACTTTTTTAACTTGCTGTTTTTACTAATATACACTCTACATTTTAACATAATTTCATATTCCATAAAATTATTTTTATAACTGTAATTTGTATTTATTGAACTTAACTTATTCAGATAATTTTTTCTTGGACATTTTCAATTTTCTGCTATTGCAAACAATGTGGCTAGGACATCATGATGATTAAAACAATGACATAGCTCTTTTATATCTTTTTACCTATAACTTTACTTATTCATCCCATTTTTATATTTTTCCCACCAGAATACAATCTTACGAAGGTATGAATTTTTATGTTCAATTTTTTTCTTTAGTCTCAGTGTTTAGAACCATCCTCTCACATAGTAGGCGATTAGTAAGTATTTTAAATGAATCATGTTGCCTACTCCAATTAAGTGCATTTCAACAGGGAATTATTGGCTGAATATTATGCTTTACAAACTATAATACTTGTCACTGGACAAATATTTTCTATAGCTATTTCTTCCACATCCTTCAATTGCAACATTTGACTATATCATTATTCATAATTTTAAATAATAAAAGATAATATTGTCTAGCAGGTCCCCATTTAATGTATTTATAAGAGTTGTGAATATGGGCTCCTCCTTCTTCTTCAGACTGTAGATCTTAACAAGCTAGGGTTTTGTTTTGCTCTCAGCGATGTATTGTCTCTTCTCTCAGCAATTTCTTTGTGATCTCTTTCCTTCCTCGTGTCATTCATCTTCTTCCCCCACCTCCCTGCCCTAAAAGTATTTGGGAGACTGGTTTACATTCAGGAAAACTTTTCGCCTTAATCTTTTTCATGTTATCTCAATTTTGAACAGGTTTACATGAAATAAATTAAGTATGTATTAGATACAGATATTATTAGACATACCGTTTTATTCATTAAGCCCTGCTTACTATAAATGCCTCTCCGTTGACAACACACACAAATTGCATTAATAAAATGAAGAAGGAAGCAGGAAAGTGTTCTGGAATGAGCATCTGTGTTCCTCAAATATCAGAATAGCTTGATGGAGTTTAATGAGGTACTTACCCATTAATTTTAAGTTGGAATTTCAAATTATTTGAAAATTATTGTATTTCAAATTATTACCATCACTCTGTAATATATTCTTAATTTTTCTGAGTAAAACCTTTAATTATTCTTCCTATAATTTTATTTAAAAATATTTTAAATATTTTATTTATTTATTTTTAGAGATGGGGGAGGGAGAAAGAAAAGGAAACATAGATGGGCTGCCTCTCGCACACCCCCAACCAGGGACCTGGCCGCAACTCAGGAACGTGCCCTGACCGGGAATCAAACCAGCAACCTTTTGGTCTACAAGCTGGTGTTCAATCCACTCAGCCACACCAGCCAGGGTTCTTCCTATAATTTTAAAGCATAGCCAGTTATTATGATATTTAATTGGAATATACTAGGTAGTCAGAAAAATATTTGAAATTAGATTGATTTTAAAATTAAGACAGGCTGTACAGCACAGGGAAAATAGTCGATATCATCATAACTGTGTATGGTGACAGATGGGTACTAAACTTATTGTGGTGATCACTTCGTAAGGTGTACCAATGTAGAATCACTGTTGTACACCTGAAAGTAATATAATATTCTATGTCAACTATACTTTAATAAAAAAATAAAAATTAAGATTTGCTTTCAAATGTATGTTTATTAAAAATATCTTGTAAATCTGTGTATTGCCTTCTGTGGCTCCTAAATAAAGTATAATAAATAGAGAAGCATATCCCTTAGTTTTTATTATGAAGGCTCAATATTCAAGACAAATGTTTTTTGTTAATCTTTACTTTTTTGATTATTTGTAATTTTTAAAAAGTTACTCTCAACTAATGAATGGAGTTACACTTCCTCACTTGGGCACCATTAAATTACTAAGTGTAATAGGGATTTTTTTATGGTTTAAAATGAATGATTTTAAGCATTTTTGGAATTTAAGACAAAAATAAATTATTTGTGGAAAAATTTTAAATGTTACATGATGGCTGAAATAAAATTCTTAGGATAAACGGTGTATTTGAAATATCCAAAAGACCAACATTTTACTTTTTGAAAATGAAAATTCCCTGTTTTAGTAACTGAGAACTCTAATCACATAGCATGCGAGATTTTTAAATATTTATTTTTAAAACTGAATCTGTATGTTTACCTTCTGATAAATCATTTTAGAGTGTAATCAAAGTTGTTTGGTTTAAAAGTATCCACCCATAACCTCTAGATTACTTTTACTGAATTCAAATTTTTTGCACTTTAACTTTATTGAGTAATCATTTGTACTTAAATCCTGAGTATTTGCTTGTTTTACTTGTCTACCGATGGCAGTTGGGAGTAAAATCCACTCTCAAGGTCTCCTTCCTTGAACAACGCATATACTGTAAAACAGATCTCATTATCATACCATGATAAAAATCTCAAACGTCTGTATTTGAAGGAATCAAATTACATTTATCGCAACACCAAAGCACCAGCTCATTGACTGCCTTTCTTCTCCACTCATAACTACTTGCATAAAATATAATCCCAGGCTTCGTAATATAATTTAATTTTTCATTAAAATTAAAAATAAAGAAATTAGCAAGTTAAAATAATAGAGGTGGAATGTTGATTTTTGTGTTGTTTATTCCCTGTCCATTCCTAATTATGTTTGCCACCTGGTGCATAGAAGACTCAGTCCAACAAAAGGGATTATCTCACACACACACAAACACACACACACACACACACACACACACGCACACCTGTCACAGTCCTGTCCCAGGAGTTGACACACTTCACTTTCGTTATTTGGTTTCCCATTATGAAGTTCAAGTTATTCAGCTGTTAGCTTTCTTTTTAACTAGGAGTAATTTGTGCAGTAAAACTAGATGATAAATTATCCCCCCACACCCCCCCACAAAATACAAACAAGTAGGGACTAAACTAGTGACAGCACCACTACCTACAGTATCAGCTTATATGCAGAAGGAACATAAGAAGTACCAGGGCCTCTCACTGACCTAAGAACAATAAAATAAACAATAGGTACTCATTGAGAGCTCATAGAACCAACATGAAGACAAGAGCTAAGACTGTAAGCGGTTTAACATTCCAGTGGCAACTGAGTACCATGTGTCTGCAGTAAGGACTAAGAGGGCTAAAATAGTCTGGCTAAAACTTAAGAGATCTTGGAATTAATCAGTGAAAGCATCCTTTAAGGATAAAGACCCACACTGAGAAAATCTGTTGTTGAATATAAATTCAACCGGATAGTGACAATTGAGACAAAGAAAAGACAGGTCCAGAAAAAGTAGGGGAGGGGAACAAATGCTGGAGATCTCAGAAATTAAGCCACCATAGTGACACTTCAAAAAACAACAGCTGAAAGCTCTAAGCATAAAGTTATAAAGTCCATATCTCCCTTCCAAAGTTAGGAAAACTAAATGTACTTGAAAATGAACAACATAATAAAATAAAGCAACCACCTGATCATCTCGACAGACACAGAAAAAAGAATCTTTGGCATTCATAATACAAACTCTCAACAAACCTAGAAGGGAAATTTCCAACCTAATAAAGACATGTACAAAAGCCCTGCAGTTACCCTCATACTTAGTGATAAAAGACTGGATGTTTCCTCTTAAGACTGGAAACAAAGCAAGGACACCCACTCTTGCCACTTCACTGTTGTCACTTCAATACAGTATTGGAGGTTCTGGCCAGTGCAATCAGGCAAGAAAAATAAAAGGCATCCAGATTGTAAAGGAAGAAGTAAAACTATTTTTATTTGCAGATGACATGATCCTATATACAGAAAACCCTAAGCATTCATGCACAAAAACTATTAACTAATAAATATGGCCGGCAAAATCACAGGATACGAAAACTAATTGCATTGCTATTTACAAGCAACGAACTATCCAAAAATTAAGAAAATAATTCCATTCACAAAAGCATTAAAAATAAAAAAACTTGGGAATAAATTTAACAAAATAAGTACCAGACAAGTACACTGAAAATTTTAAAACACGGATGAGGGGAAATTAAAGAAGTTCTAAATAAATGGGAAGATATCCTATATTCTTGGATTAGAAGACTCAATATTATTAATATGGAAACTCTCCCCAAATTGATTTATAGGTTAACACAATCCCTATCAAAATTCCAACAGATTTCTCTTTTTTTTTTTTTGCAAAAACTGACAAGCTGGTAGTTGGTAGACAATTCTCCATGAGTATTTCACATTTCTGTACAACCTAGGTCTTCTGAGCAAAGAACATGTCTGAACAACAAAGGCCATGGAAGCTAGAGATTTAGAGATATGTCTCCCTTAGAGATATTTGTTTATATTCCAAGGTAATAAATCTACAGACCTTTCACTCCTTTCCCCAGAGAAGATCTGTTTATATTCTAAAGATGAAGTCATTATCTCTCTCCCTAAAGGGGAGAATGGGCAGATGTGCTAGAAAACCTTATAAACCTTAGAGCTTCATAATTTGGGAGGTCCTTTCCTGCAGTGAAACACACTGCATATGCAGGTAAACATCTGACCCTCCCATGTGTTGCACTGGGGAGAATTGCTGTGTGGGGAACTGATGCAAGATGCTACTCTAGATGTTGCTTTTACCACGAATAATAAACCACCTGTGTCCTTGATATTTCCTATCAATACATCCATGCGAAACTGACAAACTTAGTTTGAAAGTAGGGTAAAATCTCAGACCCTCACAGTTTCTGACTTAATATTGATCCTAAAATTAAATGGAATAGACCTAGAATACACTAAATAATTTTGAAAATGAAAAACAAAATTGGAGGACTTCCATTTCTCAATTTCAAAACTTTTTATAACTATAGCTATCAATATAGTGTAGTGTTGGCATAAAGATGGACATAGATATAAACACAGAATTGAGACTATAAAAGTAAACTTTATATTTACGGTCAACAGATTTTTGACAAAGGTGCTAAGGCATTTCAATGGGAGAAAAAATAGTTTTTCAACAAATGGTGCTGGGAAAATTGGATATCCACATGTACACTATTATAAAAAATTAACTCAAAATGAATCAGAGACCTAAATGTAAAAGCTAACATTATAAAACCTGTAATAAAAAAAACGCTTGGCTGCTGTGGCTCAGTGGATTAAGCATCGGCCTGTGAGCCAAGTGTTGCTGCTTCGATTCCCAGTCAGGGCACATGACTAGGTTGCACATCAGGTCCCCAGTTGGGGGCGCAAGTGAGAGGCAACCACACAGTGATGTTTCTCTTCCTCTCTTTCTCCTTTCCCTCTCTCTAAAAATAAAAATAAATATATAAGCAAACAAACAAATAAAAAAACCTGTGTTGATTGCTGGAGGGAGGCAGATATAAGGGGACTAAAGGGTAATGGAAAAAATATAATAAAGATTAAATTTTAAAAAACAGGAAATCTTAAGGGCCTTGATTAGGAAGATTTCTTAGATCTGACCCCAAAAGCATGATTCATCGAAGAATAAATTAATAAATCAAATATTATCAAAATTCAAAACTTCTGAATTTCAAAAAACATCATTAAGGAAATGAAAAGCCATTGACTGGGAGAAAATATTTGCAGGCATGTAAACAAGGAATATACTGACAGTGACCAGAGGGAAGGTGGGGAAAGAAAGGGAAAAGTCCAGCCAAGGAACTAGTAAAAACTAAAAAAAGAAAGAAAAAATATTTGCAAGTCACATATCCAGATTAAGTACTTGTATATTCAAAATATACAAAGAACTTTTATAACTCAATAAGAAAACAACCAAACCAATTTTATAAATGGAAAAAAAGCTGGACTTCTTCCCTCACCTAAACAAAACTCCCTGTTGAGAATGATTAAGTAGGATCCAGAGTCTCACAACATTAATACCCAAAATATCCAGGATACAAATGAAGATGACTCATCATACCAAAAACCAGGTCAACTGCAACAGATGCCAATGTTAAGATGATTCAGATGTTGGAATTATCTGACAAGAATTTTGAAGAACCAATCATAAAAACACTCCAATGAGCAATCATAAACACTTCTGAAACAAATGAAAAAACTAGAAATTCTCAGCAAAAAACGGAATATACTTTAAAAGTACCAAAGATATTGTAGAACTAGAAAACACAATTGCTGAAATAAAAAACACACTGGATGGGTTCAACAGTAGATTGGAGAGTATGGAGGAAATATTCAGTGAACTCAAAGATAAATCAATAGAATTTCCATAGTCTGAACAACAGAGAGCTCTTACTTTTAGGTCTTTGATACACTGCAGTTAATTTTTGTATGTAGTGTGAGATCAGTCCAAATTCATTCTTTTGTATGTAGATATGCAGCTTTCCCAGCATCAGTTGTTGAAATGGCCAATTGATTTTTTGACAAAGGTGCAAAAGCAATTCAGTGAAGGACAGTCTTTTCAACAAGTTGTTCTGGAGCAATTGGACATCATACAGAACGAAAGAAAAAAGTGAGCCTTGACCTAAAAATCACACCATGTACAATAATTCAAAATGGATCATGGACTTAAATGTAAAATGTAAAACTATGAAACTTTTTAAAAAACAGAGGAGAACTTTCAGGGCCCAGGACTAAATGAAGAGTTCTTAGAAATGACACTAAAAGTATGATTCATAAAAGAAAAAAATTAATAAATTGGACTTCATCAGAATTTTAAACTTTCGTGCTGTGAAATACTCTATTAAGAGGATGAAAAGCCAAGCTACAGTATGGTTGAAAATATTTACAAACCATGTATCTGTCAAAAAGTTTTCTTTGTAGAATAAGTAATTTAGAAAAAAATCCAACTATAAAACAGGCAAAATATATGAACAGACATTTCAGCAAGGAAGAGCTACAGATGGCAAATAAGCACATGAAAAGATGTTCAACATCATTAGTCATTGGGGACATACAAAGTTAAACTACAATGAGCTATCACTACAAACTTATTAGAACAGCTAAACAAACTATAACAATAATACTAAATGCTGGTGAGGATGCAGAGAAACTGGATCTCTTATACACTTGTGGCGGAATGTAAACTGGTACAGCCTCTCAGGAAAACAGTTTGGCAGTGTATTAGTTTCCTAGTGCTGCCACAGCAAATTACCACACACTTGTTAACTTAAACAGCAGAAATTTATTCTCTCACAGTTCTGAAGGCTAGAACTCCCAAATCAGGGTGTCAGCAGGGCCATGCTCTCTCTGAAGACTGTAGAGAAGAATCTTTTCTTGCCTCTTCCTAGCTTTTGGAGGCTCTCGGCAGTTCTTTATGTTCCTTGGCTTATAGCTGCATCACTCCAATCTCCGCCTCTATCATCGCCTGGCCTTCTTCCTTCTGTGTATCCCTCTATCTAAATAATCTCCCCCTTCTTTCTTTTGTTCATCAAATCTAGTCATTGGATTTAGGGTCCACTCTAATCCAGTATGGCTTCATTTCAACTCCATTATACCCTGGCTAATAAATGAACCTTAAAATACCCTACATCCAATTTCCCCTTCCAATTTTATGTGTCATTGCCAATATTTTAATTATGCCTTATTTTTAACACACTCAAATTAAGCATTATTGCATCTTTGTAGTTTTAGTAGTCAATGCCTATTTACATTCATCTGCATATTTACCAATTTCTTTCCCACATATTTACAAATTTATTTGTTTACCATCGCTTCTTGCTATACTGTCCTTTAGGATTAAAAATATTTCTTTCCAAAGTAAATCCTTCAGAGGTTCTTAGGGTGGCAGTCTGTGCGAGTGATAAGCTCCTTCTTTGTCTGGAAAATGTCTTTATCCTTCTTTGAATACAAAATTTAATCACATGGTGTGGCAGCTATGAAAACATGCCATTCAGATCTCTTGCTATGGGAGTATAATTGACAGATGGCCTCAGCTGCCGCACTCTGAATCTACCACCACATTAACATGGAGGCCACCAAGGCCACACTTCACACAGGCTGCTTGAGAGTCACTGATTAAGCATGGCAAGGATACTAAGACAGACCCGTTCCTGCAAGACACGTGATGCCTCTGAATGGCTGCTTTGGCTGGAGGACTCCTCGTCAGCCTGGCTGAACCTTTCTTAGAATTGCACTGCAATCTTTAAATCTGCCTATGCAACCCTTCCTCTTTGCCTCTGGTCAGATCTGCACTGTGGTCTGAAGATTCTTCCCACCTTCTGGGGTTTCCTCCCCACTTACACTCTCAGGCATTTCCTCCAATCAATCTCTTGTATGTCCAGCCCCACCTTGGCTTCTACTTCTCAGAGGACCTGGACAACATACATGGTTTGTAAATCAAAACAATATAAAATATGTAAAGTAATCAAAGTCTAAGTCCCACCTTTGCCCACATCTACTGTTTTCCTCACCACAACCACATTCCTTTTTATCCAATTTTCATGTATCATGTATCCTTTGAGTTTTTAATGAAAATGTTATAAAAGATGAATAGTCTTATTTTCCTTTTTCTTACACAAAAGGTAGCATACCATAAACACTGCTCTGAGTCTTATTTTATCTTCCAGATCTCTTCAACTTCTTTAAATATTTTCAATCTCTGTGTCACAGAATTCTGAAACATTTCCTTAAATCTATGGTGCATTTATTCTTTTTATTTGTGTCTGATTTGCTGTTTAACTTATCCATTGAATTACTTTCCAGTACCTGTGTTTTTTTAATCTTTATATTTCCATGGTAATTTTTCCTAATCTATCTGTTCTTTTTCATAGCGTCTTGTTCTTAGTGTTTGAGCCTTCTTTTAGGTTTATAATTATCTAAAATATACTGATTTTATATTCCCTTTCAAACTTTGTATTACCTCTTGTTTGAGGAGCTCTAATCCTTCCACTTATTACATCTGCTGATTTCTGTTTGTGGTAAGTTGTTTCCTTGTAAGGTCTTATAATTTTTTATTATAAGTTCAACAATGGTGGGCATTTTATTTTTCTATGTGTATTCAATTCTTTGCACTTTTGCCAGGTGTATCAGTTAGGGTCCAGTCAGCAGTTAGAAACCATATCAGTAATTTGAACATGATTAATACAAAGAATTATTAAGGAGTTAAAGGAGAGTACTAAAAGGATAAAAGAAAACTCTGAAGAACACAGAAACAGCATTAGAGGGAGCAGCTACCACCTCTAACTTAAAGGAGAGGATCCAAGGATGCAGAAACACTTGAAAGAGCACTGTTCTTCACCCCCCAACCCAGGCTGAGACTTAGACCTTGTCAGAGAGGGTGGGTTGAAGCCCACTGGATTGTGGAAAAGTCTAAGGTGTAACAGGTCAGAGCTGTTCCACAACTGGCAGTCCAAGGCCGGTGATCAGGGAGCTGCTCACCAGGTGGCTGGTGAGTTGGGGCTAGTGAGCTAGGGCTGGAGAGCAGGGAACTAGCTGCCTATTTGGGTACCGGGGAAGCTCACCATGTGTGTGTGTGGGGGGGGGTGACACTAAATCTCTTGCACACTGCTGGCAAAGATGCCGCCTGCTAGGAATTGGTGAAAATTGCTGAATGGTAGGCACTACTTGGTCTCCTACACACCACTGAGAGTTGCATCACAGATTCAGAGAAAAAAAAAAAATCACCAGACCAGAAAGAGGAGCTCCTGCCTCTGCTTGCTTTGCACTGTTCCTCCAGCACCCTCACTTGACAAAGCCTGACATTACACCATCTGGCAAAGGAGAAATGTTTACAAGGTCCAGTAACACAAAGCAGGGCAAAGAAAGGTGGAGCTGAGAGGCAGCACACTGATAATTGGTATATCAGATTCTTGATGAGGTATCATGGGATTAGGACCAATTTTTTATGCTGATTTTACAGTGTGGGATTACTGAACATATGGGTAGTATAACTTTGAACTTTAAACCCAGAAGAGGCATATCCCTTGGATTTTGATTTTTCAGGGAGGTTCTCTCCCCTCAAAACCTCCCACACATCATTGCTTGCTTGTAAAGGTGGCCTCATTCCTATGTTGCAGGTAATAATTACATAGTCATCATAATGTCCATGCAAAAATACTTATATATTGTAGTACTGAAAGAATTACATTACAGGTTAATTCAGATAACTGAAGCCTATCGAGAACCTCTCATTACTCACAATACCAAATTCATTACAGGAGCAAAAATCCATAGGCAGAATAATAAAGTACCTCAAAGAAATATAAGCACAAAACCAAGAACAACCATAAAAGGAAGTTAGCGAGCCCTGGCTGCTGTGGCTCAGTGGATTGAGCATAGGCCTGCGAGCCAAGTGTCACTGGTTCAATTCCCAGTCAGGGCACATGACTCGGTTGCACGTCAGGTCCCCAGTTGGGGGCGCAAGTGAGAGGCAACCACACAGTGAGTGATAAAAAAAAAAAAAGGAAAAAAGAAAAAAAAAAGGAAGTTAGCAAACTCCCCATATGGAAGAAACAGTTAACACAGCAAGTCAAAGAAGACTTTAAAATTAGGTATAATATCCCCAGAGACATTATACAGGAAAATGCATGAGGGAAAAGATACAACTAGATCTTCTGTAAATGAAATATATAATTATTGAAATTAAAAAGCTCAGAGATGTGATAAAAGAATAACAAACACACCCAGGAATGATATTAAAAATATTTACTGACTACTATGGTACAAGTATCAAACAATTAGAATATACACCTAACCAGTAAGACTTGGAACAGTATGCCCTAGCACTGTGTGCTGGCTTAAATTTCAGCCTCAAACACAGATGAAGACTAAGCCAGGAGATTTTTCCAGAATACAGTGCATAGAAACAAAGAAATGAAAAGTATAAGACACATCAAAAGACATGGAAAATGGATCCAGAGGTTTAAATACCCACATGATAGTGATTCTTCATGAGTAAAACAAGATAGTGGAGGGGAAGGAAAAAAGAATAGATATTAGCGGACCTCAAAAGGGACACCAATCTTAAGCGCACTAGGTATCACCAAGTACACAGATGGACTTATTTCTATAAAATCCTTTACCCTACATACATCATGGTGAAAATTAGATAATTTAGAGAAAATCCTAAAAGTACTCAGAGAAAAAACAAACTGGGTACCTACAAAGAAATTAGATTGGATTTGTGACAACGGATGCTGTAAGGCAGTATCTTGAAAGTTCTGAGGGAAATTTTTTTTTTAATTTATTGATTTGAGAGAGAGAGAGGGAGGGAGGGAGAGACAGAGGAAGAGAAGGAGACACGAATTTGTTGTTCCACTTATTTATGCATTCATTGGTTACTTCTTGTATGGGCCCTGACTGCAGATCAAAATCGCAGCCTTGGCACACCAGGACAGAGCTCTAACCAACTGACCTGCCTGGTGAGGGCAAGTGAGGAAAAATTGTTTTGATCCTAGAATTTTATACCAAGCCTCACTAGCATTCAACCTTGACAGTTAAATGAAACACTTTTGTTTAGTACCTGTAAATTGTTTTTCCCAGACCCCAACAACTACAATATTTCTCAGTGTCTAGATATGTAAACTATTTTTGAAAAAATTATCTGTATATGTACTGTGGCAAAATAAAAATTAGTCAAGAAGGAAGAAAAAAGAAAACAAATCTAAGTAAACATTGCTGGGAAAAAAATAACAGTCCCACTGAATTCCCAGGTGATCTCAACATGTGAAGGACACAGGTAGAAAACTGCATGCATGTTAAGGTTCTTATTTTGGTGGGGTAGGGTGTGGAGTTAGAAAAAAAAGACGCAGATATTTATTAATGTTACATGTTTTTGAAATATAAACTTAACTAATGTAACAAAACAACTGTATGAAACAAACAGAATTACTAAGTAAATTATTGGTAGCACCACATTTACATGATGCCCTGTTAGGTAGGCCTATCAGAAAATAGTCCTTCTATTCTTAGGATCTTTAATCTCAATTTGAAAAGGGGCTATTGGAAAAGTAATTAATGGCTAACAGTATTAAAGTTATTTTTGTGCCAAACTCTGTTTTAAGTATATTTGTTTTCCTCTTCTTTATCTCAGCAGAAGTAGGAGCCATTGATGGGCGTTTCATAGATAATGGGATGTGAAAACACAAAACACAATATCCAAAAAATGCTGGCAACACAGTACACAGCAGAGCATCAATTTTGAACTGGTATGCCACAAGAATTTTTAAAATATGCAATACTCGACTATTTAGTCATGGGCACTTGACCTTTTTTCCCTTAGATTTTCAAATAAAAAAATGACAGCAGCCAATACAATAACAGCCATCCAGTGTGAATGAATCAAAATGATACCTACTTTTGTTAGATGTGCAAAAAATTTACTTTTGGTGTGCTGCAGAATTTTAGTAATTAGTTTGTGTATCGTGAGATGAAAAACGTTGAAAATCACTGTTGTAGAGTACAGATTGTTTACCCTCTTGATCACATTTCTGACTAGGACCAGCATCACAAGAGACTTTCCTAGCACATATCACTAGCCCAGGAAAAGGACAAAGTTCAAAATTTGACATATAGTTTCTACTGAATACATATCACTTTGCACCATCATAAAGTCAAAAAATCATAGTCAAACCATCATAAGTTGGGGACCATCTACATTTTATATGTGTCATTTCATTTAAACCCAATAAAATAACTTTATAAGAGAAAGGGCCATTATTCCTACTTTACTGGTGAGAAAATTGTAATACAGGGTAGGTATATAACTTGCTCAAATAAGTCAGTATTTTAATCCAGACAGTCTGAGTTCTAATCTCCTTCTTATGTACTATTTTGCTGCCAAATAAACAAAACCTTCAGCTTTACTAACTTATTCAATCACTTTTTGAGCACCTTGGAATTCCAAGGCAGTGGGTGAATAAAGGAGGGGAGGCCAGTGAGAAGTAAGACACTGCCCTGTTGCAGTTAGTGGGTATATAAAGAAAGCAATATGATAGTGTTAAGAGAATGGGTTTTGGCATCAGACAGAGCTGAGGTTCAATCTTCACTCTAGCACTTACAAACTGTGTGCTCCTGACCAATTATTTATTTTTTCTAAGCTGCAGTTTCAACAACCACAGAATGGGAATAACAATAGTACCTACCTCATCAGGTGATTGTGAGGTTTGAGATATCCTATGTAAAGCATTCAAGTTATTGTTATTTTAGACAGTAATGTCTTGGGTCTCCTGTAGAGCCGCAATGTCGATGTTTAGTCGTGCCAGTTCCCTGTCGATGACGGTGGTTTTCCTGGCACCATTGATCCACGGAAGGTCTGCAGTAAGTCCGGGACACATGGTCCTGATGTTCCAGCTAGCGAGGCGAAGAGCTGGAGGCTTCTTTCTTGTTGTTTGCTTGGAATTGCCTGGTGCGAGTGTTTTGTGGCCCACTTTTCAAGAGACGCCTCTCTGATCCCCACGCACCCAGTGGGGCAGGCGAGCCATGGCGAGACGGCACCTAATTGGCTGGGGGCTGCCCAGCTTGAGGCGGGCGGTAGCTGTCCAGTGAGGTGCGATGACCTCTCCCACCGTCAGAGGAGACCCCTGGCGCTCGTTTCCTTCGCCAATCAGATGAGCTTATAACCGGTAACTGTCTCCTCCCGTGTTGAGTCGACATCTTGCAATGACGCTGGAGTGTCCTCTCCAGTGAAGCTACAAAGCCTGAGTAGGGTGATATGGAGGGCCAGCTGTTGCCCATGCAGCAGACCCCCCTCTCTTCACAGCTGAAGGATCCAAGGGGAAAGACAGAGTCAATACAGCTTGGCTTCAGGTGTGCCGCAGGAGTTGCCGGTGTTGACTACAACGTCAAACCGCCTTAGGGACTCCGGCTCTGGATTTTCTGTCGGGGTTTACTCCCTTAGCCTTTCCCCTGAGGAGGTATGCCGCAAGGCAGCGGAGGTTTGGAGTCAGAGTTTCCCTTCTCCTTAGCCTTTCCCCTGAAGAGGTATGCCGCAAGGCAGCGGAGGTTTTTTGGAGTCAGAGTTTTCCTTCTCTGGTGTGCCCTGACTGGAAGATCGAACCAGCGACACTTAGCTCGCAGGCCGACGCTCAATCCACTGAGCCAAACCAGCCAGGAGGAAAGGAGGGTAATAACGCCTGCTGTATGGGCTGTCGTTAAACTTGAATAAGGCCATACACATCAGAGTCCTTAGTAAACTATAACAAATTATTTTTTAAGGTTTGTTCTTGTTGGCCGACAACGGAACTATCAGAGAAACCAATTACACCTTCTACTGGCAAGGGAAGTCTCCGGACCAACCAAGACAACACGGTGTTGGGTTCGCTGTGAAGAACACGCTTGTTAACTCCATAGAGCCACCCACAGGAGGCACAGAGAGATTACTTACCCTCCGATTGTCAACAACTTTCGGCCCAGTCAGCATTCTTAGCGCGTATGCCCCAACCCTCTGCGCCACCACCGAAGAGAAAGAACAGTTCTACCATGCACTGGACGAAGCGTTATCCAAGATCCCCAGAGGTAACGCTCTTTATCTCCTTGGAGACTTCAACGCAAGAGTAGGAGCCGACCACGTGGCCTGAGAGGAAAGATCAATGAGAATGGTCAGCGACTGCTTGAGCTTTCGTGTCACCATGGCCTGTGCGTGACAAACACATTCTTCAAGTGCAAAGAGATCCACCAGGTGTCATGGAGGCACCCCCGCTCCCGCCACTGGCACCAGCTTGACCTCGTCATCACCAGAAGAACGGATATTGGCAGCACCCTCCTCACCCGCAGCTACCACAGTGCAGACTGCGACACGGACCATGCCCTCGTGGTAAGCAAGGTGCGCATAATGCCGAAGAGGTTGCACCACTCCAAGATGAAGGGTCGCCCACGCATCAACACCAGTTGTGCCAGCAACCCAGTTAAGACCCAGCAATTCATCAACAGGATGGAAGATGCACTCGGCGAGGGAATGGCGGCAGATGACATTATCGAATCCAATTGGCCACGTCTCCGTGACGCCATATACAACTCCGCCATTATTGCTTACGGGAAGAAAGAGCGGAAGAACGCTGACTGGTACGAGGCTCACTGGGAAGAAATGGAACCCGTGATCGAGGCTAAGAGGAAGGCCCTACTGGCTTACAAGGCCACGCCCACTCCCAGTACACTTCAAGCTCTACGGGCTGCCAGGAACAAAGTCCAGAAGACCGCCCGCCACTGTGCCAACACCTATTGGCTAAACCTGTGCAGAAGCATCCAGGAAGCCGCCGATATAGGCAACGCATGAGGAATGTATGAGGGTATCAAGAAGGCAACAGGCCCAATCCCCTCCAAGATCACCCCCCTTAAGTCCAAGACAGGTGAGGTCATCACTGACCAGGAACAGCAATTGCGGCGGTGGACCGAGCACTACCTCGAGCTGTACACAACGAGGAACACCGTAACAGACACTGCTCTTAACGCCATCCCAGACCTACCAGTCATGGAGGAGCTAGACACCCCACCTACTGCGGCAGAGCTCTGCAAAGCCATTGACCGCCTCGCTTGCGGGAAAGCACCAGGAAGTGACGGAATCCCTCCAGAAATCCTAAAGAGCGGGAAACCAGTCCTGCTACAGCCGCTCCACCATCTACTCTGTCTCTGCTGGAAGGAGGGTTACATCCCTCAGGATATGAGAGACGCCAACATTATCACCATGTACAAGAACAAAGGAGACCGCAGCGACTGCAACAACTACCGGGGCATCTCTCTCCTCAGCGTCGTCGGCAAAGTATTCGCCCGGGTCGCTCTTGCCCGCCTGCAGACCCTTGCTTCCCGCGTATACCCAGAGTCCCAGTGTGGCTTCAGAGCTGGCCGATCAACAGCGGACATGATCTTCCCCCTACGCCAGCTGCAGGAGAAGTGTCACGAGCAGCATAAACCACTCTACCTCGCCTTTATCGACCTCACGAAGGCGTTTGATCTGGTCAGTCGAAGCGGACTCTTCAGCTTGCTACGGAAGATTGGCTGTCCACCACATCTGCTTGCTGTGGTCATGTCCTTTCACGACAACATGCACAGCACGGTGTCCTACAACGGCGCAACCTCTGAGGCCTTCCCAGTCAGCAGCGGAGTAAAGCAGGGCTGCGTCCTCGCGCCTACGCTGTTCGGAATCTTCTTCTCCATGCTCCTCCAATACGCCTTTAAGGACTGCAGCGAAGGTGTCTTCATTCACACCAGATCCAATGGCAAGCTCTACAACCTGGCCCGTCTACGAGCCAAGACCAAAGTCAAAGAGGTGCTCATCCGTGAGATGCTCTTCGCCGACGACGCAGCCTTGACATCACACTCCGAAGAGGGACTCCAGCAGCTAGTCACTTGCCTTTCCCACGCATGCAAGGAGTTCGGACTAGCCATCAGCCTGATGAAGACGAACGTTATGGCTCAAGGCACGGGGACTCCCCCATGCATCACCATCGACGGATACACTCTGGAGGTTGCCAACGACTTCACTTACCTCGGGTCCACCATCTCGAGCTCTCTGTCAGTTGACTTGGAGGTCAACCGGAGAATCGCCAGGGCAGCCACAGTTATGGCCAGACTGAACCGGCGAGCGTGGAACAATTCCAGCCTCACTGAGAAAACCAGACTGCGCATCTACCAAGCCTGCGTACTCAGCACTCTCCTCTATGGCAGCGAGACGTGGACCACCTACGCAAGGCACGAAAGGAAACTCAACAGCTTCCACATGAGGTGCCTGCGACGCATCCTGCATGTCGCCTGGCAGGATAAGGTTCCCAACACCGAGGTGCTGAAGCGAGCCAATATGAGCAGTTTGCATGCAGTTCTTAGCGAGAGACGCCTCAGGTGGCTCGGCCATGTCAAAAGAATGGATGCAGGCCGTATTCCCAAAGACCTCCTCTACGGCAAGCTAGCAGAAGGCCAGAGGATGACAGGGCGCCCAAAACTGCGGTTCAAAGACATCTGCAAAAAGGATATGACACAATGCTCCATCAATCTCAACACATGGGAAGTTCAAGCAGACGACCGCCTAGCCTGGAGGCTCGCGGTCAGGCAAGGTACGTCACGTGCAGAGGCTGCGTGCAACGAGGAGGCGGTCCAGAAAAGATCGAGGCGGAAGCAGCGTCAACAGCAGCAACAACAGCCATCTGCCTTCACCTGTAACAAGTGCGGCAGGGATTGTCACTCCCGAGTCGGACTGCACAGCCATTCTCGGCGGTGCAGATAGACTCTCAAGAAGCTACGCCATCGTCTCTTGAGACGGACGGCTGCCGATGACGATGATGAATGTCTTGGGAGTTCACAGTTAATTTCCAGTTGGGACAATTAGGGAACAGTTCATGGGAGATATAATTGAACTAGGTTATGAAGAACAAATAAAATGTTTAATATGTAGAAATAGGAAAAGAGGTCTATTCAGGCTGAGCTAACTGTGAGCAAATGCATGGAGGCGGGAAATTAAATTGGGTCAGATCATACAGTACACTAAAGGAAATATTAGCAAATAAAGCTTGAACAGTGGCTTTGATTTGTATTTTAGCAAAATAAATTTTAAAAAATTATGAATCTTGGCAGACAGAATTTCTTTGATCCCCTTCTTAATTTTGCTACCCTGTGTCTCACTGAACAGAATAGCACAGAAGTTACATGTTTCACGTGTTCGTAAGCTAACCCAGTGTTTGTACCCATCTGCTTTGTGCTTGCCTTGTCTGCATTCTAGAGACTACAAAAGCCTTGGTTTCCCAGTCTCCCTCACAGCCAATAGCAGCCATGCTTCACAGGCTGACTAATGAATGAACTATAAGAGGAAATTTGTTGAAGGGCTTCTGGGAGTTTTGTTTTATAATAAAAAAGGACAAATATCCTGGTAGCATTCCTTTTTTTGTATTTCATGCTGGATACCGGGAGGTATCCAGCCATGTAATATGAAAAATAGAGATATTTACTGAAGAAGATACAAAGTACAAGAAACACTGTAGCCCTGGCCAGTGTGGCTCAGTGGATTGAGTGCTGGCCTGCAAACCAAAGGGTTGCTGGTTTGATTCTCAGTCAGGGCACATGCCTGGGTTGCAAGCTAAGACCCCAGTTGGGGGTGTGTGAGAGGCAACCACACATTGGTGTTTTCTCCCTCTCTTTCCCCTTCCCTTCCCCTCTCTCAAAAAATAAATAAAATCTTAAAAACAAAACAAAACAAAAAAACAAACAAACATTGTACATAGAACAATGATGCCTCAGTTCCCTTCAAAGTAGGCACCTTGGGACGTCACACAGACCTCCCAATCGCCACCAGCTGCCCCGTCTTTTTTTCCTGAATCTCATTGATGGTCTGAAATCTCTTCCCTTTTTCAAAGGTGATTTTAGTTTTGGGAAAAGCCAGAAGTCACAGGGCACCAAATCTGGGCTGTAGGGGGCGCTGAGTCACCTAAGTGATTTGCTGTTTCTCCAAAAAACTCTGCACTAGAGGTGATGCATGAGCCGGTACATTGTTGTGATGAGGCTGCCAATCATCAGTTGCCCATAGCAGTGGCCTTCTGAATCATTCAAATAGTTTTCGTGGAGGAATGATCAAGCTTCACGCAAAATTTGATGAAGATTCATTGCTCTCCTCGCTCAGTCATTTTGAATGTGATGGCCACACAGCACACATGTCACTCAATGGCGTCTACTGCCCCCACTGACCAAGTACAGTGAAGTCATCATTGCTTATGCATGTGCATTGTGGTCCACTCTCCTTAGCTGCCAGGTTACATTGTTGTCATGCAAACCATTCTCATTTATTAACAATGGCTGGACTCTTTCTGGACAGACCTCTTAGTCTAGCTTTGAGTTTTTAAAAATAAATACAACGCCCTGACCAGTATCTCAGTTGGCTAGAGCATCATCCTGATACGCAAAGGTTGCAGGTTCTATCCCTGGTCACGGTACATACAAGAATCAATGAATGCATAAATAAGTGTAATAACAAATCAATGGTTTTTTTTCTCTCTCTCCGTTCCTCTCTCTCTTTAAAATCAATAAATTAAAAAAAAAAAAAAAAAGAACTAGGTTTTACTCAGGCAGAGTTTCATTCTATTTTTCTCAAGCCAGTGCCCAGTCCCAATGAATTTGAAACCTAATCTAGCATTTGGCTGAGGTCAGTCTAGAACTGAAAAAGTCTGTAAATGGGCTATGACAACTACATACCAGAGACAGATAAATTTAGTGTTCAGTGTCACTATTCATCAATACAGGTTTCTGCATGGTCTCTTCAATCTGCGTATTATTTGTTCTACCTGGAAAAGTGTTCTGTTGTCAAAGAGAAAAGGCTTTGACATAAATAATGACCTATAATATCAGAATAATCGAATGCAACATCTGTAAAGAGGAAATAACTGACTGATACTGAAATTCAGCATGACATAACTGTTACTTTGCTGCCAAATAAAAGGCAATGTAGTCTAAAATTTCTGCTGTGAAAAAAATGGTTATACAATGATTCTAGGAAATGATAAAAGCTTAACCTAATACCAGATTTCAAGATACAGATTCAACCACATGTATTTTTATATCTTGGTGGCTCTCAAAGTCAAATAGTTTGGATTCAATATAATCTAGGTTCTAATACAACACACAGTTCTGGTTTTTTGATTTGGCAAAAAGATATAACTCTGAAAAATTGAAAAAACATATATAAATGAAATCACTGAGGAATTAACAACCTCATAATTTTTGACAATCTTATTTTGGACCCTGATTTAGTGAATATGCTGCAAACCACAACCTATCCCTTAACAGTACCTAATTCAACAATCTTTTGATAACATTCATAGAGAAGAATTTTGGCAAATATAAAATAAAAACCAAAGTTATGATTCACATTCTCTTGAGGAGCACTGTTTTCTTTCTAAACTTTACTTTTAGCTTAGAATTGGGAGTTTCCTTCCCTTTTGGCTCATTGTATCTTATTTAAAAACCTCTAGAAATAAGGTTAAATATTTTGAAGTAAAATGAATTCTATACAAAACTTCTCACTGTTTTATGGGAGAAGTGGTCCACTACAGTCTCAAGCATCCTTGCAAGACCTTGCTAAGTGTGCTGCTCTAGGACCTAACCATCCCTGATACTGAGTAGTTTTTAAGAGAGTCACATATATAAAAATAAGTTGGTCAAGGTGATCAAAAGATGACTGTGATGTGATTGCTTGCTCCCCACAAAAGGGGTCTGGTTTATTTGATGCTCGCTACAAAACATGCTGAGCCCTTTGCCCCAGGGTGCTCAGCTGTGGCACAATCCAGTATGTGTGTAGCCTATCACAGTGTCATGAGACTTGGGGGCATAGAAACTGGCACCACCATGCTGATGCCCCTACTCGTTTGCATGCAGTAATAAAATGTTTATTCTGATTCATTGAATCTCATTGTCTACCTTTACGGCTGGTTTGGCTCAGTGGATTGAGCGTCGGCCTGCGAGCTAAGTGTCGCTGGTTCGATCTTCCAGTCAGGGCACATCAGAGAAGGAAAACTCTGACTCCAAAAAACCTCCACTGCCTTGCGGCATACCTCTTCAGGGGAAAGGCTAAGGGAGTAAACCCCGACAGAAAATCCGGAGCCGGAGTCCCTAAGGCGGTTTGACGTTGTAGTCAACACCGGCAACTCCTGCGGCGCACCTGAAGCCAAGCTGTATTGACTCCGTCTTTCCCTTGGACCCTTCAGCTGCGAAGAGAGGGGGGGTCTGCTGCATGGGCAACAGCAGACCCTCCATATCACCCTGCCTAGGCTCTGTAGCTTCAGCTTCACTGGAGAGGACACTCCAGCGTCATCGCAAGATGTCGATTCAACACGGGAGGAGACAGATACCGTGTCACTCCCGAATCGGACTGCACAGCCATTTTCGGCGGTGCAGATAGACTCTTAAGAAGCTACACCATCGTCTCTTGAGACGGACGGCTGCCGACAACGACTTTTACGGCATCTGTAGAAATAGAAATTTTACACTGTGTTAGCCCAATCAGACTACCAAGGACAAACCTGTAGTGTAACAAAATCAGGCTCATTGACCCATTGCAATTAGGAAGATCACACCAGAGGAACCATGGGGCATCCCATCAAATGAAGGAAAAGATAATTTGGAGGAAGAGTAGTTTACATGAAATTTAAATGAAGCTATGTTTTCATGGGCTCAAAGCAAGGTTGTGTGTAAAGGGATCAACATCAGCTCTAAGCTACAATGTAAACTCTTGGGTTCTTTGGAATTTACAAAGTTAAAATATATGTAGAATATTGAATCTAGAACCCCTATCTGAAGCTCTGCACCCAGGGTGAAAATTACAGCTGCTTCTCTAAGTCAAAGTGACTTATATTGTCCAGGTAAGAGTGGGATGTTTTAGTTTTAAAGGTGTATTTTTAGATAGAGAAATTTCTTATAGTCCATGATTTTAGAGAATAAAATTTGTCAGTGAGTATAGCAGCAGTAGTCACCCAAAGAAGGTGGTTATTATGACATTTTACACCTACAGCATGCCCTTGGGAGAAATATTGTTTCCTGTTAACTGTGTAATCACAATTTTTAAACCCAAAATCCAACTAGATATATTTTAAAACCACAGTAATAATTAAAAGTGGTTCTTAGGAACTTAAAAAAATGAGAACTCTTTGTGAAAATTATTCAAGAGTTCCTTAGAAGTACAAAAAAATTAAAAGAATATTTTTGTTCTTAATAAAATAAGTCATGACTTTCTTATTTTTTTATTTTTATTGTTTTTCTATTACAGTTGTCCCACTTTTTCACCCATTGCAGTCTTATGACTTTTAAATAGGTCCAATCAGAAACCTGTTATTTAGGCAGAGAATTAGTTGATTGTTCTACAAAAACAAACAAACCCTGAAATCTAATTTTACTTTTTTTGTATACATTTATGCAATAATTTGCCACAAGGTATTTATATGCCTTTTAAAATAAATCTATCAACATTTACTATACCCTTAATAATTTTTACCATTTATATACTTTTTAAAATTAAACTTAATATACTTTCATAATAAAGTTCATATGGCATAAAATTAACTATTTTAAAGTGTACAATTCAGTGTCATTTAGCACAATCACACAGGTGTTTCCTAGTCCCACAGATGTGTCCTCCTCACATGAGAAGATTGTGGCCACACCTTTAAGGGCCATTGTAGCTCCCCCTCCTAGAAGGAAACCCTGCCATTTGTGACAACATGAAAAAAACTTTGAGGGCAATATGCTAAGTAAAATAAGTCAGATATAGAAGGACAAATACTGTATGGTCTCATAAGTGGAATCTAAAAAAGCCAAGCTCATAGAAACAAAGAGTAGATCGGTGGTTGCCAGGGACTGGGGGTGGGGAAGATGGAGAGATGTCAGTCAAATGACACAAACTTCCAGTTACAAAATGAGTCAGTTTCAGGGATCTACTATATAGCATGGTAACTATAGCTAACATGTATTGCATACTTGAAAGTTGCTAAGAGATTAGATCTTAAATGTTCTCACCACAAAATTTTTAAAAAGGTAACTATGTGAAGTGAACAAAAAGATACTGAATTTTAGCATAGTTAGAAAATTTTAAGATTATAAATTTGTATGTTTTTTTTTGAAATATTCTCATTTCAAAGCCAGAAAGCAAAATTGTTAAAATATTTGATGCTTCTATCTCTTTTATAAGCAGTTTTAACTGAGTTTTCCTTGTAGCTTGCTTTCTCTCTCTCCCTTCACCGAAGGACATGCTCATTGATTCCAGAGAGAAGAAGGGAGGGAGAGAGGGAGAGAAATAACAATGTGAGAGAGAAATCAATTGGCTGCCTCTTGCACTTGCCTGGACTGGGACCAGGACCCAACCCACAACCCAGGCATATGCCCTGACTGGGAATCAAACCCACAGCCTTTTGCTTTATGGGATGACACTCAAACCAACTGAGTCACACTGGCCAGAACTATAGTTTTCTTTATTTTAATGTTGGTTTTAAACACTATAAATTACAAAAATGTTTTTAAAATCTGAAAGATTGAACAAATATATCGTAAAGGCTGTTCACTAGGAAAGAAAAAAGATCTGGGTCTTTAGTTGATTATCCAACCTCAATTTTAAAAAACTTTGTTTTATGTATATTCTCACACACACAGAAAAGAAGAGAAAGAACAGAGTATAAGGAACTGCTATGTATCTGTCATCAGCTTTAACAATCGTCAACATTCTGTCAACCTTATTTCATGTACCTTCCCCAACTTTTTTTCTGAAGTATTTTAAAGAAATCCTAGATACTTCATTTCACATGTAAATATGCAAAGCCATTAAAGTGTTCTCATTTTTTCTAGGTTGGTCAAACCATACTTACAATATTGTGAGTTCCTTCCCTCAACTTCATGAATGGAGCATCTGTTGAATGAATGCAGTATTTGCGTTTGCTCCACTTTGAAGGAACTGATTGTAATCTTCTAAGAAGAAAGAAGAAACTACTTTCCAATTCCTCTCCTGGTCCTTTGAGTCTGAGGGATAGCTGCATGTTCCAAAATAAACTATACATGTCACAATTTCATTTTTCCATCAAAAGGGCTTAAAAGGAAATGTTTCTTTTTCTCCATAGTTTGCAATCAATTTGTTTCTTTATTTCCCCACTCCCACCCCTTTGGCTCTCCAAAAATCTTTATACTATGTAACAAGGGAGTTTGAAACTTGTCTCTGAAACATAGTTACATATAATAAAAGTCTAATAAACCTGGTTAAAATTAAGTTTGTTCCTTTAAAATCAGACTGACTTCATGAAAGATCTAAAGTGTTTAGGTCAATTTAAGAGCTGAGAACAAAATAATATTCAATATAAACTGTAACTGAAAAAAACTTTTTTAAATAGCTGAGGAAATATGCTGCTAGTAATAGAGTCTAGTGATGACGAAATAAAGGAACAATTGAAAATGTGAATGCAAGAATTATGTTCATATACTACAGTACCAAATGTACTGTAGGCTTTAACATCATAAATTACATTATTTTCAAAAAGTGTTTTGGATGTGAGTCATTCTTTAGTAACTCAGCCAAACACGCTAGCATTTTCTTTCCTCCCTCAGTCATTCCTTCTACTAGCACTTCCTATATTTTCCTGGTGGCTATTCTCTTGCACGAGATTTCATTTATGTTAGCTGCCTGATCTCCAATAATTTAAGCATATCAAGTCTCACAGTCATATTCCTGTATTTTCACCTTATTTTCCTTTAGAACATCCTTTTAATAAATAGTTTTCAATTTTTAAAGATATCTATTCAGATTCAGAAATTTCAGTAAAATCTAATCTGATGAGTGTGAGTAACTTCCTCTTTCCTAAAACAACCCATCCACCCATTAATTTTTTTCTTTTATTTGCAAGGTGGTTGTACTCTCTCTAGGTAGAACTTTACTGCCAAACAGAATGAAGACCGAAAGGCATGGTGTGTAAGTGTGCTTAATATATGCAATAAGGCAGAGTTAAAACCCAATCAATATCACACAGAATCAGAATCAGAGTGTTGGAAAAGACCATAAGAACCATGTTCACAACCACCCATCTTTTGTGTATATGTAACCACCAGGATTTTTTTTTTAAAGAGGTCAAAAACCTTCAATAAAATAAATCAAAAGAACTGCAAAAGAAATGGTAATTCTACTTAATTTGTAAAAAGAAAAATATGTGTTCCCTGAGGTACCCTGTATATGGATGAATGAATCTCTGTTCTCCAACAACTGCATCTATCGGGGTTGTAAGTAACCCTAACGGCTTTTGACAAGAACCATGGTGACATTGTGTGTTAATGTGCGTTAGGGCCACAAAGGAGGAAGTAGACAATTTCACTCAGAAGGTTACACCTTCAGATGTGAATGGCCTTCAAGATTGACTACAAAGGTAGAGAAGGACAGTATTTTAACTTTAGGGAACAGCAAGAGCGTCTCTTTCACCTGAGAGTTACAGACGGGACTCCACAAAAAAGCTGTTTGGGGGGGGGGGCGCAGCAATGGAGGCTTTTAAACTGGATTTCAATTTAAGCTGCACATTAGAATCACCTAGGAAGCTTGAAAAAATCTCGTTGCCAGACCTCACACATCAGACCAATTAAAGTCGAATCTGTGGGGCTGGCATAGTAGTTTTTTAAAGCCCCCTTTCCCCAGTCCAATGTGCAGCTTAGGTTGAGATTACTGTTTTGAAGCAGAAAGCAAAATATGAAACGTGGATTTTGAGAAGGAAAAAGTGGCGGTAGGGCATAGAAAATGAACTGAAAGCCCTTGCAAAGAGCAGGGGAAAGAACCGAGTGAGAGCCAGCAGGAGAGCATTTGACGGCCGTTTTCTGTGGTAGGCCTGCCGGGATTTGGGGGTCGGTAATAAGATCAGAATCCATCCAACTCCATTAAGGTGAAGTTATTCTACTAGAGGACCCCCTGGCTGGTTTGGCTCAGTGGATTGAGCGTCGGCCTGCGAGCTAAGTGTCGCTGGTTCGATCTTCCAGTCAGGGCACATCAGAGAAGGAAAACTCTGACTCCAAAAAACCTCCGCTGCCTTGCGGCATACCTCTTCAGGGGAAAGGCTAAGGGAGTAAACCCCGACAGAAAATCCGGAGCCAGAGTCCCTAAGGTGGTTTGACGTTGTAGTCAACACCGGCAACTCCTGCGGCGCACCTGAAGCCAAGCTGTATTGACTCCGTCTTTCCCTTGGACCCTTCAGCTGCGAAGAGAGGGGGGGTCTGCTGCATGGGCAACAGCAGACCCTCCATATCACCCTGCCCAGGCTCTGTAGCTTCAGCTTCACTGGAGAGGACACTCCAGCATCATCGCAAGATGTCGATTCAACACGGGAGGAGACAGATACCGTGTCACTCCCGAATCGGACTGCACAGCCATTTTCGGCGGTGCAGATAGACTCTTAAGAAGCTACACCATCGTCTCTTGAGACGGACGGCTGCCGACAACGACTTTTACGGCATCTGTAGAAATAGAAATTTTACACTGTGTTAGCCCAATCAGACTACCACGGACAAACCTGTAGTGTAACAAAATCAGGCTCATTGACCCATTGCAATTAGGAAGATCACACCAGAGGAACCATGGGGCATCCCATCAAATGAAGGAAAAGATAATTTGGAGGAAGAGTAGTTTACATGAAATTTAAATGAAGCTATGTTTTCATGGGCTCAAAGCAAGGTTGTGTGTAAAGGGATCAACATCAGCTCTAAGCTACAATGTAAACTCTTGGGTTCTTTGGAATTTACAAAGTTAAAATATATGTAGAATATTGAATCTAGAACCCCTATCTGAAGCTCTGCACCCAGGGTGAAAATTACAGCTGCTTCTCTAAGTCAAAGTGACTTATATTGTCCAGGTAAGAGTGGGATGTTTTAGTTTTAAAGGTGTATTTTTAGATAGAGAAATTTCTTATAGTCCATGATTTTAGAGAATAAAATTTGTCAGTGAGTATAGCAGCAGTAGTCACCCAAAGAAGGTGGTTATTATGACATTTTACACCTACAGCATGCCCTTGGGAGAAATATTGTTTCCTGTTAACTGTGTAATCACAATTTTTAAACCCAAAATCCAACTAGATATATTTTAAAACCACAGTAATAATTAAAAGTGGTTCTTAGGAACTTAAAAAAATGAGAACTCTTTGTGAAAATTATTCAAGAGTTCCTTAGAAGTACAAAAAAATTAAAAGAATATTTTTGTTCTTAATAAAATAAGTCATGACTTTCTTATTTTTTTATTTTTATTGTTTTTCTATTACAGTTGTCCCACTTTTTCACCCATTGCAGTCTTATGACTTTTAAATAGGTCCTATCAGAAACCTGTTATTTAGGCAGAGAATTAGTTGATTGTTCTACAAAAACAAACAAACCCTGAAATCTAATTTTACTTTTTTTGTATACATTTATGCAATAATTTGCCACAAGGTATTTATATGCCTTTTAAAATAAATCTATCAACATTTACTATACCCTTAATAATTTTTACCATTTATATACTTTTTAAAATTAAACTTAATATACTTTCATAATAAAGTTCATATGGCATAAAATTAACTATTTTAAAGTGTACAATTCAGTGTCATTTAGCACAATCACACAGGTGTTTCCTAGTCCCACAGATGTGTCCTCCTCACATGAGAAGATTGTGGCCACACCTTTAAGGGCCATTGTAGCTCCCCCTCCTAGAAGGAAACCCTGCCATTTGTGACAACATGAAAAAAACTTTGAGGGCAATATGCTAAGTAAAATAAGTCAGATATAGAAGGACAAATACTGTATGGTCTCATAAGTGGAATCTAAAAAAGCCAAGCTCATAGAAACAAAGAGTAGATCGGTGGTTGCCAGGGACTGGGGGTGGGGAAGATGGAGAGATGTCAGTCAAATGACACAAACTTCCAGTTACAAAATGAGTCAGTTTCAGGGATCTACTATATAGCATGGTAACTATAGCTAACATGTATTGCATACTTGAAAGTTGCTAAGAGATTAGATCTTAAATGTTCTCACCACAAAATTTTTAAAAAGGTAACTATGTGAAGTGAACAAAAAGATACTGAATTTTAGCATAGTTAGAAAATTTTAAGATTATAAATTTGTATGTTTTTTTTTGAAATATTCTCATTTCAAAGCCAGAAAGCAAAATTGTTAAAATATTTGATGCTTCTATCTCTTTTATAAGCAGTTTTAACTGAGTTTTCCTTGTAGCTTGCTTTCTCTCTCTCCCTTCACCGAAGGACATGCTCATTGATTCCAGAGAGAAGAAGGGAGGGAGAGAGGGAGAGAAATAACAATGTGAGAGAGAAATCAATTGGCTGCCTCTTGCACTTGCCTGGACTGGGACCAGGACCCAACCCACAACCCAGGCATATGCCCTGACTGGGAATCAAACCCACAGCCTTTTGCTTTATGGGATGACACTCAAACCAACTGAGTCACACTGGCCAGAACTATAGTTTTCTTTATTTTAATGTTGGTTTTAAACACTATAAATTACAAAAATGTTTTTAAAATCTGAAAGATTGAACAAATATATCGTAAAGGCTGTTCACTAGGAAAGAAAAAAGATCTGGGTCTTTAGTTGATTATCCAACCTCAATTTTAAAAAACTTTGTTTTATGTATATTCTCACACACACAGAAAAGAAGAGAAAGAACAGAGTATAAGGAACTGCTATGTATCTGTCATCAGCTTTAACAATCGTCAACATTCTGTCAACCTTATTTCATGTACCTTCCCCAACTTTTTTTCTGAAGTATTTTAAAGAAATCCTAGATACTTCATTTCACATGTAAATATGCAAAGCCATTAAAGTGTTCTCATTTTTTCTAGGTTGGTCAAACCATACTTACAATATTGTGAGTTCCTTCCCTCAACTTCATGAATGGAGCATCTGTTGAATGAATGCAGTATTTGCGTTTGCTCCACTTTGAAGGAACTGATTGTAATCTTCTAAGAAGAAAGAAGAAACTACTTTCCAATTCCTCTCCTGGTCCTTTGAGTCTGAGGGATAGCTGCATGTTCCAAAATAAACTATACATGTCACAATTTCATTTTTCCATCAAAAGGGCTTAAAAGGAAATGTTTCTTTTTCTCCATAGTTTGCAATCAATTTGTTTCTTTATTTCCCCACTCCCACCCCTTTGGCTCTCCAAAAATCTTTATACTATGTAACAAGGGAGTTTGAAACTTGTCTCTGAAACATAGTTACATATAATAAAAGTCTAATAAACCTGGTTAAAATTAAGTTTGTTCCTTTAAAATCAGACTGACTTCATGAAAGATCTAAAGTGTTTAGGTCAATTTAAGAGCTGAGAACAAAATAATATTCAATATAAACTGTAACTGAAAAAAACTTTTTTAAATAGCTGAGGAAATATGCTGCTAGTAATAGAGTCTAGTGATGACGAAATAAAGGAACAATTGAAAATGTGAATGCAAGAATTATGTTCATATACTACAGTACCAAATGTACTGTAGGCTTTAACATCATAAATTACATTATTTTCAAAAAGTGTTTTGGATGTGAGTCATTCTTTAGTAACTCAGCCAAACACGCTAGCATTTTCTTTCCTCCCTCAGTCATTCCTTCTACTAGCACTTCCTATATTTTCCTGGTGGCTATTCTCTTGCACGAGATTTCATTTATGTTAGCTGCCTGATCTCCAATAATTTAAGCATATCAAGTCTCACAGTCATATTCCTGTATTTTCACCTTATTTTCCTTTAGAACATCCTTTTAATAAATAGTTTTCAATTTTTAAAGATATCTATTCAGATTCAGAAATTTCAGTAAAATCTAATCTGATGAGTGTGAGTAACTTCCTCTTTCCTAAAACAACCCATCCACCCATTAATTTTTTTCTTTTATTTGCAAGGTGGTTGTACTCTCTCTAGGTAGAACTTTACTGCCAAACAGAATGAAGACCGAAAGGCATGGTGTGTAAGTGTGCTTAATATATGCAATAAGGCAGAGTTAAAACCCAATCAATATCACACAGAATCAGAATCAGAGTGTTGGAAAAGACCATAAGAACCATGTTCACAACCACCCATCTTTTGTGTATATGTAACCACCAGGATTTTTTTTTTAAAGAGGTCAAAAACCTTCAATAAAATAAATCAAAAGAACTGCAAAAGAAATGGTAATTCTACTTAATTTGTAAAAAGAAAAATATGTGTTCCCTGAGGTACCCTGTATATGGATGAATGAATCTCTGTTCTCCAACAACTGCATCTATCGGGGTTGTAAGTAACCCTAACGGCTTTTGACAAGAACCATGGTGACATTGTGTGTTAATGTGCGTTAGGGCCACAAAGGAGGAAGTAGACAATTTCACTCAGAAGGTTACACCTTCAGATGTGAATGGCCTTCAAGATTGACTACAAAGGTAGAGAAGGACAGTATTTTAACTTTAGGGAACAGCAAGAGCGTCTCTTTCACCTGAGAGTTACAGACGGGACTCCACAAAAAAGCTGTTTGGGGGGGGGGGCGCAGCAATGGAGGCTTTTAAACTGGATTTCAATTTAAGCTGCACATTAGAATCACCTAGGAAGCTTGAAAAAATCTCGTTGCCAGACCTCACACATCAGACCAATTAAAG